>NC_053398.1:16700927-17008927 GCF_905171765.1 Bufo bufo | reverse complement strand
GAAAAGCTGGGTGCAGCAGTTAGGTTCAATGCAGACATACCTGGAGATGAGAGAATTGGGTGATGGTCAGTAGGCAGTGATGACAAAGAGGATTCAATATCCATAATATTACATTCTGGTATAATTCAGTCTGTGCACTTAAGAGTGGCACTTGAGAGATGTGGCATTTGGATAGCGCTCCTGTGAGCACCATGGTCTTCTCTCAGCTTACCAAGCACACAGCAACGTACATTGCATAACCCTATTCGCGTCTATGGGGACGAGGCCATAGGACCGATGAATGGGTCCTCACTCAGCCTAGGAAAAGCAGAGCGAAGACTGCGGGCACTACTGCTGGGGTGTCGGACCCTCCCCGATCAAATACTGATGACCTATCCAGAGGATAGGTCATCAATCTCGGAAAACCCCTTTAGCACAACCCATACACAAGCGTGGCGCTGGGGAAAAAATTAACAAAACCTTTTTATTTAAACCTGGACAACCCCCTATCTATAAAAATTGTATTCCCACCAGACAACCATTTTTAACGGCATCGGTCAGCAGAATTGTCCCTATGAAACCGGCTGACCTGTAAGGGTACTTCCACACTAGCGTTATTCTTTTCCTGTATTGAAATCCAGTAAAGGGTCTCAATACCGGAAAAAAAAAACATCAGTTTTGTCCTAATGCATTCTGAATGGAAAGCAATGGGTTCAGTATGCATCAGGACGTCTTCAGTTCCATCCCTTGTACGGTATTTAACCGCTGCAGTATTTTTTCCAGGCCAAAATCCCGGAACACTACCGCACTTGCCGGATCTGGCATTTATTTCCATAGAGATGTATTAATGCCAGATCCGGTACCAAGTGTTCGGGAAATTGCCGTGTTGCCGGATCCGGTTTTCCGGTCTGCGCCTGGATATAGGAGGAGCTATTTGCGAAAAAAATGTAATACCGGATCGGTTATTCCGGATGAGACGGATCCGGTAACGGTCTAATGGATCCAGAAAAAAAAAAAAGATTTCCGTTTGCATACGGTTTGCCGTTACCGGAACTGCCTGCCGGATCCGAACGACGCTAGTGTGAAAGTACCCTTACATGTGCGCTTGGCAGCTGCGTTGCCGTTACACCTAGCGGCTCTGCTCTCTCTACAACTGCATTTTGATTGACAGTTCCAGGTGTGATGACATTTTCACTGCTTGACTCTGCCAGAGCAGGGGGCGCGGCAGTTGCAGAGAAATCAGAGCCGCTAGGTGTAACAGCAACGCCCCCGTTGCTCCTAGAGGCTCATTTGCATATATTAAAACATCCGTTTTCTCAGCACTGCGGGCACATAGGAACATGGGACCAACACAGATGCCTTCAGCTGCCAAGCGCACATGTAACAGGTCAGCCGGTGTCATAGGGACAAAACTGCTGACAGATGCCCTTTAAATAGGTTTTGCCTGCCACCTAGGGGTAATGAGTTTGGGAAGATGTCTTGCCAACCTTTGGGTTATGTGAACCCAAATGCTTCATTGCAGGGGGAAGAACACTAGGCTTTGGTAAACTAGAATCTTTGGGCCACCACATTGGCTTCTCATTGTCACAGAGGCTATGTATGAGTGACTCTCTGCTCTTGCCTTCTCCTCCAGATGATGCATTTGTACTCTGACGATGGGATTCCGGATGGATACACAACCCTGGAAGCTTATGCTTGTCATGCTTTTAGACTTGTCAATGCTGCTGGAGAGCATACGTATTGCAAATTCCAGTTTACGGTGGGTATCTCATCCACTCTTTCCTTATGTTGGCCTGGGGCATTAAGTGAAAAAGTGCCGTACATGTCAGTGTGAAAACTACAGGAAATTGTACATAGAGAGGTATAAAAGCAAAAAACAAACAATGCAAACACAAATAATAAAAGCAAATACAACCATGCCATACTCACTTTAAAAAAAATGCAAAATGCTAATGCTGAGTTATAAATGTGAGATTCTTGGCAAATATATTTTGTACAAAATTATTTGTGCCCGTCTGCCGACGTCAAGGAGATCTCATTACGACGTCTTAATGAGATCGCCTTGATGCTGGCAAACGGCCACAAATAATTTTGTGCAAACTGTATTTGCCAAGAATCTCACATTTATAACTCAGCATTTTACATTTTCTATAGTGACTATGGCACAATTGTATTTGCTGTATTATTTGTGTTTGCAGAGTGCTGTTGCATTGTTTGTTTTTTGCTTTTGTGCTTTCAGCCATGGCGACGTGCACCTGCGTGCTGGGATGTGCTGGCTGACCCCCAATTTTATTTTCTTTACATAGAGAGGTATCCATCGTTCAGTTTTAAGTCCAAAATGATGTGCTGTTTAACCCTTTTAGCCTCGTTTTTTGCATTTTCCTTGTTTACTCCCTTCCTTCCCAGAGCCATAGCTTTTTCATTTTTCCATTCACATAGTCGTATGAAGGTTTGTTTGTTTTTGTCACCATTTAATATTGCTACAATGTAGTAGGAAGCTGGAGAAAAAAAAAAAAAATCCAAATGGGATACAGCAATTCTGTCACAGTTTTATGGGTTTTGTTTTTACGGTGTTCCCCATGGGCTAAAACTGTCCTGCGGCCTTCACTCTCTGGGTCAGTAAGATTACAGCGATGCCATATTTGCATCGTTTTTCTTGCATTTTAACCCCTTCCCGCGAGACGTGACTTAAGCCCCAGCACCTGCCCGATCAGGGCAGTCACTGACAGCCGAGCCCCTGCTGTATGCGCTGGCATCGGTGAAAACATTTTCTATAAATTTAGGATTCTTTTTATAAATAAAGGTGAAATATATCGACTCAAATTTATCACTAACATGAAGTACAATGTGTCACGAGAAAACACTCTCAGAATGGTTTGGATAAGTAAAAGCGTTCCAAAGTTATTAGCACATAAAGTGACGCATGTTAGATTTGCAAAAAATGGCCTGGGCAGGAGGGTGAGAACTGGCCCAGGGTAGAAGGGGTTAATACTTTAAAAATATATATTTTTCTTACCATATTCTTAGCCACATAACTTTTTTATATTTACGTCTAGTGAGCTGTGGGTGGGCTCATTTATTGTGGGGCGATTTTTTTATAAATTTTTTTTGAGGGAGGTGAAGCAACGAAAAAACTGCAAATTGCACATTTTTGATTCCCCCCCCCCCCCCATTACAGCATTCACTGTACAGGAGAAATACATATACACCTTAATAGTCCGGTCGATTTGGGATACAGCGATGCCTATGATTTTTTTTTATTATGGGAAAATGAGGCGATTTGTATTTTTTTTTTACATATTTAAAAAAATTTTTTTTTACTATTTTTAAAGTCCACTTCCGATTGCTTCACCTAACATTGCAATGAATTACTATTGCAGTGTATAGGAGATTCACTATCTTCCTATGCAGCCCTGCCACCTGCAGGCCTAGATAGGAACTACAGCTGAAATAGCCTGGGTTCCTTCAGAGAGTCCCAGGTTATTGCAGAGAACAAACAGTTTCCTGCCATGTCCGCGCAGGGAAGTCGTCCAGACCCCAGTAGCGCAGCCTTCCCGGGGAAAACCACCTCAGGTGCATTGGTCAGAATTGGCCACAGCATCTGAGGGCTTAAAAGGTCTGCCGCTGGCTTTAGTGCCGATCGCTGACCTTAGATGTCTCTTGTGTAAAACAGCAAAAAACTGGCAGCATGTACAGTATATGTCCCAAAAAAATGAGGCAGCATTCCTGATTCCGTGGTGAAAAACATATGAAGTTCTCTTTATTCACCCATGCTACACTTCTTGTCAAGCTATGACATCTGTGTGCTGTCCTTTTTTTTTTTTTTTTGTGGGCCTATAGTAATGAATGGGCCCGTGTCAAATCCGCAAAGATTGATGGTCAAGAGAAGGATGAAAAACACAGTTGTGTCCGTGGAAGTCAGGGAGAGCTAAATCAATCTGTATGCAGAGAGCTCCCCCTAGTGGCATTTGCAGGAAGCCACTATGACAATATCATGGTAGCATAGGAAGCAATTCAGTGTCAGCCCACAGCAGGCGGGCGCTTGCCTTTATAGAGGTTAGGCCAAGGGATATTACTGTACATTTAGCATGCAAGCACTAGGGGCCAGATTTATCATGACTCTGACAGCTCACTCCACTTTCACATATGGCTAAAGTCAGTTTTAGCCAAGTCAGATTTATGATCGGCCCTTTAAGACTGTGATAAATGTGGTTTGACGGTAGCAGTTTATCCGTCAGTAAGCAGCTTTACAAAAGTCGCACGTTTTTATGAAAAAGTCGCATGTTCTATTAAAAAGTCTCATAAGATAAGCATGGTCCTCACTGGAGTGAAATTGGGACTTTTTTGCGACTTTTTTGCGACTTTTTTAAATAGTCCCAATAGTAAATCTGTCTAGAGATTCATTTACATAAGAAAACACGCCCACTTTCAGAAAACTGGCGAGCATAGTGCAGAGCAGAAAAAAGTCGCAAATTTGTGCGCAGTTTTAGCGTTTGGGACTTTTTTGGGACTTTTTCACTCCATTATTCTGACCTGAGCTAATGATAAATCTGGCCCTAGGTGTGTACGATCAAAGACTTTTTTTCTTTTCTGAATTGCTATAGCCTGTCGAGGAAGAAAGATTCTTGGCCACAGACGAAGCCATTCGATTAGCTGGAGTGGATCCAGATTATGCGACCAGGGATTTGTATTGTTCAATAAAGAATGGAAATTTCCCACAATGGAGACTGGAAATGCAATTAATGACCCAGGAACAAAGCGAGGCGATGCCCTGTTGCTTCACTGACATCACTAGGGTAAGTGAATATCAGCCGTTGGAAGCAGTACCAAATTTTTAAGAAAAATGTATAATGCATGGTCCCACCAAATTGCCCATGTCCTCTCCGGCACCTCCCATAGAGGGAATGAGCTGCCATAGTGCCATGGACATCCACTTAAAATGACATTTGCCTATCCACATTTACTGTAGGTCATAAAGTATTTCTCGGTCTACATTTCTGTACTTTGTTCATTTCAGGAATGGGATGAAGAACAACACCCCTTGATGGAAATAGGAATACTTACTTTAAATGAAAACCCTAAAAACCATTTCAAAGAGGTGGAACAGGCGGCCTTTTGCCCGGGTAACTTATGTCCAGGAATAGAGGCAGCCCCGGATAAAGCATTTGACGTAAGTA
The DNA here is from genome assembly GCF_905171765.1 of Bufo bufo. Classification (NCBI taxonomy): domain Eukaryota; kingdom Metazoa; phylum Chordata; class Amphibia; order Anura; family Bufonidae; genus Bufo; species Bufo bufo. The sequence goes on along the minus strand of NC_053398.1, from coordinate 17,003,771 downwards.
AAAGGAAAAACGGAATTCTGCTTGTAACAACTTCACGTTAATTTGTGGAAGGGTCTCAGCGCATATCCAGAGCCACTTTAAAAATTCTTCTGGTTGCCATTGGAAACGGTCAACATTTCAGCTCCACCTGTTGTCAGCCATGCGATCCAGCTGTAAAGGTTAGGGTAAGGGTCCATTCATACGTCCGCAAAATGGGTCCGCATCCGTTCCGCAATTTTGAGAACCCATTCATTCTCTATGGGGACGGAATGGATGCGGACAGCACACAGCGTGCTGTCCGCATCCGCATTTGCGGTGCGCGGCCCCGATCTTCGGGTCCGCAGCTCCGCAAAAAGATAGAGCATGTCCTATTCTTGTCGGCAGCTTGCGGACAAGAATAGGCATTTCTATGGGAGGTGCCGGACGGGTGTGTTGCGGACCCGCAAATTTGCTCGTCCGCAACACACCACGGACGTGTGAATGCAGCCTTAGGCTCTCACATTTGCTGTTTCAATTCAGTTTCTTGATTTTTTTTAAAAGTCATTGTATGATCATAAGGGAGAGCAAAGTATTGAAGAAGAAAAAAAAAAGCAACTTTTTTTTTTGCTTTTTTTCTTAAATTTGACCCGCCTATTAGGCAAGTTGAGCAAACCATCAAATGCAATGTAAAGGGTCTGGCTAAAGACAAAACCGTGCACTGGAGAGCAGTGTCGGACTGGGGGACTTAGGGCCCACCAGTGTAACTGATTCTGGGGGCTCCTGCACACTAACTTATTTTTTTCCGTCTCTGTACCGTTCACTTCACTTCAATGGGGGCCGCAAAAATAAAAAATATGACTCCGTGTGCATTCCGTGTCTGTATGTCAGCATGGCCGTGCTGCAAAATGATAGAACATGTCCTATTATTGTCGGTAGGGATGAGTGAATCGACTTTGGATAGTTTTTTTGGACACAATAAAAGCACACAGAGCTATGGGGACTGGGTATTGCGGATGTGCTAGCGGCCATCTAGCAACCCGTGTCCTCGGCTCTATACCCAAAATCCCGGTGACAGGTGCCCTTTAAGTTGCAGGTTCGGTTCCAAAGTTTCATCCGAAGTCGATTCGCTCATCCCTAATTGTTGGCATTACAGACAAAGATAGGACTGTTCTATTAGGTCCCTTTCACACGGGCGAGTATTCCACGCGGATGCGATGCGCGAGTTGAACGCATTGCACCCGCACTGAATCCCGACCCATTCATTTCTATGGGGCTGTGCACACCAGCGGTGATTTTCACGCATCACTTGTTCGCTGCGTGAAAATCGCAGCATGCTCCTCTTTGTGCGTTTTTCACGTAACGCAGGCCTCATAGAAATGAATGGGGTTGCATGAAAATCACAAGCAAGTGCGGATGCGGTGCGATTTTCACGCACGGTTGTCTTATCTCCGGGTGCAGGAGCCTGGGGGCCCACTGAGGAATCCCCCGCCTCCCCGGTGGGCCAGTCTAGCAGATTTTTTATGTCCTTTCAGGCTCGTGCGTTTGCCTACGCTGATGCGCAGAGGGCTCGATTGGGACCAAACTTTGCACAACTGGAAGTGAATCGTCCCATTGTTTGTGTGAACAATTACCAGCAGGATGGACTCATGACCTTTGACCAAGGTATGTTAGTCTTAACCATCTTGCCCGACTTTTCTACCTTCTAACACTGCCTTAAAGGGGTCTTCCGAGTGTTTAATACTGATTACGCATCCTCAGGATAGGTCATCGGTGTGTGATTGGTCGGGGTCCGACGCCCGGCACCCCTGCCAATCAGCTGTTTGAAGAGACTGACTGAGGCGTTCCAGTGAGCTCCGCAGCCTCCTCGAAGTTCACCAAGCACAGCGCCATCCATTGTATAGTGGCTGTGGTTGGTACTGCATCCCAGGCCCATTCATTTCTAAGCCATGTGAGCGATAAATGTGATGTCACTGGCCTAGGTCGAGGATCCGGGAGCATTGTGGCCTCTTCAAACAGATGATCAGTAGTTTCTGATGCCGGCACCACAGCCGCTGCTGCATCTCCTGCATATTGGGTGACGCTAGGTCGCAGCTTGCTATTGGCTGCGTCCCTTCCCCCAGAGATGCAGTGCTGGCCATGCCGGCATCAGAAGTGACACGGGTGCCGGGAAGCAAGGTAAGTACAATCTGTGTGAGGGACCCCGGCATTTGGGGGGAAGCATTATAGGTCTTGGATAACCCCTTTAATATACGTTTGTGGGGGAATGTTACACGTATAAAGGGCTTCATGGTATTTATGTAATTAAAGGGGTTGGCGATAAATGTCCGATTGCTGGTGGTGGGTTCTCCACTAATTACAATAACGGGGGTCTCCAAGTCACCTGTGTAACCACTGCTCCACTCACTTCTATTGGACCACGTTCGACTCGCTTCGGCAGGCCCATAGAAGTGGTCAGGCATAGCCGCTACCACTCCACTCCATTTACATAGGAGACCCCCAGCGATCATACCCAACCCCTTTTTATACTAGAACGTTCTGCAACTCGCTAATATACTGTGGGTTATTATTTCTCACCATTCTCAAGATCTCTTCTTGCTGTCATTGAATGTGAACACCCCCGAATCATGTTTTGGATGGACTTATGATATATAGGCAAGATGTATAGCCCAAATGAATGTACTCCATACACCAAACATATACAAAGTTTTTAAGATGCTATTGTATTGGAAAGCCTAGCTGGCATAGCCGCAGATGGCAGCTAGACATCCGCCTAAGGCCTCATGCACGCGGCTGGCCTGTGCGCGTACTGTGATCAGGGTCCGCCATATACGGGCCCCTGCCATTTGTGCACCGTATCACGGATGTGGACCAATTCACCTGGATGGGTCCGCAATCCGGAAAGTGCCGTGGGGAAGGGAGGCACAGAACCCCACGGAAGCATTACGGAGTGCTTCCGTGGGGTTCTATTTCTTTGCGGTGCGCAGGGGATCACGGAACCCATTCAAGTTGAACGGGTCTGGATCCGTCTGTTGCCTGTGCATTGGGGATCGCAAATTGTGCACGGAACGGACGGGCAATGCCTGTGTACATGAGGCCTTAAGGACACTTTTTTTTTTGGGCATACATCTGGTTCCTAGAAGTCTATGGATACAATGTACCCACCAGATATAGTGTAATCCGAGCCATACACAGGTGCAGTGCTCGTTACAGTGCATCAGTGCTCTCTCTCCTCTAAGGCTGGCTCTACACGACGACATGTAAGTCGCGCGACAAATAGAGCACAAACAACGACGCTGCAACATTTGTCGCGCAACATTTTTTATAATGGTGTCGCACTGCAACATGCGACATGCTACATCTCCAATGGATTTTTTTGCGACTGTCATGTCGCAGTGCAACACCATAGACTAAAAAAATTGTCGCGCAACATTGGTGCGACAAAATGTGATCAGAATCGTTTTCCATTGCTACACACAGTGGAGGGCATATTTAACTAACCTGTTTTACTTCCATGCAGTGGGCAAAACCAATTACTTTCCCAACTCAACCGGAGGTCCACAACCTAACCCAAAATATAAGCAGACTGTGTACAAAGCCTGCGGTGATGTGGACAGATACGACTGCTGTGAGGATCATTTCAGCCAGGTATTACATTCAGTGCTGCTCTGATCGCCAGCTTAGGCTACTTTCACACCAGAGTTTTTGCTGGATCCGTCATGAATCAGTAAAAAACGGAAGCGTCTCCCCCCCCCCTCCCGCTACTGAGATCCTATGACGGGTCTCAATAGCGGAAAAGGGAAAGCGCAGATGTGAAAGTAGCCTTAGCTGCGTTGTCTGCGGTTTTCCTGTTTGATGTATTTCTTTTCTTCTGTCCATGCAACTCTCTCTTATTTCCTGTGATGTCATGTCCATGGGCGGGGCAGCGATAGGGGAGTGTCTATGGAACTAGCTGGGTGGGAGGAGCTATGAACTAGGGGCGGTGCTGGAGCTGTGGCAAAGAAAGGAGAAGTGCATCATGGGTTTGGTTGGATGCAGCCACAGAAAGTGCCGCGAACAGGACGGAGAAACAAACCAGAGGGATCGGTTTACACGGTGAAAACGGGTCAGGAGGGTCCAAACTGATAAAAAAAAAAAAATGGGAAAGGGGTACATGAGGTAAGAAACTGATTAAATTAGTTTGACAAGACCGATCCCTCATGCTGATACGGCGTTATGATTTTTAAGCACAAAATTTGTACAATGCAATAAAAAAAAAAAAATTGTCCCCCAAAGGTGTACATAGCCTCTAATAAAGTGTTGAGTGAACTTGAGATTTGCAAGTCCGGCGTTCGGGTTATCTAAGAATCCAGTTATGGATTCCGTTACCACGGACCATAACGGAATTCTATGGCGGCACGCACCACGGAAGCCTATAAGAGGCATTCCGTCATAATAGAAGTCTATGGCCAGCATTGCTCTTATAGGCTTCCGTGGTGCGTGCCGTCATTCATAGAAATCCGTTATGGTCCGTGGTAGCGGAATCCATAACGGGATTCTTAGATAACCCGAACGTCAGACTTGCAAATTGCAAGTTCGCTCAACACTAATTGAAACCTCAGACTGATGCGCTCAGTGATTTGTAGCTCTGCTTGCTCAGATCGGCTCCTGTGGATAAGCACAAGCTCACCAGGTGGTCCGTGCATGGGGAACTTACAGCATCTTCCTCCTTCCACTCTCATTGCTGCTTTCTCCACAGCCTCGGGCATTCTATAACGCAATGGAAGAAGATCACAAGAATAGAACTGCGCAAAATTTTGCAGATAGTATTTCTAGAGCAAGGCCTGAAATACAGCCACGGGCGGTGAGTACCAGACCCTCCATATTGTATAGAATGTATACGGGATGACATTGCTCGTCCATTACTTGTTCTGTCTAGTCCTTCATTGACGACAATTACTGTCCTCTCTTTCATGTACCGTTGTCACGGACCCGCCCACTATTGTCCTCCACCTGACATAATACGATCAGTTAGGCTTTGTTCACATTGGCGCTAGGTCAGGGCCATCTGATTTCAATAGTTTTTTCTGATGAGCAGATCCTTCACGATCACCATGCTACTAATGGGCTTTTAAAATAGCCTTAAAGGGATTGTCTTACAACCTTTGAACCTATCAATATCAATGGTTAGAAGAATGAGCGACCCAATGTCCCCGTTCAAATGAAGCGGTGGTCGAGCATGCTCACTGCCGCTCCGTTCAAAATCGACGGGACTTTAGAAAATACTGCTCAGGTATCTTCGATGTAGAGTTTGAATGGGGGCGTCGTGCTCCGCCACTCCGTTTAAGGAAATTCTTTCTCGTGATCGGTGGGAGTCCCAGCAGTCGGAGTCCACCGATCAGACACTGAAAGGGGTTGGCCCATCTTGCACTTTGGTGGCATATTGCCAAAGGTGGGACCTGCACCGATCTCTAGAATGGAACTCCCATAGAAGTGAAGGAGAGCGCACCGCACATGCGCTGCCCCCTCTCCAGGCACTCCTATAGAAGTGAATGGAGGGTAGCTGAGCTTGCGCGGTGATCTCTTCTTTGCTTTGGAAGACCCCATTCTAGAGAGATTTGCGGACATTGGTGGAATATCCTAACATTATGCCACCAAAGTGCGACATGGGCCAACCCCTTTTAAGTTTAAAGTTTATAAAATGGTTTTATTATTATTTTGTTACACCTAGGGGAAACCAGCCATATCTTATAATGTGGATAACTTGTGGGTGATACATGTAAAATGTTAATTTTATATTATTTTTTTTAGCTTGATTACTTGAATTCAATAGATCCCGACCTCATGGAGAGAACGGCTAGACTTGTCACTGAGATTCCAGAGTGTGGAGCTCCATAGGTAAAGTAGAAAAATTGTGTTTCATCAATGTTACGGTACTTTCACACTAGCGTTTTTGTTTTCCGGCATTGAGTTCCGTCCAAGGGGGCTCAATACCGGAAAAGAACTGATCAGTTTTATCCTAATGCATTCTGAATGGAGAGAAATCCCTTCAGGACGTCTTCAGTTCAGTCACTGAACAGCGTTTTGGACGGAGGAAATACCGCAGCATGCTGCGGTATTATCTCCGTCCAAAATTCCGGATCAGTTGCCGTAATGCCGTAAAATTACTTTACATAGGAATGTATTAGTGCCGGATCCGGCATTAGAAATACTTGAATGACGGATCTGTCCTTCCGGTTTGCGCATGCATAGACCTTTAATACTGTAAAAAATAAAAATACAAGACGGATCCGTTCTTGCAATGCATTTGTTTGTGAGACGGATCCGCATCCGGATCCGTCTACAAATGATTTCAGTTTGCATCCAGATCGGCGGATCCGGCAGGCAGTTCCGACGGCAGTTCAGATTTAGGGAAATAAAATAAAAAAATCGACAACTCCCTTTAATGCCTAGAATTGTTATTCTTAGCGCAGGGCGACACAAGGATTCTCTCTCTGCCATTCTTTGATTGTCTCATGCTTCACCCCCTCACATTGGAGTGTTCCTTTAAATGGTTCTTAGTACCCTTTGGGTCTGTCTCAATGAGGTTTCCTCAGCATAGGCCGTCAATATGTAAGCAGTGGGGGTCCGGCGAGACCCCCAGCGATGAGCTGTTCTGCAGTAGCTGCATTGCCGGAACTCTACAGCTCCGTCTACTGTGTGGTGGTCAGAGCTGGTTACTGCAGTGCAGCGCCCATTGAAGTGAATGGTAATCAGCTACGTCCGCTGCACAATGGACAGAGCTGTGGTGACTACAGGGCGGCTGATCAGTAGGGGTGCGGGGTGTCAGACCCCCGCTAATCAGATATAAAAAGGCCAGTAATATAAAAGTACCTGCAAACCCCTTTGGATTTTTCCAGTCTACAGTTCACCTCGTCAGTGTCCAAACTGCCAACCTACAAAACAGATAGAGGTTAATAAATAATTCAGATTGTGCTGCGCAATCCCACTGCTCAAACAAAGTGGATGAAGAAACACATTACCCAGCGGTGCAGGGCGCCAACTTGGCAGAATTAGGATTTTTACCCGACAAACATAGAGGACTCTGCTCCCTTCTGATCACGCATCAAATTCCACATCAGATAAAGGGACAGTGATATCAACCTCATGGATATTTGCATTGCGTGAGATTACTACCGTGTATAAAGGGTGCAAAATGGTCATCCAGATACTGGCATCGGGCATGATAACTCAGAGGCTGGTATTGGGGATAATGACCCAGATACTGGCATTGGGGATAAAGACCCAGAGGCTGGCATGGGGAGTGGTAACCCAGAGGCTGGCATCAGGGGTGGTGACCTAGAGGTTGGCATTAGGGGTGGTGACCCAGAGGCTGACATCGGGGGTGGTGACCCAGAGGCTGGCATCAGGGGTGGTGACCTAGAGGCTGACATTAGGGGTGGTGACCCAGAGGCTGACATTTGGGGTGGTGACCCAGAGGCTGGCATCAGGGGTGGTAACCTAGAGGCTGGCATCAGGGGTGGTAACCTAGAGGCTGACATCGGGGGTGGTGACCCAGAGGCTGGCATCAGGGGTGGTGACCTAGAGGCTGGCATTAGGGGTGGTGACCCAGAGGCTGACATCGGGGGTGGTGACCCAGAGGCTGGCATCAGGGGTGGTAACCTAGAGGCTGGCATTGGGGGCGGTGACCTAGAGGCTGACATAGGGGGTGGTGACCGAGAGGTTGGCATTGGGAGTGGTAACCCAGAGGCTGGCATCAGTGGTGGTAACCCAGAGGTTGGCATCAGGGGTCGTGACCTAGAGGCTGACATCGGGGGGTGGTGACCCAGAGGCTGGCATCAGGGGTGGTAACCTAGAGGTTGGCATTGGGAGTGGTAACCCAGAAGCTGGCTTCGGGGTGGTGACCTAGAGGCTGGCATCAGGGGTGGTAACCTAGAGGTTGGCATTGGGAGTGGTAACCCAGAAGCTGGCTTCAGGGGTGGTGACCCGTTCTCATTCTGAGCTCAAGGGGCTTATGGAAGCAGGGAGGGGAGTTCTAGCGCAGACGTTCTCCTGTCTGCAGAGAGTTTGTCCCATTTTATACATATACGCCCGGTGCCCTCATTGGCACTAGCCCGCAAGACTAGAAGCTTGCCTGGCATCTGCACCCGATCACCCTGCCTAACAGCAAAGACCCATAGAGGCACCTAATGACGGGTGTGGTTATAAACTGTACCTCGTATGCCTCATTCACACCTCAGTGTTTTGATCAGTGATTTCCATCAGTGATTTTGAGCCAAAACCAGGTGCGGCTCTAAACAGAACAGGGGCTTATGTCTGCGGAGGCTCCAATCCTGGAAATCACTGGTGTGTGAATGAGGCTTTAATGTGGGATTGGTCCACCAATGGACCACAGAGGGGCTTGACTTGTAATATGTGCCCCCCTCCCCCCAAAGTGGGCACTGCTGGGAGGCTTTGTGGGTGTATCAAGACAGGGCTTAAAATATACCACAAATTGGGAGTCAAACATGTTTTTCCACCTGTGACATCACTAAGAAAATCCCAGTGACATCATCAGTTGCCTTAAAGAGGACCCGCCCCCTCTCCTGACATGTCCTTTTAGTAACGACTTGCATTCCCAATGTAATAACAATTCCGGAGAATCTATTCTTACGGCTCTATGTTGTGCCGTTCCTCTATTATTTCTACTAGAAATCATGAGTGAATTGCTAGCAGTCTGCAGTGAAGGTCCAGCTGGGTGTTACCAGTCGGGGGTGTGCCCCTGCAGTCTGACACTGGCCGCACTGTGCAGGGAGGAAGGTATGGAAATGGGCTCTTAAAGGGGTTCTCCAGGCTTTTAATATTGAAGACCTATCCTCAGGCCCCCGGGTGCTGGGAGTCGGACCGCACCGTTCAGATACTGATCAATATTAAACACCAGGAAAAACCCTTTAAGGCCCCTTGCAGACGAGCGTGTCCGGATAAGGTCCGGTGCATTGCGAGTAGGAACGCAATTGCAGTCAGTTTTGACTGCGATTGCGTTCCGATGTTCAGTGTTTTGCACGCGCGTGATAAAAAACCGACTGTGGTACCCAGACCCGGACTTCTTCACAGAAGTTCAGGTTTGGGTTCAAGGTTGTGTAGATTGTATTATTTTCCCTTATAACATGGTTATAAGGGAAAATATTTGCATTCTGAATACAGAATGTATAGTACAATAGGGCTGGAGGGGTTAAAAAAATACAAAAATAAAATTTAACTCACCTTAATCCACTTGATCGCGCAGCCGGCATCTCTTCTGTCTTCATCTGTGAGCAATAGGACCTTTGATGACGTCACTGCGTTCATCACATGGTCCATCACATGATCCATCACCGTGGTGATGGACCATGTGATGAGCGTAGTGACGTCATCAAAGGTCCTATTGCTCACAGAGAAGCCGCCTGCGCGATCAAGTGGATTAAATTATTTATTTTTTAACCCCTCCAGCCCTATTGTACTATGTATTCTGTATTCAGAATGCTATTATTTTCCCTTATAACCATGTTATAAGAGGAAATAATAATGATCGGGTCCCCATCCTGATCGTCTCCTAGCAACCGTGCGTGAAAATCGCACCGCATCCGCACTTGCTTGCGGATGCTTGTGATTTTCACGCAGCCCTATTCACTTCTATGGGGCCTGCGTTACGTGAAAAACGCACAAAGAGGAGCATGCTGCGATGTTCACGCAAAGCACAAGTGATGCGTGAAAATCACCGCTTGTGCGCACAGCCCCATAGAAATGAATGGGTCGGGATTCAGTGCGGGTGCAATGCGTTCAACTCACGCATCGCATCCGCGCGGAATACTCGCCCGTGTGAAAGGGGCCTAAGAGTATGTCAAAGATCTCTCTAGTATCACATAATCAGGGCAGGTTTTCAGCCTATGTTTATATATAAATAAAAAATGCTTCTATTCACTGACAACAAGCACACATCTTGAAGATGACAAGGAACTGAAATGCAAAATGTGTAAAAGAAATTGCAGAATTATTCATTATAGGACAACTAAGCCCAAAAAACTTTTTTAACTCTTTTTCATCCTTCCAGGAAGATGTAAAGCAAAGAGATCCGGCACCAGGCGCGGCGGTGACTCTACCGGACGTACATCTGCTTCGTGTGACGCAACTCTGCTGCCACAATCACTTCCCTGCACTTTCCTGCGATTCATGGGCTGTGGGTTTGCGGTGTCTTTTGAGCTTTTAATGCTTTTTGACTGAGAATAAACTTCTGCATTGCAATCAACTTGGTCTTCGATGTCTGTGCAAATCTGTTCACGAACCCCAACCCTTACCGTAGAGCGGAGATACAAAGAGCATGTCTCGCCGAGATGCATTAGACCAGTGGTCTCCAAGCTGCGGGGAAACTACAACTCCCAGAATGTAGTTACAGCTGCTTGACACAGATTTCAATAGGAACTGTGTAATACCTCTTAGTTCCTGCGGGTGGCTCTGCAGGGGATTCAAACACTCCCTGCAGATTCCCCCCATAGACTGCAAGCTGATCGCTGGAGATCCCTCGGATCAGCGAATCATATAAGGACCCTTCTAAGTAAAAAGCAATTGTCCAAAGTGGAAAACCCCTCTAAGGTACGGCCTCATGTAGATGAGCGGGTGCACCAGAAACAGCAAATAACTTGACAAATTTTAAAACTGAGGCATGTTCATTTATGTTGCGGATATCTACCGCAGATTTCATCCTTCGCAGCAAATCTGTGGAAAATCGGCCTCACAATCCGCACGAAACTGCAGATATGTTTCAGATTTTCCGACCTCCTAAATGTAGCCGTACCCTTAAAGGAGTACTCCCAGTATAGGTATTAAATGTTTTATCACACCACTGAGTCCCATGGTCTTCCTCCTCCTCACTGTATGAAGAGGTAAAGTAAAAGATAAAGTATAAAAAACAAAAAATAAAATAAGGGATTACATTTGCACTGAAATGACGACGCTGTCCAGCAGGTGGCGCACTAGTCAATGGCATAATCCTATAGAAATAACTGTCTCCCGTTGTAAACATCTGCACTTGTGCAGCCGGCCGCACGCCCTGGTTTTAGGCTGGAAGCCCATTTGGCCGACGCTTATTCCTTCCCCATACGGTGCATGCTAGGTTCAGCCTGTGCTCTCATTAGGAAGAAGGGAATAAATTGCTACCAGACTTTGACAGCGGCACAGCTGAACAAGAGGATTGGACAAATTGAAATCCAACAACCCGACCCTTATCTTCCCCCAACATCTGCTATTAGAGGAGAGTCGGGAGACCCCCATGCACATAAGATGGTCGGCTGGCGTGTGGGATTTATTTCCCATCGGTTGGACACCGATGGTGGTCGCTCCCATCTCCCCCCTGTGGGGCTCACAATTTTATCTACCCAAGAGCGGCGACGAACCCTGCGCCGGACACCGGGACATGAAGGCGGAAGTCTACTAATACACACAGCAGAGCGTGCGCTGTAGAAGGGGTGAACCCAATCTGATAAAGACCTTGACTCACCCCACATTAAAGAGGACCTGTCACCGCTCCTGACACACCTATTTTAATAGCTTTATGCATTCCCCATGTAATCACGATTTTGGAGCATCTGTTCTTACGGCTCTATGTTGTGGCATTCCTCAAAAGAATGATGAATGAATTGTCAGCAGCTTGCAGTAAGGGTACAGATGGGTGTTACCAGTCGGGAGTGTGTCCCTGCACAGACTCACTCTATAAGAGCTGCCATTTTTAGACAGGGACACGCCCCCAACTGGTTACCTCCCTCTGTACCCTTACTGCAGGCGGCTGGCAATTCATTCATAACTTCTAGCAGGAATAATAAAGGAACGACACAACATAGAGCAGTAAGAATAGAGGCTCCAGAATCGTGATTTCATGAAGCTATTAAAACTGGCATGTCAGGAGCGGTGACAGGTCCTATTTAATGTGGGGTGAGTCAAGGTCTTTATCAGATTAGGGTCACCCCTACTACAGCGCACGCTGGGGAATGCATGAAGCTATTAAAATAGGTGTGTCAGGAGCGGGACAGGTCCTCTTTAATAAATACAGTAAGGGGGGAATAGGGAGTACAACAAATACAGCAACCACTACTACCCCCTCCTCTCTGTCACTCACTGCCCTCTTCTCTATTCTTCTCCATCCCTCCTATCACTCTTCCCCTCCTCTCTATCACCCCTCTTATTACTCCCCTCTTTTCTATCACTATCCTGTCTATTACTTCCATCCTCCCTCTCCACTTCTCTCTATCCCTCCACCTCTTTGTCATACTCTCCCCTAGCTTCTATCCAGTGGCGTAGCTAGAAATGACTGGGCCCCACAGCATATTTTTGAATTGGGCCCCCCTCCCCTAGTAATTGTTTCGCAACCCCTTCCTTCCATGCCGCCCCCATTTCTGTGGCTACTAAAGATCGCTCTCTCAGACCAGGCCCGGCAGCTGCTCCATCCGTTTCCTACACTCTCTATACTGTCACTGTATATCATTTCATTGTGTAATACTGTTGAGGGGCCCCTGACCAAATCTTTTAGTCCTCCTCCTCCTGGATGGGCCCCTTCTGGGTCAGGGCCCTAAAGCAGCCGCTTCCCCTATAGTTACACCCCTGCTTCTATCATCCCCTCTCCTCCTCTCTATCCCTCCTCCCCTCCACTATGCCCACTTCTCCTTTCTATCATCCTCTCTCCTCCCTTCTATCCCCCCCCTCTGTCATCCTCTCTCCTCCTCTCTATTCCTCCTCCCCTCCACTATCCCCACTTCTCCTCTCTATCATCCTCCCTCCTCTCCTCCTCTCTATCATCCTGTCTCCTCCCCTCCACTATCCCCACTTCTCCTCTCTATCATCCTCCCTCCTCTCCTCCACTATCCCCACTTCTCCTCTCTATCATCCTGTCTCCTCCCCTCCACTATCCCTACTTCTCCTCTCTACCATCCCCACTTCTCCTCTCTATCATCCTCCCTCCCCCCCTCCACTATCCCCACTTCTCCTCTCTATCATCCTCTCTCCTCCCTTCTATCCCACCTCCCCTCCTCTCTATCATCCTCCCTCCACTATCCCCACTTCTCCTCTCTCCTCCCTTCTATCCCACCTCCCCTCCTCTCTATCATCCCCTCCCCTCCCCGCTCCTTCCATCTATTGACCTTTGGACATTATTTTTTCTTTGCCTCCTGGCGTTCTCACCAGACAGCTCCTCTCCACCAATCAGCGCTTACTACTCCCAGCGCTCTCGTCCAATCAGCGCCCAACCCTCCTGGCATGGGCGGGGCGTCCCTCAGTTCGTTATAAAATCCTGCTGCTGCGCAGACCCAGCGCTGTGTGTGGGGGCATCATGGCGGACCAGAGGGATAAGAGCACTGACCAGATGAAGCTCTGGAAGGAGGGCCGGGGCAACCAGGTACCCAGCTTGTCACACCTCTGCCAGTGACCTGCAGTGGGGCTGGGTATTATCCCTGGCATCCAGCTGTCTCCTGTGATCCTGCCGGGTCTCAGTGTCTGTGGAGCTGACAGATATACTGCCTGGGTATACTACAACTCCTAGCATGCTCTATCAGCTGAAGGCTGTCAGAGCATGCTGGGAGTTGTGGTTCTGCAGCAGCTAGAAGACCACATAGTGGAGACCACTGAAAACCCTGATTGGGGGGGTGAAGGATTATTGCACCCCATAGAAGTCAGTGGTGTGTGAGTTGCACTTAAAGGGGACATTTGCACTGACTTTAGTGACTCTCGTCTCTTATCCTACATATAGGTTAATTGTTGTATGTTGAGGAGTTCTTTTATCAAGGGTAGTGTTTCTGATGGCAGCCTTGGTCTACTTAGTGTGAGGTGAGGTGGTGCCCAATTTTTTAAAATCATTTCTGCAGTATCTTGGCAGTGCTGTGCGCCAGAATCTGAAATGTATGCCAGCTGGGCGCTGGTGTAGATTTCAGGATTAATTTGCACCAGAAAAGCTGATGTAAGTGACCTTTCATCTGCCAGCATGTGCTAAACGTCCCGTAAAACTCCCTCCTTTGTGTTTTTAATTCCTCACTGCCTTCAGGATCTCTGCTTACTGCCAGTGAATGTGAACCTTCTTTGCCTCCAGGCTCCTGTGGACACTTATACTTCTCACAGTTGACAGTTTGACAGTCCTAACCAGTCCTCGGAGTGAAATGCGCTGGCGGTCCAATCACCTGTTATCATTTTTGTTGCACCATGCAGGATCTTTTGGGCTCGGTTTACACCTGTCTGTTTCCTGGTGCAATTATTATTTTTTTTTTTTAAATGGGTTTTAAAAATTAAATAAATATTGAGGTAGTAGTCAACTGCTTCATCCACGCCTGCATTTAAAAACCCGAGGGTGTAAACCCGGCCTGTCTTGCACACAGGCTTGTGGAAACAGTCAGCAGTGAAAGATGCGAGTTTTCAGCCTCTAGACGTAAAGAAGAATGTTATCATGTGCAGACAGCAAGCAGAGATCTTGTAAATGAGAGGAAGACTAATTTACAGGTTGTTTCATTAGGCAGTGACCTATCTTTCCATTACTTTAGACCGAAACACCATCTTTTTGAAGGGTTAATTGCGTCTTGTAAAGTGTTGGATAGGCCATCACTTTATGAACGTGGGGGTCCGACCTCTAAGACCCTCTCCGGTCCACTGGGGTTGTCAATGTGCAGGGAAAACTTAGAAAAGAGTGCTGATGGTCATGGGTTCCCCAGAGGTCGGAGCCCCACAGATGATGTACTGACGGTATACCAGCGCTTTCATGTGAGAGTTCCCCTTTAGGGTGGATTTTGGCAGGGTGGAGCATGGGACCTGCAGCTGAAAGTTCAGAAACTTTCACGGAAATTGCTGAAAGCCAGCGGCAAAGTATTTTGAGCAGCGCTGTTAAAAATAGTGTAGTTGGTGGGGAGCAATGACCTCCTCCCCTCCTTTCCTAGGAGGAAATGGAGCCTGAAACGCGTTGACCGAATCCCCCCCCCAGTAAATGCAGTATCTTGTATTATTGACATTAGAGAAGTTTGGGGGGGGGGGGGGGTGAATATTGGCTAACGGTGGAACTCTAAGGGTACAGCCGAGAAGCAGCCCAACTCTGTGCCTATGGGGCGGTCATCGTTCAGGGCTGTGTGGCCCTTTTTAGCTCCTTTGGGACCAGACTCCTTTTCAGTGTTTTTTATATTTTTATTTTTTAATGGAACTATTTAATGTTCCGTATAAAATACTGCAGGTAAAACTCCTTTCTGTGGGATGAAAATAAAATCCCGCCATTGTCTGAGTCCTTGTCTTAACGACATTCATCGCACAGTAAAAATAACCGAACAGACTTGGGGCTCCATGCACCTGACCGTAGCCTGTTTTGCGTATCCGCAAAATACGGATACCGGCCGTGTGCGTTTGGCAGAATGGAACTTCCTGCCGTCTGTAGAACAGTCCTATCCTTGTCCGTAATGCGGACAAGTATAGGAAATGTTCTTTATCTTTTGCGTCCTCGTTAAAGCGAATGGGTCCGCATCCGACCTGCAAAAAAAGTGGACAAATAATACATTTTTTGCGCATGAGCCCTTAGGACGAGTTCACACTATCGTTAGGCACCCCACCACATTTCTGTGTCGATGTCACATACGTAAAAAAAAAAGCATACGTTTCATCCGTGGTTGGTCCGTGTGTCATCCGTGAAGGGTCCGTGGTTGGTCCGTGTGTCATCCGTGAAGGGTCCGTGGTTGGTCCGTGTGTCTTCCGTGAAGGGTCCGTGGTTGGTCCGTGTGTCATCCGTGAAGGATCCGTGGTTGGTCCGTGTGTCTTCCGTGAAGGGTCCGTGGTTGGTCCGTGTGTCATCCGTCATTCACTGACATTGCTCAGCAGAAAATGAACTTCCAAATCTCCTATTATTCATCAGTGGAAAAAACAAGTTCAGTTCTGCACTTCTGGCATCCGTTTGGGCCATTTCCGTGTTAGTTCTGTTTTGTTTGGCAAAAAAAGTATTGTGTGCAATTTCTATTTTAATGGATTTCAGATGGAAATGGCTCAAACAGATGCCAAATGTCTAACGGAGAACTTTTTTTTTTTTTTTTTTTTTTTTCTTTAATTTTTTCTGTTCTTCTGATGGATCAGAAGAACGGAAAAATAACGGTGATGTGAACGCTCCCTTATCCTCTGTCATCGGTGCGCTGGACTTTGTCTGCTGTCGCAGCATGTGTTATCTCCTCTGGTGCCTGATTCCTGGCACAGTGCGGTATAATAAATATTTTATATGACCGTATTCTGTGTAATTATCTCCTTTTAATCCAGGAGTTCTTTGTTAGAAGTAACGTTCTAGTGGTCCAATAAACCGGAACATCTGCTAATCCAGGGTTAACGACCGAGAAAGTGAATTTTGCTGCATCATGGTAAACCCTGCACTACCCAGCGGTATGGGGGAAGGGCGCTGGTAAATATTCTTCCAGACCTTGGGCTGATAACGGCGGTCCAGGTCTGGAGGACTCTGCCCCTGTAACGCCCCCGATTGCCATGTTGTTTTGACTTTTGTGCTTGTTCTCCATGACCTTTGCTCTAATGCAGACTGTTCTAGGTACGTTTGCTTTGTCTCTGAACGTAATCCAGCGCGCAGTACGCAGTTCAGGCGTCTCATAACCTGGTAGGGACTGTTTCCTAGTAAATTAAGTAAAGGTAATATTAGAATAAGGGTCTGATTCCCTTTTCTCCTCTCCTTGAAACAGCGCCACTGTTGTCCCCAGGCTGTTCCTAGAATTGCAGCTCAGCTGCATTTCAGTGTAAAATCTATCACAAACTCATTGGGGATCGCAATTTGTGGTCCCCAATGCACAGGCAAACGTCCATGCGCGCCTCTGGGACGGATAAAGACCCCTTCAACTTGAATGGGTCTGATCTGCAAAAAGAGATTTAGATTTAGAGTTAAATGTATTTTTATTTTGCGGAAGGGAAGCACGGATTGGAAGCACTCCGTAGTGGTTCCGCACTGCATCTCCGGATTTGCGGACTCATTCAAGTGACTAGATCCGCATCCATGAAGGGGAATGCACACGGCCGGTGCCCCGTGTACTGCGGAACCGCCGTATGGCCACACACAACGGCCGTGTGCAAGAGGCCTTAAGGGGGTTGTCTCGTCCCAGACACTGACGTATTGCTAGGATATGCCACCAATGTCGGATGAGTGCGGGTCACCGAGCTCGTACTTGGACATGCCCCCTACTGATCTATGCTCCTATAATACAAGGACAGTTGAGGAGCCCATACGGGTTAGATGTAAATACGCTGGACTTGCCGATTTGGGTGGGACTGGTTGGCTGACACGTATGGCGGCGTCCTGTCTCTTTCCCAGTAGCAAAGAACTAGAAAGACTTGTTGGAGTTTAATACGTCACATCCTATGGTTTGAAGGCAGGCAAGCGGTGGCCAGAGGTGGCTTGGTGCTTTCTCCCTATCGAATACATGCATCCTCGGTCCAGCCAAGTGTGCACTCGGTGAAGTCTCAGGATTATGTTAGGAGTAAAGAAGAAATGGCAGGCGACCTTTACCCTGAATGTACAGACTGGGTGTAATCCTATAGCGGGGGCCGTTTACACAGAGCAGCTCGCGCCGCCGTGATCACATGAAGTGCAGCTCCCACCGGGCCGTCAGATGACTGGATCTCGTCTCATGATTGTCGGTCAGCCAGGCTTCAACGTGGAGCCCGAGGGGTTGGGCTGCTTACATAAGGGAAGAATTAGCGCACACGCAGCGATGCCTGAGCCAGCTATTGAGAAATATAAATGGATGGGACGACCATAAAATGATGAAACTAATCTCGCTGCAATGTCCTACTTGGTGGCGTTGACCCACTAATGGGTCATAAAGCCTATGGTAACACAATGCAGCTGTAACACTTGTGAGACCCCCTTGGGGACTTCATGTGTCGGCGACTCCAAACTGTTGCACCCTAGAAGGGGTGGGGGGGGTGTCCTCTGGTGTCACCAAGTTCTCGGCGGGGCTGAACGGGCAGTGTATGGGACATTCTGCAGGGGCCATGCTGAATCCTTTTCCCCTTCACACACGGTTAATGCAGATCTTCCTCAGATCTGTGGGTCCCTTAAAGGGGTATTCCCCTATCTCAGACAATTGGGGGGGGGGGGGGGGGCATATCTCTAGAATCTACCCCCGTTGTCTGATAGATGCAGGTCCCAGAGGTGGAACGCAGCTGTCAGAGTGAAGGAGGGCACACCGCTGCCCTAGCGATATGGCCACCATGGTCTGAGATGGGAATGGATTTTGCAGGATATGCCATAAATGACATCTAGGTGGGGTTCCCCAGAGAATCGGGGTCTTCGGACCATGACCAATGCTCCACATCTAGGTGGAGACTGAATGGAGAGAGAATTCTGCATTGGCCTGTTCCTCTGCTATTCCCCATGGAAATGTTTGCATAAGTTGACAAGTGGGTGTTACCGATTCCCCTTTTTAAAGGTCACTACAGTCAGCACTGACTGGTCTGTTGGCGGTGTATGTAGGCACACCTTCCCAGTTGCTACTTTACTTGTGATTTCCAGGAGGAGTAACTGGGGGACAGCATACAGTTTTGAGAGGGTGTTTTTTTTTTGTCATGGGGAATACAATTATTTAGTAGAAGACATGCTAGGTGTTGGGGGCCAAGGACATCTTTCATGTAAAGGGATCACTGTACCAATTCCCAGATGTCAAACCATGTTTTTGTCCACGTGACTACTCCAGTACAAGCGCATCTTCATATAATGACCCCTCACCCAGCGTGGTATGCAGACCCTCATGTCTTATCGGTCTCTGTTTTGTGTTTCTTCAGAAGCAGGACGTCCTGACGACAGGCGGTGGGAATCCCATATGCGATAAGCTGAACCTCCTGACTATCGGACCCCGCGGGCCCCTGCTGGTTCAGGATGTGGTGTTCACAGATGAGATGGCGCACTTTGACCGGGAGAGAATCCCTGAAAGAGTGGTGCATGCCAAAGGAG
This sequence comes from Bufo bufo, assembly GCF_905171765.1. Taxonomy (NCBI): domain Eukaryota; kingdom Metazoa; phylum Chordata; class Amphibia; order Anura; family Bufonidae; genus Bufo; species Bufo bufo. The sequence continues at coordinate 16,984,876 of NC_053398.1, read as the reverse complement.
CAGGTGAGGAGCCCTCCAGAGATCATCCCTCTGCCGCAGGGTTGGGCTGGGCCCTCTTTAGCTAATGGGGGTGGGGGTCCGATACATCACGTGTAATTTGCCATCATCAGGCCCTGGCAATACAGAGCTCCAAATCTTCTGCTTTCCTCCATGCAGCCATAGATCCATCACGAAGGGGAGGTTTTTAGACTTACTATACATTGAGCGCCATAGTAAATCTGTCTTCAGTAAGCGCTTATGCTCCCCCTAGTGGTGACGGTGTGCAGCCACTATTATAATTTAAAGAGTAAACACACTTTTTGCAAGTCCTCCCCCCCCCCCTTTAGTGGACAATTTTAAAACCAAATTTAATTAACTTTGCAAATCTTTTATTCTTCAAAAATTGTAAAGCTGCTCAGTCACCAGGATCAACCCTATTAAACCAGACATACTGTCTGGTAGGGGTCATCATGCTGATTAAGAAAGGTATAGTTTTAAGCAGCAGAATGACCCACTACCAGGCAGTATGTCTGGTTTATTAGGGTTGATCCTGCTGGACAGAGCCTCTTTAAGCGCAGACTTCATTTTGCTTTTATTTCTTTAGGGGCCTTTGGCTATTTTGAGGTGACTCATGACATCACTAACTATAGCAAAGCCAAAGTATTTGAAAAGATTGGGAAGAAGACCCCGATCGCCGCGCGCTTCTCCACCGTCGGTAAGATATATATATTTTATTTTTATTTTTTTCATGGTGGTCAATGGAATCTGGCTTGTTTTTAAGAGATTTTGAAGATTTTTCAGTGATTTACAATCTCCCCTCCCGCAGCTGGAGAGGCTGGCTCAGCAGACACCGTGCGTGACCCCCGCGGGTTCGCCGTGAAGTTTTACACAGAGGATGGAAACTGGGATCTGACTGGAAATAACACCCCAATTTTTTTCATCCGTGATGCGATGTTGGTAAGTTTTCTATAGTGTTGCGAGCTCCCAGAACAAGACGTGCGACAAGTGTCTACTGGGTGGAGGCCCAACCGCTTGTGTCGTGCAGAGCAGGGTCAAGCATGCACCGTGCCACTCCATTCAGTCTCTGTAGGACTCCTAAAGATAGCGGAGTATGGTGCTCGCGCCTATCTGTGGTAGTCCCATAGATGATAGCAGCATTGCTCATGCATTGTTTGACTGCACGTGACCACTGCAACCAATCACTGACATGGCATAGGGCATTAAACTGCTGAGGCCAGTTATTGGCTGCTGCAGCAGTTGCATGTGGCTTAAGGACCCCCCACCCCATACAAAGTCATTGACCGTGACGTGACCTAAGATGTGATTCTGAGGTTCGCACCGTGTATATTTATATAACCTCCAACGTCTTGACCATTAACCCCTCCTGCTCTGTTCACGTTTTCCACGTAATGCACCAATTTCAGCAGGATCTCTTAACAACCTAATGTGTTTTGGGACAGCTCCAAGAGATAAGTGGCGCCAGAGGTATTTCCCTGCCCCTGTTGAAATGGCTGTAATAACATACATGTTTATAGGACTGGGAGAGGTTTTGGTGAATAGTCTCGTTCAGGTGCACAGTTTTCATATGTTTTTTTATTTATTTCAGTTCCCATCATTCATCCATTCCCAGAAGAGAAACCCCCAGACTCACATGAAAGACCCTGACATGGTGTGGGATTTCTGGTCACTTCGTCCTGAATCTCTCCACCAGGTAAATGTTCTTTATTACCAGCCCCATTGTCGCTAAAAGGGTGTTCTTGCTCAACTCCTTATCTCCCCCGGCGCACCTTCATCAGTTGGAGCCGAGAGCTGCAAAACTGAGCCCATGCTACCCTGGTGGCCGTTGTGTGATAACGCCTATTACAGGAGATAGGGGTCCCATGGGCAGGGATGTCCACTAGTCACAATGCGTGCTGCTCCATTTGGCTCTGTAGTCCTGCCTGAGATGGCCAAGTGCTGTTCTCTCTGGCAGCCCCATAGAGTTGAATGAAGCAGCCGCACTGATGCGTTACTGCTGCTTAGATAAAATGGGGTTGAACGGGGCTCCGTTTTCTAGATTGACAGAGGTTTGACCATTGGGGCCCCGCTAATCAGACACTTGTCTGTGAAAAGGGGATACGTTTTCTTAGTGGGACAACCCCTTTAGGATATATTGTGGTGAGCTGAACTACAAAGGTATATTGTATCTAGAGCTGATCTGGGTGTGCTGGGACCTAGCAGCTCTGCTATGCCGGTGGGAGGCAGCACGTGAATGCTGGGTTCAGTAGACCTCTCGCAATACAGTTTATTATTGTGAGATGCTTCTAGGTTGGCGTCCATGCGGCAATGGTCATGGTCCTGCCCCAGGATTACTCAGTGCTGACATTTTATTAACACCGCAATTGCTTCTCTGAGTAAAGTGAGCAAATCCCCATTTAATGTAATTACAGCTCATGACGTTTGGGATAAAATAGGTGGGGCAGGAGTTTGTTTACTTCGTCTTTGATGTGCAGGATCTCCTCCAAATTTGCTCTTGGCGTGATCTAATAGTCATATAATTGACCGCTTTTAACACTCCTCTAAACACTTTATGCCTTTTGCCCTCCCAGGTTTCCTTCCTGTTCTCCGACCGCGGTATCCCTGATGGTCACCGACACATGAACGGCTACGGATCTCACACCTTTAAACTGATCAATGCCAAAAATGAGCCGGTGTATTGTAAATTCCATTTCAAGGTTGGTCCTGGTACTCCCTGTATGTATTAGACTGCACCCCAGATACATAGAATCTATCATGTGGGATGTCTTAAAGGGGTTGCCCGGGTTCAGAGCTGAACTTGGAAATAACCCCTCCTTCACTCAGACAGTCCCTCTGAGATGAGCATGGAAGCATTTCATGCTCCGATGCTTTCCCTTGCCCTGCGCTGTGCAAGGGCTTTTTCGTTTACAAACCCACACTGCTATGCGGAGGCTTCTGCCTAGCGGTGTTCCCGGTGACATCACTGTCACTAATGGGCAGGCTTTAGTGCTGTCCTAGCCCTTTAGTGCCGGTGACATCACCAGGTCTGCTGAAAAAAGCCCTTGCCCCTTTAAAGGTGTTTAAGCTGTCCCACCCCTCCCGAATCAGGTCATCACTGGGAATCTATCTCTAAGGCCTCCTGCACACGACCGTTGTGTGCACCCGTGGCCGTTGTGCCGTTCCGTTTTTTTTTCACGGACCCATTGACTTTCAATGGGTCCGTGTAAAAAACTGAAAATGCACCGTTTTGCAGCCGCATCCGAGATCCGTGTTTCCTGGCCGTGAAAAAAATATGACCTGTCCTATTTTTTTCACGGCCAACTGTTCACGGACCCATTCAAGTCAATGGGTCCGTGAAAGAACACGGATGCACACAAGATTGGCATCCGTGGCCGTAGGTTAGTTTTTATACAGAGGGATCCGAAGATCCGTCTGCATAAAAGCTTTTTCAAAGCTGAGTTTTCACTTTGTGAAAACTCAGAACCGACAGTATATTCTAACACAGAAGCGTTCCCATGGTGATGGGGACGCTTCTAGTTAGAATACACTACAAACTGTGTACAAGACTGCTGCCTGGCAGCACCCGATCTCTTACAGGGGGCCGTGATCAGCACAATTAACCCCTTCAGGTGCGGCACCTGAAGGGGTTAATTGTGCTGATCACGGCCTGTAAGAGATCAGGGCTGCCAGGCAGCAGGGGGCAGACCCTCCCCCCCCCCCCCCTCCCAGTTTGAATATCATTGGTGGCCAGTGCGGCCTCTATTGTAGTAATTTGTTGGTGGCACAGTGTGCACCCCCCCCCCCCTCCCTCCCTCTATTGTAATAATTTGTTGGTGGCACAGTGTGCGCCCCCCCCTCCCTCTATTGTAGTAATTCGTTGGTGGCACAGTGTGCGCCCCCCATCGGCCCCCCTCCCTCTATAGCATTAACAACATTGGTGGCCAGTGTGCGAGATCCGATGGTATAAAAGGGACTCCAGACTTTACATTGAAAGTCAATGGGGACGGATCCGTTTGAAATGGCACCATATTGTGTCAACGTCAAACGGATCCGTCCCCATTGACTTGCATTGTAATTCAGGACGGATCCGTTTGGCTCCGCACGGCCAGGCGGACACCAAAAAGACTTTTTTTTTCATGTCCGTGGATCCTCCAAAAATCAAGGAAGACCCCCGGACGAAAAAACAGTCACGGATCACGGGAAAACGGGACCCGTTTTTGCGGACCGCAAAAAAATACGTTCGTGTGCAGGAGGCCTAATCCTTATTGGTTTTCCAAACAGATTTTAAATCGAATAGATCTGCTTTCTTATGCCGCATAAGGGTACCTGTCAGTAGGATCAACTCTATTAAACCATGCATACTGCCAAGTAGGGTTGATCCTGCTGGTTAAAATGACATCTGTCTTATGTAAAATAGGTTTCAGCATCTTGAAGACAGTTATTCTTTATGCCAGTGAGAGCGTCGGTGCACTGAGAGGCAGGGCCTAGCCCTTCAGTGCTCCTGAACGCATCCCCCCCCCCCCCCCCCCCACAAGGCTGCTAGTATTGTAGTCCAAGGTCAACCTCACCAGGCAGAATGCTTGGTTGAATAGGCTTAATCGTATTGATTTGGAACATGACAAGGGAGAGTAGCCAAGCCGAACATCCTTCTGCAGATGGCTGTTTCGTGGTATTTGCTTCTCATCAGTACAAACCCTTGTCATTTTCCAAAGCTTGTTAAAAAGTTACACTGACTCCAAAGGGAGGCACCAGCGAAATGTTCTTTATTTTTGGGAGATACCATACCGCCAGTTATTTGTAAGGCATGTAGTACACCTTTCTGCCACTAGATGTCGCCCCTAGAGACATGTATGTATGGATCTGGAACGGTTGTGTAGAGCGCGGTCATCTTGTTGTACGGCTAATGCAACCAATTTTTATTCATTATTTTTTGGTCCTGTAACTAAATTAAAAAAATTTAATCTCTTGAAGACATTTAGTTTAGCTGGCATCCCAGATTGGAACTTTGGATTTGGAACCATTTGAATTCGGAACCTTCAAAGTACTGAAGGGCAATCTGGGAAAACCTATTTCTATGTATTCCTTTTCTGGTCAGCCATGTAGCAGTTCTAAGATTGTTGCCTGTATTGTTCCTGGTGTTCTGTCATATTTTCCTATAAAGAACAGTAAAAATCGGTGACCTAGGTGCATTTTACCATATGCAAGACCCAACGCTGCCTTTATACTAGAGGATTATCATTCGCTGCAGGTGACATGCCATGCTGCAATAATGCGTTTCTTATGTGTTCTTTTAAGACCAATCAGGGCATCAGAAATCTGACTGTGGAGGAAGCCGGTCGCCTGGCTGCCGAAAATCCCGACTATGGCATCAATGACTTGTATGACGCCATTGCCAATGGAAACTACCCATCCTGGACCTTCTACATCCAGGTCATGACATTCGAGCAAGCTGAGAAATACCCATTCAATCCTTTTGACTTGACTAAGGTGAGTAGTAACCTCAGGGAGATGACCATGAACCATTTGGGCTACTTTCACACTGGCGGCAGGGTCCAGCGGTCTGTTCCGGCAGGGGAACAGCCTGCTAGCTCACCGTGCCACCGGAAGTCTGCCCTGGCCCCATTCACTATAATGGGGGCGGGCTGGAGGTCCGACCGCAGCGTGGCAAACGTGCCGAGAGGCGGCCGGACAAAAACTACAGCCTGCCGGAAAATAGCCTTATGTAGCCTTCATATTTTACTCAAGTGTTTTATTCCATTCTTTCAGATCTGGCCTCACAAGGATTACCCTCTCATCCCTGTGGGTAAGATGGTCCTGGACCGTAACCCAGCCAACTACTTTGCAGAGGTGGAGCAGAGTGCCTTTGATCCAAGTAACATGCCTCCTGGGATAGAGCCAAGCCCAGATAAAATGTTGCAGGTGAGCTCCAGGATCATTTTTGCATGGACCTCCTTTTAAAACTCTGCTTGTTCATGGAATGCACAGAAATAATGTGCGGTTATGCCAAGGACCACCGATCTCACAATGGGGGGCACTTCCCACATGTGGGACAAACTTAAGTTAAAGCAGTTTACCTGGACTGTGGAACAGATGGCAAATATCAGATTGTGGGGGTCCAACTTCTGGCCCCTGCAGCTTACTAATGGGGCCATGGCACTCCAGAAAACTGTGCCCCCTTTATTCCTTACCCAGGTACAGCTCTCTACTTTTTGTAGTGTCTGGTCTTGCAGCTCTCTGCTCTTAGTAGCATATAAATGGGACTGCTCTGCAATACCAGATACGGCCACTATGGGAAGTATGAAGCTGTACCTGGTAAACCATCTGAGAGGGCCACAGCTTTTTCTGGAGTGTTGTGCCCCTTTAAATCAGCTGATTATGGGCGTTGGGGCCCCACCGTTCTGAGGACAGGCCATCAGTATCATTCCCAGAAAATCTTTTAATAGTATATTTTGTGGATATGCTATAAATGTCTGAGATTTGTGTAAGCCGTTAAAGCAGGCGCCTACTAGACGTTTCTAATTTAATGTAATGACCTTCCATGTCCATGCATTACACAGGCAGCTTATGGAGTTCACTGGACACTGTGTAATTCTATATTTTACCTGTGGTGGTGCTGCTGTAGGGAAACTGAACAGTTTCTCATCACAGTACCTTGCTGAACAGCCCCTTTAAGAGATTAAAGGTCTTCCTTTCACATAGAACTCCTTGAGTAAAGGTAACTCTTTGTATGTTGCAGGGTCGGCTCTTCTCATACCCAGACACACACAGACACCGCTTGGGTGCCAACTATCTCCAGTTACCTGTGAACTGCCCCTACAGGACTCGTGTAGCCAATTACCAACGGGACGGACCCATGTGCTTCTCTGACAACCAGGGTAAGTGTTAACCCGTCACACTGCATGAAAATGGTGCTGGGAACCAGTGGCTGTCCTTGACTGAATGTGCTGTAACCTGGATGGTGGCTAGCTCTGACTGCCGTTGGACTCCCGTGGATCAGATAATGCTGGATTGTTGTATGGGAAAAACCCTTTAATGCTTTTTTTTTTTTTTTTTTTTTTTTTTTTTTTTGGGTTGGGTGCATGTAGCCTAAGGGGATAATGCTCAATGGCATTTGTAATTTCTTTTTTTTAATCTTCTTTCCCCCCTTCCCCCATACAGGTGGAGCTCCAAATTATTACCCCAACAGCTTCTCTGCTCCTGATGTTCAGCCTTCTGCCCGAGAAAGCAGATTCCGGGTGTCTGCTGATGTGTATCGCTACAACAGCAGTGATGAGGACAATGTCTCACAGGTGAGGTGTTTGGGGAGGGGGTGCGTTATCTCAGTCTGCAGGGGCCATTGCCACAGGGACGAATGAGGTCTGTGGGTTGGCTGCTTGTCCTGTTTCAAAAAGTGATCTATAAACCCACTTTTTTTTTTTTTTTTTTTTTTTTTTTTTTTTCTCTGATTAAGTCCTCTTCCGCTCCGTTATTCCACAAAACCTATCCGTATGCTATCCGTTTCTTTTGCGGATCAGTAACTTATTAATCACCAAACACGAGCAATATGGGCTCGGCCAAGCATTTCTACAGTATGGATCTGCAAAATACGGATGCGTTCCGTATTTTTTGCGGACCCATTGACTTGAATGGGGCGTTGGACCGTGATTTGCGGACAATGTTAGGACATGCACTACTTTTTTGCGGAACGGAAATACGGAATGCACACTGACTACCTTCTGTTGATTTTGCGGACCCGTTGAAGTGAATGGTTCCGCATACAATCTAGTCTGCAAAGAAAATGCGTTCGTGTGCATGAGCCCTTAGGGAACGCACACGGAACACATCTGTATTTTGCGGATCCATACTGTAGAAGTGCCATGTCCAGCCCATATTGCTCATGTGTTTGGTTTAATAAGTTACGGTTTCCGATCTCCAAAAAAACAGATCGCATACGGATGTTTTGTGGCATAACGGAGCGGAAGAGGACTTAAATCGGAGGGGGAGAAAAAACCTCAGATATGGAACAACTGATCACTTAAAAACAGACCGCGAAACAACGGTTGTGTGCATGAAACTTTAAAGGGGGTTTTCTGGAACTTATACTGTGTCGTATATTGATGGCCTATTTAACCATCCACCAATCCGGTATGGGAATGGGCCCTTCCTCAAGTCAATCAGTCTCGTAGCCTTTCTATGGCTCGTTCCTATTCAAATGAATGACAGAGCTGCAGTACCAAACACAGCCACTATACTATGTATGGTGCTGTGCTTCGTGCATGATGAAGGGGGTGCTGGGAGTCGGGTCCCCAGCAATCTGATCAATATTTAACTCCTAGATAGCTGATGCCAAGGAAGATATCTGGCTTGATTTGATTTAAATTTCCCCCCCCCCCTTCTTGGGGAACCTATATAAACCACTGTGGTTTTGCTGCGTGGCACAATATTGCCCCACATCATTAAAACCTAGTGTACGTTTCCAGCTGAGATTAAGATGAGGTAACGCCTGTGCTCTGTCTTTTTCTTTCTGACATGTCGCCTGACTTATATTTTATTTTTCTTTCCTCCGCAGGTTCGTGACTTTTACACCAAAGTGTTGAGTGAAGAAGAACGCCAGAGGTTGGTTGAGAACATCGCTGGACACTTGAAGGACGCCCAGCTGTTCATCCAAAAAAGAGCTGTGAGTATATTCTGCCCCCCCCCCCCCCCCCAATTATATAGATGGACATTTTCAGAACTGTATGTTGTACATCTACTCTTTAAAGGGCTTCTGTCACCCCACTAAACCTTTTTTTTTTTTTTTTTTTTAATAACCCTACACTGCGATCTCTGCATACATAAGTAAAATAATTTTCGTTCAGTAGAATTTTGATAACTCTATTTTTATAATATGTAAATTACCTTGCTACCAGTAAGTAGGGCAGCTACTTGCTGGTAGCAGCCGCATCCTCCGACCCTAATGACGCCCCCTCCGGCCACTCACTCGGCCGTTCACTCCTCAATGCGCCTGCGCTGATGACGTCACATCTACACCCGGCGCAGGCGCATTGAGGAGCGAGCGGCTGAGTGAGTGGCCGCCTCTCAGTGCGCCTGCGCAGATTGAAGATGGGTACGGCCGTGGCGCAGGCGCCAGATATTGAATGAAAACAGGCAGGGCCAGCAGAGAACGATTCCGTTCCCTGGCCCTGTCAATCACAATGCGGAGGGGGCGTCATTGGGGTCAGAGGATGCGGCTGCTACCAGCAAGTAGCCGCCCTACTTGCTGGTAGCAAGGTAATTTACATATTATTATAAAAGTAGCGTTTTATCAAATTCTACTGAACGAAAATTATTATTTTACTTATGTATGCAGAGATCGCAGTGTAGGGATTATTAAACAAAAAAAAAAAAAAAAACTTTAGTGGGCTGACAGAAGCCCTTTTAAGTTTAGGGCCCCTTTAAAGGATTGACTGGTTGCAGTGTTTCTGAAATAATTTTTATTTTTTTTTATTATCCTATACACATGGACCAATATGGCTCTATTGGAACGTTCTCCGTATTGATGTCATCTGTGTAGACATGCCGCAGATTGTAGAACAGGTCTTGTTCTTGCCCATTTTGCAGACCAGAATAGTCATTTCTACAATGGGCGCCAAGAAAACTAGGTGCACATGGCCAGTATCCATATTTTGCAGATCCAGTTTCCGGACCGCAAAAAGGATACGGTCATTTGCAGGGTGCCTTACAGGGAGGAAGCTGCAGCAGAAAGGACACAGCCCCTCCGAGCTTTGATAGGCAGAGAGCTGCAGCACAAAAGGCATGCCCCTTGAGCTAAAATAAGGAGAGGGCTGCAGCTGCATGGACGCGCTTTTGTATATAAAATCTATTGTGCTAAAAAGTAAACTGCCATATTTTTTCTCTACCAGGTGAAAAATTTCTCTGACGTTCACCCAGAGTACGGCTCCCGTGTCCAGGCTCTGCTGGACAAGTACAATGCAGAAGGCCGCAGTAAGGTAATCACTTTGCGGGAATGCTATGTAAATGCCGCCATAATTTGGCAGTCAGGCGCTGCTCTCTCCTGTATTACAGGAGGTTTCCGTATGACTCTTTATAAGCCTTGGCACATAAGGCAGGTGAAGGATCCCATTCACACACTGGGCATTCTTATGATTGTATCTCCTTATTCTGCTGGTTTGATGCATGTAAATAATCCTAGTAATTATCTCTCTCCAATCTGATGACTTAGATTGACTCGCTTATAATTTCAGTCCTAGTCATTTAGAGGAGTGAGGTGTCGTCCATCACTTTGTAGTTCTGTGGACGGCTGTAGTCTCCCCATAGGGTGATGTGCATCGTATTAAGAGAATTCAACCCAGCACCTCAACTCTGAGGCAAAAAAACAGGAATGAACCCATTGGTATAATGCTGGTGTAGTAGTAAGCGCTTGAACAGTCTCACTTATAACCCCAAAACATGGATCCCAATATTTGACACCTGCAGTATGCTTGAAGGTGCATGCACGTGTGACAATGCCTATATACAGGTGAAACTAGAAAAATTAGAATATCGTGCAAAAGTCCATTTATTTCAGTAATGCAAATTAAAAGGAATTGCATTAATGCAGCTTAAAATTCGAATTATGTGAAAAGGTTTAATATTCTCGGCTCAAAGTGTCACCCTCTAGTCAGCTAATTAATCCATACCCCCTGTGCAAAGGACATGAGATTGTGACTTTGGGGTTTTATAAACTAAGCCATAATCATCCAAATTATAACAAATAAAAGATTTAAATATCTTGCTTTGCCTGTAATGAGTCTCTCGTATGTTAGTTTCACCTTTGCATTACTGAAATAAATCAACTTTGCACGATATTCTAATTTTTCTAGTTTCACCTGTATAAGGGGTGAGATAATCGGTTGGGTTCTTCAGTGTGTGTGTGTGTGTGTGAACCTGTCCTTTAAAGAAGACCTTTCACCAGAATAAAGTATCTAAACTGACTATATAGACGTGTAGAGCGGCGCCCAGGGATCCCCCTGCACTTACTGTTATCCCCGGGCGCCGCTCCGTTCTCCGGTTATAGCCTCCGGTATGTTACTAGTTAGGCTCCACCCAGGGGAACCTGCCACGGTCTCCTTCTCCTATACTGTAGCGCTGGCCAATCGCAGCGCTCAGCTCATAGCCTGGCTATGAGCTGAGCGCTGCGATTCGCCAGCGCTACAGCATAGGAGAGACGCCGGCAGGTTCCCCTGGGTGGAGCCTAACTAGTAACATACCGGAGGCTATAACCGGAGAACGGAGCGGCGCCCGGGGATAACAGTAAGTGCAGGGGGATCCCTGGGCGCCGCTCTACACGTCTATATAGTCAGTTTAGATACTTTATTCTGGTGAAAGGTCTTCTTTAAGTTGTGCTAACCCAGTGATTATGGGAGCATCCGCCCTCTGTACAGTATTAGAATGTATGAGCTCCGATCAGCTGAAGTTAGTTATTCATGAAGTCACACCTGGCTTTGTTGAATAACTTCGATAGTTGATTTTTATTTTATATTTTTTAGTGGAAAACCACTTTAAAACTTAAAACCGAACTTGGCTTTGATTCCGAGGTACTAGTCAGAACCGAAGCGGAGTTCATTTTTCAAGTTTTAAAGTGGGTTTTCCACTTAAAATCAACTACTGAAGTTATTTAACGAATCCACGCACGACTTTGTGAATAACTAACTTCGGCTGTTCTAACACTGCACAGAGACAAACCTCCGTACAGTATTGTTCTGAAGCTTTGAACGAAGTGACTTCGGGTGAAGCATCCAAAGTTCACTTCGTGCAGCCCTAGTCATCAATATCGAATTGGTGAAGGCCCTACACCTGGCACCCATGCCGATCAGCTGTTTAATGCGCCGCAGTCTCCTCACGACTTGCAAAGCACAGTACCATCCACATTGGATAGCGGCAGGTTCATTGAATTGAATGGGGCCGAGCTGCGCCTAGGCCGTGTGACCAATGAAAGTGACCTCATACGGCCTGGGAAGAGGAAGTGGTCACTAGAGTGCCATGGCCTTTTCAGACAGCTGATCGGTTGGCTGCTGGACCCCACCAATCAGATATTGATTACCTTCCCTGAGGATAGGTAATCAATATGAAAATCTAAGCAAACCGTGTTTTCAGTGTGATGGGCAGAAGTGGAGGGAGTAGCAAGTGAGATGTCACCGTGGTCTTGCAGAAATGGACTGTGACTGGGCTACAGCTCCACTGTATCTGTAACAAGGCAGACCAGAACACCAACCTGGTGCTGGTGAATTAGGAGCGGTCAGCAGCACACTACGTTATAGTATTAGTATTATAGATAATTTATTTTAATTTTTTTTTCTTCTACAGAGAACCGTGAAGACTTACACCCAGCATTCCGCCCATGTGACTGCAAATGACAAGTCCAACTTGTAGACTCCTTCCTCGGGAGGATCCGTCCACAGCATCTTTACCTGCCTTTTACTTGTAGCATATTGCTTAAATAAGACCATCTCGAATGTACTGCAATTCTCAGGCTTTCAAATTATTATATATCTTTTTGGTTTTTTTAAGCCGATTCACAAACCTGCAAAGGTTATGTGCACTTGATCACAAATAGAAGCAAATTTTTGATAAGTCTTATTACAGTAAAATTAACAGTGCAGTGATCGATTAGTGTAGTCTTGAATCAGTTTGCAGACAGGTGGAGGGATCAGGCTATAGACCCCGCCATCGGTGCTGCACAGTTCGCAGTTTTATACAACTAACCTTTCGGCAAGTATTAATACAAGTTATTATAAGCTCTTGTAATCGTTTACACCGTGCCTTCAGATGACAGATCTCAGAAATTGCAGTAAACTACCCACGGTGCACAAATCTCATGGGGTATGTACTTCGCCAGGGCTACGTCTGTCTAGTGGAGCACTTCAGTACGTGTCCATTATGGTGGTTGTTCATCTGTTGTGTTAGATGTTGGTTTTTCTGTAACTGGAAAGGCGTCCTATGTTAATTATATAATTTTTTTGTTTTTACAATAAACCTATACGCAGTTAAAACGTGGAATGTTTCTCATACTGCAGGAGTCCTGTTCAAATAAAGGGGGGGGGGAACGGACTGAAAGTGGTTGGGTAAGTACTGTGCTGCACGTACCCCTTCTACCAGAGTGCAATATCACACGTGGACCTGATTTATCAAAACTGCCTAACAGAAAACCTGGCCTTGTTGCCCATAATAACTAACTGATTGGTTGCCATAGCTTTTAAATGGGCTTTTCACAGTGGGTCCCCCCGAAGCTGCCTCAATTACACAGAACACCTGACTAGGAGAAAGTTTGTACTATACTTTAACGTTCCAAAGTTGTGTGGATCGGAAACAGATGTTACAGTATAGCACAGAGAGAATGCAGTGACACCTCAGGAATAATAAACTCTGTGATGTCAGTGTAGGGATAATGGTGAAAACTAGGGGGGAAGGGGGGGGGCTCCCTGTGTAATATCTTCATTAAAATGGGGTTGAGGCCACTGCAGAAGGTAACTTACCCACTGGTGTTGTGCAAGGCTAGGTGAAGGTCTACCCCCCACACTGGCAGGGAGAGACCAGGCTGCCACTGCACTGGATTCGGAGAGTACAGGAAACAGGAGCAGTTCTTTGGTAGAATGCGCTGGAAGACTTCAGATGAGAGAGAGGGGAAAAAAACAAACTTTTAAAATACATTTTTATTTATCTGAAGTCTTCTGGTGCAGTGCGCTGCTATTTCTACCCTTTGGTAGAGTGCTCTTGATTCCAGTGCAGGGATAATGGACACAGTGATGTCACAGTATAGGGATAATGGACACAGTGATGTCACAGTATAGGGATAATAGGATAGTTTATAGGGGCGCTCCCTGGTGTAATACCTTAGTGTATAAATTGGAGGATAACGCAGTGGTAACAACTTATGTTTAAATGTCGGAGCATTATGCAATATTGCTGCTTGAGTGTAACTTCTGGTTCTCACCAGTGGTTTGTGACCAGTTTTCAGCATGATGGTGATCGACCATCACTGAAACGGGTAGCTTTGACCTTATTTTCTTTTTTAAATATCAAATTATTATTTTTATTTTTTTTTGGCGAATCCCTTAATGCAGTGCACTTTATTTTCATTTTACTCCTTGAGCAAATTTGTCCTCAACATGGTTATTCTAGCGTCCTAAGAGGGCCGGCCGGCAGAGGAGCGCAGCAGCCAGGGATCCCTCACATATGGGGAATGATTATGCTTTCCTCTGGTGTTCTGCCTAGGACGCACAATGTTATCTAGTAAGGTGCTATTACCCTTATCCTTCAATTTATACACTAAGGTATTACACCAGGAATCGCCCCTATATACTATTCTAGTTCAGGGATAATGGACACGGTGATGTCACAGTTCAGGGGTAATGGACACGGTGATGTCACAGTTCAGGGGTAATGGACACGGTGATGTCACAGTTCAGGGATAATGGACACGGTGATGTCACAGTTCAGGGATAATGGACACGGTGATGTCACAGTTCAGGGATAATGGACACGGTGATGTCACAGTTCAGGGATAATGGACACGGTGATGTCACAGTTCAGGGATAATGGACACGGTGATGTCACAGTTCAGGGATAATGGACACAGTAATCGATCCAAAGAAAAAGGCAAGTTCCAGAGTTCTGGCTTCCAAACTGATATTTATAAAAAAAATTAAATCGCTATATTATATGGTGATTTTGTCTAATTTTTAAGCTGCAGTCTGGTGTGACACACATCATGCCTAAGCCCTGCACAGGTTTTTATGTAGAAAATATGTGGGATATTGGTACAGAAGGCGGGGAATTGCGCACACAACTGACGATGCAGGTTTTTAAATTCCTCATTTTCAATTTTCACACAAAAGGAAAAAAAGCTAAGTTTACACATGAGATTTGTCAAATCTCATTAACTTTGCTAGTACTGTATTAGGGCTCATGCACATGAACGTTGTTTGGTTCCGCATCCGAGCTGCATTTTTTTTTGTGCGGGTCAGATGTGGACCCATTCACTTCAATGGGCCTGCAAAAGATGCAGATAGCACTCCGTGTCTTGTCCGCATCCATTGCTCCGTTCCGTGGCCCCACAATAAAAATAGAACATTTCCCATTCTTGTCCGTTTTGCTGACAATAGGCATTTCCATCATGGGCGGTATCCGTGTATTGTGGATCTGCTATTTGCGGACTGTGAAATTTGGCGCAATCGTGTGCATGAGCCTTATGCTATGGATTTTCCACGTTATGTGCAGTTACCCTTAAGAGAAGTTACTGCACTGTGTCAGACAATACTCTGTTGCAAAAAAAAAAGTGTCCACATAAATTGCCGCATTCATCTCGACCAAAACTCTAAAATTATGTAAAAAAATAAATATGCGTGCATTCTAGCTCCCAGATTAAATTTGTTTTCCCTTGTAATTTTATGACCCCAATCTAACGCAAGAAAAATCGTTAATTTCTAATGATAATTTGTTTCCCCCCCCCCCGTGGACTGGTAGGACCGGTGGAATTTTAATGAGCCCAAGTAATAATTAAACCTCCCCTATAAAGGAGGGAATCACCTTACAGCCCATTGTGTTATAGCAAGAAAAAAAAGTCTTACTAGGGTGGGAAATTTGTGTGCTGCTGTTAGGACTAAAGGAAAACAAATTATCGTTAGAAATTAACGATTCCCTTACGTCCTACCAGCAGCACAGATGGGGAGATAGCAAGAAGAACCGCTAGGGAGGGCCATCATGCCTGGCAGAACTAAGTATAGTCTGCCCAAAGGCCGAGTACTCAGCTAATCTGGCATCTAGTCTATAAATGGAAGATGAATGTTGATTCAGAGCTCCAGGAGGCAGATTTGCAAATCATGTCGAGCGGAAGAAGACTCCTCTCGGCAAAAGAAGTAGCTACAGCCCTCGTAGAATGGGCTTTTACAAACCCCGGCGGGTCTAAAGGCTTCTTAATCCATCGACTGATGGATGGTTTAGATGCCTTACGGCCTTTAAACTTACAGGCAAACAGAATTAGAAGATTTTTCAACTTTCCTGAACTCCTTTGATCTATCCACATAGATCCGGAGGCATCTCGAGACATCCAACGGATGTATAGCAGGTTCCTCGGAGGAGGTAGGTCTAGAAAGAACCGGGAGGGATATCACCTGGTTGATATTCTGGAAAGAAGGAACTTTAGGCCTAAAGTACGGGAGAAATCTTAAAAGGACCTGGTCTTGCAAAAAAATGGTATAGGGCTCGTGCGCTGATAGAACTTGAAGCTCAGAGACCCTCTTGGCCGAAGTCACAGCAAGGAGAAAGACAAGTTTCCATGTGACAAACTTGAAATCTACCTCCTCCAAAGGCTCAGAGGGGGGAGATGCTAATCCCTTGAGAACTACTGATAGATCCCACTGAGGAATGGGTTTCAGTACTGTAGGCTTTAATCGTGTTGAGGCAAGCTGAAATGGCTGAAACTTGAACCCTCAAGGTAGATAGAGCAAGGCCTTTGTCAAGGCCATCTTGCAGAAACTGAAGGATGATGGGGAGGGGTGGATCTGCAGACGCCACCCCCTTTGAGGAACACTAAGAAAAGAATATCCTCATAATCCGTGAGTAGGCTCTCTTAGTAGAGTCTGCTCTTGAATGAGACAGCGTTCTCAGGACCGACTCTGAAAGCCCTTCTATTCTGGGAAGGGACTGATCAACCTCCAGGCTGTCAGGTTGAACCTGTGCAGATCTGAGCAGAGGTGAGTGTCCCACGACACCAGGGTCTGCTGAGGGGGGAGTCTCCAAAATTGCCCTTGACTCATTTGGGTGAGTTGGGTAATTCAGGATCTCTTCGGCCAAAATGATATGATGGCTATCACCGAGGACTGATCCTGACGGATTTTCATCAATACCCTCGGAATCATGGAAAATGGAGGGAAGATGTAAGCCAGCCTGAACCTCCAGGATATTGACAGAGCATCTATCGCAAGGGGGTTGTCCTCCCTGTAAAGGGAGCAAAACCTCTCCACCTTGGCGTTGAACCTTGTTGCTATAAGATCCACCTCAGGCATTCCCCTCTTGAGGACTATCTGCTTGAATATCTCCGGATGTAAAGACCACTCCACTGTTGGAAGACCGTGGCTCAACCGATCTGCTATCATATTGAGGGAGCCTAGAATGTGGATCGCAGATAAGTGGGAAAGGTTTAACTCTGCCCAATCCAGAATCACCCCGATCTCTGATAAGAGGGGAAGTGATCTTGTGCCTCCCTGCTTGTTGATGTAAAGTACCGCAGTCATATTGTCTGACTGGACTTTCACCGCTTTGCCCTGGATCTGAGGGGCGAAGTGAAGGAGGGCTAGCCGGATAGCTCGAATCGCGCAGAGATTGGATGAGAGGAGCCGCTCCTGAGGAGACCAGGATCTGTGAACTGGAGAATCGTCTAGATGAGCGCCCCAGCCTACTTAGGACGCATCTGTTGTCAATATGACCCAGGTTGACTGGGTCATAGACTTCCCGTCTAAAAGATGGCTCCACCATCTGAGGGAATGCCGAGTTTGCCAAGACAGGGAACACAGGGAGTTCAGCCCGGCGGGGCTGCCATTCCATTTGGAGAGGACCTCCAACTGCAGCGGCCGGAGGTGCCATAAAGCCCAAGGGACTGCTTCCGCAGACACTGACATGAGCCCCAACATCTTCATGAGAGCCCGAATTGGAACTCGCCGAGGCATGGATAGGAATTCTGCCGTGTTCTGTATTCGGGATCTTCTTTCTGGAGTAAACCGGAGAGAAATCCCAACGGAGTCGATTATGAAGCCTAAATATCTTACTGAAGTCGACGGGCTCACATTCGACTTCTGCCAGTTGATGATCCACCCTAGGTTGGAACAGAAAGGAAATCGCTACATGAAGATGGTAGGTCAGGACCACAAAGGAAGAGGCTTTTAAAAGCCAATCATCCAGATAAGGAATGATGGTCAGTCCTTGGAGTCTTAGAGCCGCCACCACAGAAACTACCACCTTGGTGAAAGTGTGAGGGGCAGAAGAAATGCCGAAGGGAAGGGCAACGAACTGAAGGTGTCTGGTGACACCCGACACCTGGACCGCGATCCTGAGATATTTCCTGGAAGCAGGATGAATCGGATGTGCAAAATATGCATCCTTGAGGTCTGGTGAGGTAAATCCCTAAGCCCGTTCCCCTGCCGGAACCTTCCTCTAGAGCCCCCTTGTGGATGTAATCCTGAATATAAGCCTCCAGAACCGACTGCCTTGCGGCCTGTAGAAGTTTGGTTCTGTATGAGGCAGGGGAGTGGGGAAGTCTTCTGGCAGACGGCAGGAGTAACAGGAGTCATCGAAGAGCCTCGAGGAGGCCCGTAGTCATTTTAAACAGTAGATTTTTATCCTTGGCTCCTTCACGAGAGCGCCTTGAACCTCTTCGCTGCACTACCCAGTCCCTCCGGGCTCTTGACTGCTGGTCAGACCTACCACCACGGTTTTTTGTCTGCCCCGCCCCCAACAAGAACTGTTAAGGAAGATTCTACCCCTTTTTATCTAACAGGCCCTTCCATAATCTTATCCAACTCTGAGCTGAACAAAAACGGTTGGGCTCAAAGGGAAGGCTACATAAATTATATTTAGAGGAATTGTCAGCGACCCAAGGCTTAAGCCCCAAAGGCTTGAGGGCCGCTGACACAAGGGCCCATGGTTTTGGCCGCCAACTTCAGCTGTTGTTGCGCTGTATCAGACAGGAAATCATCGCCAAGGTTGACAGTCTTGAAAGCCGTATAACATCTCTGAGTGATCTTTTAGTTAGAATCGGACCTTTTTCGGGTTTCTTCCACTCTTTGCGCATGACAGAGAGGAGGGTCTCATCCGCTTTAAAGACACGAAGTGCCCGACTAGCGGGATCAGAGGATTCCCCCAGGTCAACATCATGGTCCCCCCGACCTGATGGACTTAAGTAACTTTTGCGTCTTATCAGGAGGAAAGGAGCATGAAGTAAGCTCCTCCTCATCCGAGGAGGAGGAACCCAAGGGGACTACAGAAGGTCTCTCTACTGGAGCCGAAGACTCCATAGGAGTCTGAGTAGGAAGCCTCTCATCCAGCAGGATTATAACCCCTTTGATGGATCCATCAACATAGGTCTTCATCCACTGATACATATCCTACATTGTAGGTTCGGTGGAAGGTTGGACCCTCGGACGGCAGCCGTCACACCTGAAGTAGGGACAGCTATCCTCCAAAAGCGCGCTACATCATAGCACGATAAATGTTTCCGCTTGGAACCCGCCTTTCTGCCATTCGAATCCCGTGGAGACGACATCACTGCGGAAAAAAAAAGGACAAGTAAAACATTTGTAAACAACCAATAAATGTTTCAGGAGAAAGGTAAAAGAAAGGCAGACCAGCGGAAACTGAAAATGAGGACCAGAAATAAGGCACCAATAAGTGGAGGAACACCAGCTTATAGGACTCTGGGAGCTAGCTTAAAAAGCATGTGCAGCCAGAGAACGACCTGGTGCACAATGCTTCCTTAAATAGGGGAGGGGATGGGCTCAGAACCGAGTCCCCGCCCCCAGAGGAGAAAACACATATCAGTAAATAAAAAGTTTCCCCCCCAGGAAGGAATACAATAAATCCTCAAACCGGAGGAAAAATCGCGAATTATATATAAAAAAATCGCAAAAGGACGAGAAATCGCGTTGCAAGGAAAAATTCCGGAAGTGACGTCAGAGATTCCAACATCACTTCCGGAAGATGGCGGTGCCCAGCGGCTGCAAGGAAGAGGACCGAGGACACCGAAAAACGCACCTCAGCGAAGCACCGCTGCGCAGCGCCGGCAAACCATCTAGTAAAAGCGGAGGCAAAGCCCGCAGATGAAATGAAAAAAAAGGGGGGAATCACCGCCTAGTCCACTTGTCCGGAGGACAGAAAAAAACACAATGGGCTGGAGGTGATTCCCTCCTTTATAGGGGAGGTTTAAGTGTTTAATTACTACTTGGGCTCAATAAAATTCCGCCGGTCCTACCAGTCCACGGGGGGGGGGGAGGGAGGGGGGGTGGTGGTTAACCCCATCTGTGCTGCTGGTAGGACGTAAGGGAATGAGAACTTCATGCACGTCACTTCTGCTGGCCAATCAATTGCCGGAGTGGTGACCTGTGCAGGAATGGCACGTGACCAGGGGCGTAACTAGACTGTTATGGGCCCCAGTTGTAGCCAGGTATGTGCCCCCTCACTGAAGATATTCCCAGATATGTGCCCCCTCACAGTAGTTGTAGCCAGATATATGCCCCCTCACAGTAGTTGTAGCCAGATATGTGCCCCTCACAGTAGTTATGCCCAGATATATGCCCCCTCACAGTAGTTGTAGCTAGATATGTGCCCCCTCACTGAAGATATTCCCAGATATGTGCCCCCTCACTGAAGATATTCCCAGATATGTGCCCCCTCACTGAAGATATTCCCAGATATGTGCCCCCTCACTGAAGATATTCCCAGATATGTGCCCCCTCACTGAAGATATTCCCAGATATGTGCCCCCTCACTGAAGATATTCCCAGATATGTGCCCCCTCACTGAAGATATTCCCAGATATGTGCCCCCTCACAGTAGTTGTAGCCAGATATATGACCCCTCACAGTAGTTGTAGCCAGATATGTGCCCCCTCACAGTAGTTGTAGCCAGATATATGCCCCCTCACAGTAGTTATGCCCAGATATGTGCCCCTCACAGTAGTTATACCAGATATGTGTCCCTTCATAGTAGCGATGCCCAGATATGTGCCCCCTCACAATAGTTATGCCAGATTAGAGATGCCCACCCATCATCATCAGTGCCAGGAAGGGAGTCACACACTGCACAGGGGGCACCATCATCATCATCATCATCATCATCAGTACCAGGGAGGGAACCACACACTGCACAGGGGGAATCATCATCAGTGCCATCCTTCCCTCCTCCCCCAGTCTGCAGCTTTAGGGGGGAAAAAAAAACTAAAAACACATGCTTACCTGAGTCCTTGATGACGTGCTCCCACACTCATTCCCGGTCTTTCAGCGCTCCTCCCACAGCCAGCAGCACGATGTGCGGCCAGCAGGGGGAGCGCTGGAGCCCTGCTTCACTCTGGATACAGCCAGCAATGACAAGAACTGCCGGGTGTCTGTGTGCGCGTGCGCCCCCCTTTGCCTCTGCGCCACCCCCCCCCCCCCCCCCGCTCATATTATACAGTACATGTTTGAAGAGCGCTCAGCCGGGGCCCGGCGTTGTCACTGTACTTCATGCCGGGCCCCGTTAGAGCACTCCATGAGTCAGGGCCTTACTCCGTCTCTCCTGGGGGGCCCGGTCGCAAGTGCGACCGCTGCGACCCCTATAGCTACGCCACTGCACGTGACTACTGAGTTTTTTTTTCCGGGCTAACCATCGCTAACCATGCAGTAATGCATGGACGCAATTTAAAAAAAAATAAGCCGCTATGCATTTCATAATTCCCATAGACCTTTAGCTAACATCTGGAATTGGTGGTTTGGTGCAAAAAAAACACACAAAAAACCCCCAGCAAAAGTTGGCAAGATAGCTGTGTGAACCTGTGTTAAAATCCCCTTAAAGGGGTTTTCCAAGATTTTGATATTGATGCCCTATCCTCAGGATAGCTCATATACATGTATCTGATCTGTGGGGGTCCGACACCCAGGACCCCCGGCGATCAGCTGTTTTGAGGAGGCCCCAGCACTCCTGTGAGAGACCTGGCCTTCTACATAGTATAGCAGCTGTGCTTGGTATCGCGCTCAGCCCTATTCACTTCAATGGGGCAGAGTCATCAGTATTTAAAATCTCAGAAAACCCCTTTAAGGGGTTAAACTTTGACTTGTGGGTGTCATAGAAGTGAATTCCCCTACTTCCAAACAGCAGCACAACTGGGGTATTACTGCCCCTGTGGACAATCAGGACAGATGGAACTTTTATTAAGTCAAAACAAAGTGGCAATTAACCAGGAGTGCCCCCTATAAAGCCCACCCCCTGCAGATAAAAAGGGCAGTTAGTGGTCTCTTGAGACCAATTTCTACCTTATACCTGCAGTCCAGGGGTCTGTTGTACGGACCCCCTGGGCTCCCCCCATTTTTTTCTTCCTACCCTACTGGTTTGGAGACGAGCAGCTACTCCTCTGTCTGGCGACAATAGCCTTTTTTGGTACAGGGTGACGGGGGTGAGGTGCCTCCATGCGCTGCTAACATCGCCTGGAGGCCGTAAGGTAAGTCGCGCCTTCTGGCCTTGGCAGTGACACGTTGGGTCCGCTTCCTTCTCGGCGTCGGGCTCCAGTGATCTTCCAACTTCCGGTCGCCGTCGAACCGGAAGCGGAGCGGCACAAAGGGTTAAGGAGTCTGTTAATCCTTAGTTCCAGCTAACAGGTAGCTAGGAGATTTACACTTTTTTGTCAGCTGTAGGCACTAATCTTTTTTCCTTCCTCTGTTTTTGGAACTTGAAGCGGCAGTATTAGTTGTCTCCTCCCCTCTAACCTATTAAGTAGCCCTTCCCTTCAGCTGTCTCTCGGCCACCCTTGTGCAGTCTAGTGAGTACTACAGGCGGTTACTCCCCGCTAGATTGTCCTGCCACCTCTGCTGCTGTAAGCATTCATCTATTATTTTTTTGCAGATGTCCTCTCCAGGCTCTGCCAAAATGCCCTCTTCGGGACGCAAAACTTCTTCCAAACGCAGACACCTGTCATGTTGGGAATGTGACACTCCGCTGCCTGACGATTATCTCTATAATAAGTGTCAAAGTTGGGACCAGTGAGAAGGGACCAGTGATATCTAAGAGATTCAAAACCTTATACCCCTTAATCCAGGACTAACTGGACGACTGGGGTCCGCCTCCTAAGGTGCTTCACAGTTTCTAACGGTCCCCCGTGTGGTTTCCATCAGAACCTTGATGAAGATGTTGGGCCACATGTCAGCAACTGCAGAGGCAGTCCCTTGGGCCCTAGCACACTTGCGCCCTCTTCAGTCAGAAGTGTTGGGCCTGTAGAACCGCAACCCTACTGGGTTGGACAAGAAATGCACCATGTCTCCATGAAGTCGCCGCTCCATCGGGTGGTGGAAACAGGTAAAAGATGGGAGGTCCTTGATTCCACCCCGGTGGATCATGTTGACCACATATGCATCCCTTCTAGGTTGGGGAGCCCATCTGGAAGAAGTTCCAGTACAAGGTACTTGGACTCCCCAAGAGAGCCAGATGTCGTAGAATTTAAGAGAATTGAGATCGGTCCGGTTGGCACTCCTACACTTCGCGCCTCAACTCCAGGGCAAAGCAGTGAAGGTTCGCTCAGACAATATGACGACAGTGTGTTACATAAACCTACAGGGAGGAACGAGGTCCCAATCTCTCCTCCAGGAAGTAGGATGGATCCTAGCTTGGGCAGAGAAGAACCTTACCCACCTGACCACAGTTCACATCATAGGGAATGCTCAATGTGGTGGCGGATCGCCTAAGTCGAAGCCTTCCGGTGCCAGGCGAGTGGTCACTAAGCCAGGAGGTCTTCCGTCAGATTACACAATGGTGGGGAACGCCAGAGATCGATCTTATGGTAACAAGGTTTAACGCCAAGATAACCAGGCTTTGCTCCCTATACAGGGAGGACAATCCCTGGGCAGTGGATGCTCTGTCCATTCCGTGATTCCCCCCCCCCCCCCTCGCCCCCTTCTAGAAGCTAGAGGGTTTTCGGCAGGGGTCCTGAGGACTTTATCTCACTCTAGAGCTGAGTCTACCAACAGAGCATATTCCAGAATCTGAAGGATTTTTTCGGCAGTGTTGTGACCTAAATATGTTGTCCTCTGGGGTTATGTCCGTACTCCAGTTTCTACAGGATAGATTAGACAAAGGTCTCAGACCATCGACCTTAAGGGTACATACCTCAGCTCCGTCTGCAAATTTGGGGAAACCATTTTCTCAGGACCCTCTAGTCAAAAGGTTCCTTAAGGGAGCCGAAAGACTACATCCTAGGATCCGTAGCTCTATACCTCAGTGGGATCTGTCAGTCATTCTCAGGGGGTTATGCTCTCCCCCCTTTGAGCCCCTTCAGAGCGTGGATTTAAAGTTCCTATCCTGGAAAACTTGTTTTTTGTTGGCTATTACGTCAACAAAGAGAATCGGAGAATTGCAGGCCTTGGCCACGGTGGAGCCATACACACTCTTCTTACCGGATAGGATAGAGTTCTCCTGCGTTTTCTCCTGACCTTTGTTCCTAAGGTTCCTTCCTTCCACAACGTAAACCAGGTCATTTCTTTACCGGTTTTCTATCCAGCTCCAGTATCGGAGCAAGAACAGGTGCTTCAGACCCTAGATGTTGCCAGAAGCATGAAGGTATACTTGGAAAGAACTAAGAACTTTCGGAGATCCGAGAATTTGTTCATTCTCTTTGCCGGAGGGAACAGAGGTCTTAAAGCTTCCAAACCGACATTAAGCCACTGGATCAAGGAGGCAATCAGAGTAGCTTTTGTCGCTCAGGGGTTGACTCCCCCGGCTTTTGTCCACGCTCACTCTACGAGAGCCGTCGCTACCTCGGTGGCTGAGAGAAGCCTAGTACCATTGGAGCACATTTGTGCTGCGGCCTCATGGAGTTCCCATGCTACATTTGTAAGCCATTATAGGCTTGATCTAAAAAGTTCAGAACATGCCACCTTTGGCAGGTCTGTCCTGAGTTCAATTCAGCTGGAGGACCCTCCCTCTTAGGGTTTCTTCTTGCTAAATCCCCAGTTGTGCTGCTGTTTAGACGTAAGGGAATCGTTAATTCCTAACGATAATTTGTTTTCCCTTAGGCCTCTTTCACACGGGCGTCACGTTTTGACTCAGGATGCGTCCCGGGTGCATTGCGGCAAACCCGCGCGAGTAGGTATGCAATTTCAGTCAGTTTTGACTGCGATTTCCTTCCGTTGTTCAGTTTTTATTGCGCGGGTGCAATGCGTTTTGCACGCACGTGATAAAAAACTGAATGTGGTACCAAGACCCAAACTTCTTCACAGAGGTGTTGTGTAGATTGTATTATTTTCCCTTATAACATGGTTATAAGGGAAAATGATAGCATTCTTAATACAGAATGCTTAGTAAAATAGGGCTGGAAGGGTTAAAAAAATAAAATAAAAAAAATTTAACTCACCTTAATCCACTTGTTCGCGCAGTCCGGCTTCTCTTCTTTCTTCTTTCTTCAGGACCTGGGTAAAGGACCTTTGATGATATCACTGCGCTCATCACATGCTCCATCACATGATCCATCACCATGGTGATGGATCATGTGACGGGCCATGTGATGAGCGCAGTGACGTCACCACAGGTCCTTTTCTTCAAAGAAGAAGAAAGAAGAGAAGCCGGCTGCCCGAACAAGTGGATGAGGTGAGTTAAATTTTTATTTTTATTTTTTTAACCCCTCCAGCCCTATTTTACTAAGCATTCTGTATTAAGAATGCTATTATTTTCCCTTATAACCATGTTATAAGGGAAAATAATAATGATCGGGTCCCCATCCCAATCGTCTCCTAGCAACCGTGCGTGAAAATCGCACCGCATCCACACTTGCTTGCGGATGCTTGTGATTTTCACGCGGCCCCATTCACTTCTATAGGGCCTGCGTTGTGTGAAAAACGCACAAAATAGAGCATGCTGCGATTTTCACGCAACGCACAAGTGATGCGTGAAAATCACTGCTTATGTGCACAGCCCCATAGAAATGAATGGGTCCGGATTCAGTGCGGGTGCAATGCGTTCACCTCACGCATTGCACCCGCGCGGAAATCTCGCCCGTGTGAAAGAGGACTTAGTCCTAACAGCAGCATGCGTATATCCCTCCCTCTAGATTTTTGTTGTTGTTAATACTTACTATTACGCACAGTCTGTGTGTTGGGGGTGGGCTTTATAGGGGGCACTCCTGGTTAATTACCACTTTGTTTTGACTTAATAAAAGTTCCACCTGTCCTGATTGTTCACAGGGGCAGTAATACCCCAGTTGTGCTGCTGTTAGGACTAAGGGAAAACAAATTATTGTTAGAAATTAACAATTATTTCAATGGCCCCCATCTATAATGGGTGCATGTATTAATAGGCCTCGTGCCTGTGGCAACCAATCAGAGCTCAGCTTTCATTTATGAAAGTGCTCTGGAGAAATAAAAGCTGCTCTGTGATTGGTTGCTATGGGCAACTCGTGACTTTTTTTGTTCAGTTAGGCCCTTTGTCATAGGCTTGCCTGGGCACACTCTAATCACACCTCCGTGCTGCTGCACTGCCACCTGCCGCAGCTGCCTCTTGAGCCCTGGCTGCCCCGCACAGCCACAATGACATCTGCTCCCGTGCTCTGCCACGTAACGTCACTCACTCCGACGTCACGCGCCAGCTCCGCCTGCTTCATTAATAAAGTGGGAGGAGCAGACCCATGCGGCGTGACTGAGGGAGTGACGTCACGTTACACTGCCGGCCGGCTTAGTTTGAATGTTTGATAGAGCCCAGTGAATACTAGCTGGAGTCCCAGCCGCCATGTAAATTAGTAATAGTAGTAACACTTTACATAAAGACCCCGCCGCGTTCCAACAATAGTTGCTGGCCTCCACCCCCTGTTGGGGGTCGCAGTCAGCCAGCAGGGACACTGTTATGGAGGGGGGGGGGGGGGGCTGTGGATGATCATGACACATATATAGCACAAGATGCTAAATATGTGTCATCCACAGATCGACCCCCCCCCCCATAACAGTGTCATCCACAGATCCCCCCCCATAACAGTGTCAGATTCCACACAGATGCCCCCATAACAGTGCCATCCACAGTAATCCCCTTAATAGACTGTTAAGGGGATATCTGTGGTCTGTGGATGACACTGTTATGGAGGAATCTGTGTGGAATCGGACACTTTTATAGGGGGATCTGTGGATGATACTGTTATGGGGAAGATCTGTGGATGGCACACTTTTAATAACAGTGCGTCGTCCACAGATGCCCCCATAACAGTGCCATCCACAGACTCCCATAACAGTGTGTCATCCACAGATCCCCCATAACAGTGTCATCCACAGATCCCCCATAACAGTGTCATCCACAGATCCCCCATAACAGTGTGTCATCCACAGATCCCCCAGTAACAGTGTCATCCACAGATCCCCCATAACAGTGTCATCCACAGATCCCCCATAACAGTGTCATCCACAGATCCCCCATAACAGTGTCATCCACAGATCCCCCATAACAGTGTCATCCACAGATCCCCCATAACAGTGTCATCCACAGATCCCCAAACAGTGTCATCCACAGATCCCATAACAGTGTCATCCACAGATCCCCCATAACAGTGTCATCCACAGATCCCCCATAACAGTGTGTCATCCACAGATCCTCCATAACAGTGTGTCATCCACAGATCCTCCATAACAGTGTGTCATCCACAGATCCCCATAACAGTGTGTCATCCACAGATCCCCCATAACAGTGTGTCATCCACAGATCCCCCATAACAGTGTGTCATCCACAGATCCCCCATAACAGTGTGTCTCCACAGATCCCCCATAACAGGTGCGTCATCCACAGATCCCCCATACCAGTGCGTCATCCACAGATCCCCCATACAGTGCGGTCATCCACAGATCCCCCCATAACAGTGCGTCATCCACAGATCCCCCATAACAGTGCGTCATCCACAGATCCCCCATAACAGTGCGTCATCCACAGATCCCCCATAACAGTGCGTCATCCACAGATCCCCCATAACAGTGCGTCATCCACAGATCCCCCATAACAGTGTGTCATCCACAGATCCCCCATAACAGTGCGCACTAAGGAGAGACAGAAAGGAAGGGAAAGAATCCGCAGAAGCAAGCAGACGACGGCACAGCAGACGACTGAATAGCTTCTTTTGTAAGTAAATTGTTTTATTATAAATGTAGTTTAATGTCTGTTTTTGTCTTTTATTATATTCTGGCTTTTGCTTAAAGGGACAGTAAAATGTTTATTTTTTTTGTTATGTATGATGCTTTTTGATAATAAATAAATGTAAATGTAGTGATGCTGTAATGTGGACCCCAGGCCTCTCTGATGTCCTGCAGGCGGGCGCTGTGGCAGCATACGGTTGGTCATCTCTCTCTCCCTCGTACAGTCCAGACTCTGCAGGGAGGCTTTCCGTTTGCTCTCCGTCCTAATAGAAGTCTATGGGAATCAAAACTGATCCGTCCGGTTCCCGTTATGCAAGACGGAAAACAAAGTCCTGTCGACAGGACCCAGATGGATCCGTTATGCTTTCTCATAGACTTCTATTAGGACAGAGCAAAACTGAACCTATAACGGAATGGCCTAACGCAGACGTGAACCCACCCTTAGGAATAGATTGTTTCTGAATACTCAAGCGTACCGAGGAAGAAAGGAAAACTCTTGAAAGCTTGTCTTTTAAGTATTAGGTTAGTACAATAAAAATTGACACACTGTTAGGGCTCATGCACACGACCGTATGGCTTTTTCAGTGTTTTGCGGTCCGATTTTTACGGATCCGTTGTTCCATTTTTTGTTTTTGCTGCGTTTCCGTATTCCATATACAGTATACAGTAATTACATTAAAAAAATTGGGCTGGGCATAACATTTTCAATAGATGGTTCAGCAAAAACGGAACGGATACGGAAGACATACGGATGCATTTCCGTATGTGTTCCGTTTTTTTTTGCGGACCCATTGACTTGAATGGAGCCAAGCATCGTGATTTGCGGACAAGAATAGGACATGTTCTATCTTTTCACGGTACGGAAATACTAAAACGGAATGCAGACGGAGACACTTTTTGCTGAACTATTGAAATGAATGGTTCAGTATACCGGTATGTACCGCATACTGAACTCAAAAAACGGCCCGTATACTGAACGCAAAATACTGTCGTGTGCATGACCCCTTTATGGAGGATCTGTGCAGTGATGGCGAGTTCGCAGTGTTCGCCAGCGAACATATGCGGGCTGCCATCTTGACTCACAAGTCCGGCGATGCACAGGTAAGCCCTTACCTGTGCCTGTGCCGGGAGCCGGTCTGAAACAAATGCAGTCACCGGGAGCAGGCAGTTCCGAGAACAGCCCGATGAAGGCCCCTGGCGTCTGTTCTCAGAACTGCCTGCTCCCGGTAAAACACATTTGATTTCAGACCGGCTCCCGGCACAGGCACAGGAAAGGGCTTACCTGTGCATCGCCGGACTTGTGAGTCAAGATGGCAGCCCGCATGTGTTCGCTGGCCATCACTGGATCTGTGGATATAATATATATAAACACATACATACACACGTGCGCGCGCCGCGGCATGTGTGTTTGTGCAGTAGGGTGCACACCCTAATTCCTAATGCAATAGGCTGCGCACGCCTATGCCCTTTGTGTGTACAATAAACAGAGAAAATGGCTCCACTTCTACAATAAATTCCCACCTGATGTGACCTGTTTCCTGCGTTCACCGTGACTCAGCAGTAATGGGATTTATTTCCCTGTAAATTGAGAGAAGTGGTTGTTGTGTAAGCCGGGCGGCCACCTTGATTTCACTAGCTCTGCTTCCTGTTTTGAAGATGAAGCTGCCGAAAGAAAGGGAAGAGACAAAGTTTCTGCGTTTCCATCATCGCACAATATCATTACAGCGTTCCTGAAACCCGGCATGACAAAGCAACTACAGATGTAGCAGTGCTGAACTTGTTATTCAAGCTGTGTTCACAGCAGTTTTCCCCCCACGTATAAAGGGCGTGTCTGACTTTAGAAAATGGCATTTATCATGTAGAGAAATTTAATACAAGGCACTTACTAATGTATTGTGATTGTCCATATTGCTTCCTTTATTCATTTTTCCATCACATTATACACTGCTAGTTTCCATGGTTACGACCTCCCTGTAATCCAGCAGTGGTGGTCGTGCTTGCACACTATAGGAAAAAGTGCCGGCCTCTCTGGTGGCTGAGACTGTGGGAGCGCTCATAGGCTGGTGCTTTTTCCTATAGTGTGCAAGCACGACCACCACTGCTGGATTACAGGGAGGTCGTAACCATGGAAACTAGCAGTGTATAATGTGATGGAAAAATGAATCTAGCCAGCAAAGGAAGCAATATGGACAATCACAATACATTAGTAAGTGTCTTATATTAACTTTCTCTACATGATAAATGCCATTTGCATAAGTGAGAGGACCCCTTTAACATATCCACATGGCGTATGTGTTAAAAGGATGCCTCCGGCAGATGCCATTCAGGGCAATATTTCGCCCTAGGCTTCCATTAGCTTAAAAAAAAAAAAATTTGCACATGACCGTGTGCCGGCCAGGCCCCTGCTGCGGACGGAAAATTGCAGTCCGCAATGCACGGACACCGACCGTGGGGCAGCTGCACGCGGATCGCTGACCCATTCACTTGAATGGGGTTCGCAATCCCGAGTCACGGCCAGAAACACCACGGAAGCACTCCGTAGTGCTTCCGTGGGGTTCCAATCCGTGCTTCCGCACCGCATTTCCGGATTTAAGTGAATGGGTCCGCATCCGTGATGCGGGGTGCACACGGCCGTTGCCCCGTGTATTGCGGACCCGCCGTACGCGGACCGCAGTACGGCCACGGCGTGGAAACGGCCGTGTGCACGAGCCCTAAGACTGTATTTGCACTTGCGCTGTACATACTGCAGGGGTACGGTCTGGGAACGCCGTCTTTTCTTTTAATTGTACGTGAAAGCAAAGTCTTCTGCAGGGCTGTAACTATAATTCATAGGGCCCCCTAGCAAAGGCGTGACGGGGGCCCCCGCCCCTCACCACCTAGTGCAGGGATCAGCAACCTCTGGCACTCCAGCTGTTTTGAAACTACAACTCCCATAATCCTCCATTCACTTCTATGGGATATTCACTTCTATGTAATATTTGCATGCTGGGAGTTGTAGTTTCACAGCAGCTGGAATGCAGACGGTTGCTGATCCCTTACCTAGTGTCATTAAAACAGCAACATAAGTAGCAAAAAGTAAAGGTATGTATAATAGCACCTTATGTAAGAAAACCCACATGATAGAAAAAAAATAAAATAAAATAAAAAAAGCCGCCATATTGTATTTCCCCACAGAAAATGACAAGAGTTCTTGCACCTGATTTGGCCCCCGAACCTCTGGGCCCCTATGGCTGTAGTTACCCCCATGGTCTCCCGTGTGTGATAAACTTGGCACACCTTATTAGACGTGTCCGACTTTTCCTTATGCCCCGTCTCGCAGAACACATGGCGTACAGCACTAATAAATCTATTGCCTTTTATGACTTTACAGACCAAACTTTTTTTTTCTAAACTGGCAAAAGTGAGGCAGAAAAGAATTGCATTTTTTTTGGTGGGATTTGAACCAGCATTTTGACAAATTTTGCGCAGTAAATCTCCCCCTCTGTGTTTCTAGCAGCAGCAACGGTCTCCACTCCCTATGTCCCTGGCATCGCCACCTTAGGCTCCTCCATCGTCCTCCTGCAGCGATGTGGAGCTCAGCACATTTTATTACCATCTCATTATTTCGTAATTCCGTGTTTCCCAAGGTGCGGAATATTCCTTGTTTGTCGACTTGTTCTGTCCTGCCCCTTTCATAGCGCTGACGCCACAGGGCGATCCTGCACATAACTTGCTCTTATACCAACCACATATTTCATGGTGCTGTGCAGATTGTTGCTATTCACATCGGTCCCTGTCCCCGGTGGAGCTTGCAATCTAATTTCACACACTAATCAGTATGGGTTTTCTTGGAGGAAACCTGCGCAAACACAGGGAGGCCCTACAGACTCCATGCTGACGTTCTCCTTGTGTTGGATTTGAACGCAGGACCCTAGCGAAGCAAGGCTACAATGCTGATCCCTGCCCTGTATATTACAGCTCAGATTACCATGGCTAGGACAAGGATCCGGCAATCTCCGGCTGTTGTGAAACTATAACTCCTTACATGCTCCATTTATTACTGTGGAAGTTCCAAGGACAACTGTGCGAGTGTGCATGCTGGGAGTTGTAGTTTCAGGCAACCCTACTTGTAATGTGTCTGCCAATGCACAGATGTAGCAGAGCTGAGCTCGTCATGTAACTCTTGTTTGCATATTGCAGGTGTCCCTCTTTAATAAGACGCAATAGGTTCCCTTACCCCTTTCACACAAGCAAGTTTTCCGCGCGGGTGCAATGCGTGACGTGAACGCATAGCACCCGCACTGAATCCTCACCCATTCATTTCAATGGGGCTGTGTACATGAGCGTTTTTTTTTTCACACATCAGTTCTGCGTTGCGTGTAAAACGCAGCATGTTCTATAGTCTGCGTTTTCCACGCAGCCCTGGCCCCATAGAAGTGAATGGGGCTTCAGTGAAAAACGCAATGCATCCGCAAGCAAGTGCGGATGCGATGAGTTTTTCACTGAGATGTTGTTTGTAAACCTTCAGTTTTTTATCACGTGAGTGAAAAACGCATCAAAATGCATTGCACCAGCGCGGAAAAAACTGAAGAAATGAACGCAATCGCAGACAAAACTGACTGAACTTGCTTGCAAAATGGTGCGAGTTTCACTGAACGCATCCGGAGCCAATCCGTATCCTGAGGCCTCTTTCACACGGGCGTCATGGATTTGGGCCGGATAAGATGCGGGTGCGTTGCGGGAAAATGCCTGATTTTTCCGCGCGAGTGCAAAACATTGTAATGCGTTTTGCATGCGCGTGAGAACCCAAAACTTCTTCACAGAAATTCGGGTTTGGGTTCGGTGTTGTGTAGATTGTATTATTTCCCCTTATAACATGGTTATAAGGGAAAATAATAGCATTCTGAATACAGAATGCAAAGTAAAATAGCGCTGGAGGGGTTAAAATAAATAAATAAATAAATAATTTAACTCACCTCATCCACTTGTTTGCGCAGCCGGCATCTCTTCTGTCTCCTTCTTTGCTGTGCAGAAGGAAAAGGACCTTTGATGACATCACTGCGCTCATCACATGGTCCATCACATGATCCATCACTATGGTGATTGATCATGTGACGGACCATGTGATGAGCACAGTGACGTCACCACGGGTCCTTTTCCTCCTGCACAGCAAAGAAGAAGAAGAAGACAGAAGAGATGCCGGCTGCGCAAACAAGTGGATGAGGTGAGTTAAATTATTTTTTATATTTTTTTAACCCCTCCAGCGCTATTGTACTATGCATTCTGTATTCAGAATGCTATTATTTTCCCTTATAACCATGTTATAAGGGAAAATATTAAAGATCGGGTCCCCATCCCGATCGTCTACTAGCAACCGTGTGTGAAAATCGCACCGCATCCGCACTTGCTTGCGGATGCTTGCGATTTTCACGCAGCCCCAATCGCTTCTATGGGGCCTGCGTTGCGTGAAAAACCCAGAATATAGAGCATGCTGCGATTTTCACGCAACGCACAAGTGATGCGTGAAAATCACCGCTCATGTGCACAGCCCCATAGAAATGAATGGGTCCGGATTCAGTGCGGGTGCAATGCGTTCACCTCACGCATCGCACCCGCGCGGAAATCTCGCCCGTGTGAAAGGGGCCTTAGGCCCCTTGCAGACGAGCGTGTCCAGATTAGGTCCGGATGCGTTGCCAATGCGTTCAGTGAAAAATACGTGATTTTGCAGGCAAAGTCATTCAGTTTTGCCTGCGATCGCACTAAGTTGTTCAGTTTTTTCCGCGCGGGTGCAATGCGTTTTGATGTGTTTTTCATGCGCGTGATAAAAAAACTGAAGGTTTACAAACAACATCTCTTAGCAACCATCCGTGAAAAAAACGCATCGCATCCGCAAGCAAGTGCGATTTTCACGCAGCTCCGTTCACTTCTATGGGGCCAGCGTTGCGTGAAAATCGCAGAATATAGAACATGCTGCGATTTTCACGCAACGCACAAGTGATGAGTGAAAACCAACGTACATGTAAACGGCCCCATTGAAATGAATGGGTCCGGATTCCGTGCGGGCGCAATTCGTTTGCATCACGCATTGCACCCGCGCGGAATACTCGCTGGTGTGAAAGGGGCCTTACTGCATCACTTCTTCAAGGCACTGTGCTTTCTCATCCTGACGAAGGTCTTGTGCAAGGATTCTTCTGTAAACCGGAGGAAGGTTGCGAAATTTTTTGGCAGCCCCATTAAGATGTTGAGGAGGGAGTGGAACTGACAGCAGGGAGGGCGGGCTAGAGGATCAAATAAAGAGACGCCAAAAGTCATTCAAAAGGACATATCTTCTCAATTTAGCAAGTGCCAAGTACTGAGAATCAGACGGCGACCCAACCATGGACCATTTCAGGCAGCGCACCAAGGTACCAGTACCAGGGGGTATCTGTAGGGCATGGTATTTACACAAGTGGTAGGAATGCCTTCTGATACTTGAGCCCTTGGAATGCCCATACCTGCATCTTGAAGAGGCCAAGTGTATTAGGAGGCCAGGGGGAAGGGGAGATGTGAGCAGAGAGTATGCTGCAGGGTGTCGGGGCATGCTGAGAGTTGTAGTTTTGGAACAGCTAGAAAGCCACATGTTGGACATCACTTTGCTGCGCCAAGGGCGTCTCAGTCCACTAAGAATTAGGCCTGTATGCAATGCATTATACACGTACAGAGACTACAAGACCCAGCGTGGCGACAGGAGGGCATGCTGGGAGTTCAAGTTCTACCATGCCATAGGTTACAGACCACTGACTGGCATATTGGAAGGGTTAATATATGGTATGAAATAGTTTTGTACGGCAGGGGTTAATAGTTTATGGATTACAGAGGATGTGTTCATAAACCGGCGAAGAATGGAGCCTTTATTCTGCCACAGTAAACAGATCAGGTAGGGGCGTGGAGTCAGGGCGAGGCGCGGCTGGCTTGAAACGTTCATTATTTTGGATAATATTGCGGATCGGGGGAGAGTCATCTCTTAGGAGGGATCAGCAACCTGCGGCGCTCCAGCTGTTGTGAAACTACAATTCCCAGCATGCTCCATTCCTCTCTATGGGAGTTCTTAGACACCTGCGGCCCTCCAGCTGTTGCAAAAGTACAACTCCCAGCATGCCCGGAAAGCCTACAGCTATCAGCCTACGGCCGAGCATGATGGGAGTTGTAGCGTAACAACAGCTTGGAGGGCCGCAGGTTGAGCACCCCTGTCTTAGAAGAACAGAGCAAGTATGCATGCTGGGAGTTGTAGTTTCACAACAGCTGGGGTGCCGGAGGTTGCCTACCCCTGGCATACAGATTGCAGGAATATTGGGGCTTGTAGTTCTACTGTCTTTTTCAAGCCATGGGGTGAGAGTAATGTGAGTGGGGCAGAGGCACACCGCAGTGTCCTTTATGGATTTACGGATTTCCCACACGTTTTTCTCGGTGTTTCCGCATCAAATTTGTACCAATTCCACGTGTCACTTGCGGATTTTATCAATTAAAATTGACCCTGGGCAACCGTGTGGTATAGCTGCAGATTTGCAGCGCAAAGGGTGATTTCTAAATCCACGAATCCCTGCCGTGTAGATGAAATCTGGAAGATCTCCTCTACGTAGCTGGGGCCGTGGATCTTCTGCGCGAAAATCTGCGTGGAAAATCCTCACGTAATATGGACCGCGCGCATATACTCTTACTGTATGGAGACTGTTTGCCAAGACTCGTGTTATCCTTGGTGCAGGGCGCAACATGGCAGAAGTCCTGATCGTTACAGAGTATTATGTGTATAGGGTGCCTCGCTGGGGGGATCATGTTTTCAGGGGCCCCATGCTGCAGCCAGTGGAGTCTTACTTACCTCTAGCCATTCAGAACGCCTGCATGCTTGGCAAGCCAAGCATGCATGTGTATGAGGGTCCTGGGAGGGATAGCTGTTGGCAGAAGAAACTACAATATAAATTGTATGGCTATCTGTGCGACTTGTGTAGTTGGACACGGCGCAATCAAGTTTAAGCAATCAGAGCGCTGTGGAGCAACCGAAGATAAGGGCGATAATTACCCTCGCTGGACGCTTCCTCTTTTTGAAGAAACCAGTGTGATGAAATGTGACGAAACTACAGCAACCAGCATGTCATGACACCCAAGACTGAGTTCATACGGGCGAGTATTCCGTGCGGGTGCGATGCGGGAGGCGAACGCATTGCACCAGCACTGAATCCCGACCCATTCATTTCTATGGGGCTGTGCACATCAGCAGTGATTTTCCCGCATCACTTGTGCGCTGCGTGAAAATCGCAGCATGCTCTATATTCTGCGTTTTCCACGCAACGCAGGCCCCATAGAAGTGAATGGGGCTGCGTGAAAATCGCAAGCAAGTGCGGATGCGGTGCGATTTTCACGCACGGTTGCTAGGAGACGATCGGGATGGAGACCCGATCATTCTTATTTTCCCTTATAACATGGTTATAAGGGAAAATAATAGCATTCTGAATACAGAATGCATAGTAAAATAGCGCTGGAGGGGTTAAAAAAAAATAATTATAATTTAACTCACCTTAATCCACTTGATCGCGCAGCCGGCATCTCTTCTGTCTTCATCTTTGCTGATTGCAGGAAAAGGACCTGTGGTGACGTCACTCCGGTCATCACATGGTCCGTCACATGATCCATCACCATGGTAAAAGATTCTGTGAAGAAGTTCGGGTTTGGGTACCAAACATGCCGATTTTTCTCACACGTGTGCAAAACGCATTACAATGTTTTGCACTCGCGCGGAAAAATTGCGCACCTTTTCCCGCAACGCCCGTGTGAACCCATCCTAGGAGTTGTAGTTTTACCACAGCTAGAGAGCCACAAGTGTATTCAGTCAGTGAAATACGAGTACGTCAGGCATGCTCAACCTGCGGCCCTCCAGCTGTTGCAAAACTACAACATGCCTGAACAGCCTGCAGCAGGGGATTGTGGGAGTTGTAGTTTTACAACAGCCGCAGGTTGAGCACGCCTGGAGTACGCCATGTGTGACCGCTGGACTGAGCGCTGCTCCTGTGACACAAACTCGCAGCATTAGGCCTCCTGCACACAAAGGTTGTTTTTTTTTTCCATTTACGTTCCGTCATTTTTGCGTTTTGTATACGGAACCATTCATTTCAATGGATCCGCAAAAAAAAAACGGAAGGTACTCCGTATGCCTTCCGTTTCCGTATTTCCGTTCCGTTCAAACATAGAACATGTCCTATTATTGCCCGCAAATAACGATCCGTGGCTCCATTCAAGTCAATGGGTCCGCAAAAAAAAAACAGAATGCATCCGGAATGCATCCATATGTCTTCCGGATCCGTTCCGTTTTTGCAGAACCATCTACTGAAAGTTTTATGCCCAGCCCAATTTTTTCATGTACTTACTGTTTAAACATTATTGTATGCTTCCGTTTCTGTTTGCGATCCGCAACAAACGGATCAAAAACGGAAAAATGGAACAGAAGCGGAAACACTACTGAAACAAAAAACGGAACAACGGATCCATGAAAAACGGACCGCAAAATACTGAAAAAGCTATACAGTCGTGTGCAGAAGGCCTTATAATGATTTATAATGCTGTGTGTTCCTGTGAGTTCGTGTCATAGGAGCAGCGTTCAGTCCGGGAAATACTGCTTTCACACTGAGCGTATCTAATGCACCGGAGATGCTTGTGTGGAATCGCCCTTAGAGGACAACATTTACAACACAGCTTTTCTATGCTGCAAACCTATGGACATCTGTCTCCACTAAAGTCAATGGGGTATTGCAGCTCAGCTCCATTGAAGTGAATGGGACTGAACTGCAATACCTCAAACAACCAGTGGACACGTTTGGCGCTGTTTTCCAGCCATGTATTTCTAATACTGCATGGCTCCTTTAAGACCATTACTGCAAAGTCACTGTAGCTTATTTATCTAAGGAGGCAAACAGCAGAACTGGAAGACAAATGCATGGGACGGTTGATATAGAAATAACCACTACTATCTAGTCTGTAGTGAAGTATGGGTGTAGCAGAGCTGAGTTTGTTATGGGCTTAGGGGGGAGATTTATCAGTGCAAACCTGCTACTGTTCAAGTGTATTTGCTCTGAAAAAAAAGGGGGTATGCCATGTATACCATATTCATACTGTGTGTGGGGTCACTTAACGGCACATCCTAGCGTGCAGAGGGCTCAAACTCTGTGGGGGCCACTTAATGGGGCATCATAATGTGTGGGGGGAGGCACTTAACAGGGCATCATACTGTGTGGGGGCCACTTAATGGGGCATCATAATGTGCGGGGGGCACTTAACAGGGCATCATACTTTCTGGGGGTCACTTAATGGGGCATCATAATTTGTGGGGGTCACTTAATGGGGCGTCATAATATGCGGGGGGCACTTAACAGAGCATCATACTGTGTAGGGGTCACATAATGGGGTATCATACTTTGTGGGGGTCACATAATGGGGTATCATACTTTGTGGGGGTCACTTAATGGGGTATTATACTATGTGGGGGTCACTTAATAGGGCATAATACTGTGGGGGTCACTTAATAGGGCATCATACTCTGTGTGGGTCACTTAATTGGGTGTCATAATATGCGGGGAGCACTTAACAGGGCATCATACTGTGTGGGGGCCACTTAATGGGGCATCATACTTTGTGGGGGTCACTTAATGGGGCGTCATAATATGCGGGGGGGGGGGCACTTAACAGGGCATCATACTGTGTAGGGGTCACATAATGGGGTATCATACTTTGCGGGGGTCACATAATGGGGTATCATACTTTGTGGGGGTCACTTAATGGGGTATCATACTTTGTGGGGGTCACTTAATGGGGCGTCATAATATGCGGGGGGGGGCACTTAACAGGGCATCATACTGTGTGGGGGCCACTTAATGGGGCATCCTACTGTGTGGGGGCCACTTAATGGGGCGTCATAATATGCAGGGGGAGGGCATTTAACAGGGCATCATACTGTGGGGGTCACTTACTGGGGCATCATACTGTGGGGGTCACTTATTGGGGCATCATACTGTGTAGGGGTTACTTAATGGGGCATCACACTATGTAGGATTCATGTAATGGGGCATCACACTGTGGGGGTTACTTATTGGGGTATTATACTGTGTGGGAGTCACTTAATGGGGTATCCTATTGTGTGTGTGGGGGGGGGGGGGCACATAATGGGCATCATACTGTGCTCCAAATCCCCTGTATAACCAGCGTTAATTGATGAAATAGTAGCTGCCTCTAGCCACCACTAGGGGGAGCTTGTGCGCTTACTGCATACATATTTATTATTGAGTTGGATGTGACGAGAATAACCCTGTATACAGTAAGCTCCCCCTAGTGGTGGCTGCAGGGAATTTGTAATTCAGTAAAAAAAATGAAAAGCAGAGCTCTGACATCAATATATAGCAAATAATCACCTAGGGAGGGATGTGAATACTGGGGAGGGGGCTACATTGGTAAAACTGGTGGAGGGTGACAGGGCCTATCAGAAGCTGAAGTCTACAGTTACCAGTTACATGGCATGTAGGTGGATCAGTT
This sequence comes from Bufo bufo, assembly GCF_905171765.1. Classification (NCBI taxonomy): domain Eukaryota; kingdom Metazoa; phylum Chordata; class Amphibia; order Anura; family Bufonidae; genus Bufo; species Bufo bufo. The sequence goes on along the minus strand of NC_053398.1, from coordinate 16,945,517 downwards.
CTGCATCCTGATAATATACTTTGTATTCAGGCTTCTCACTATTTTCAAGACCTCTGCTTGCTGTCAGCAAATGGGACACTCGCAAAAATGTCACAGAACTGTGTAGAGCCAGTAAATCTTGTGGTGTCCAGATGTTCATTATCATTAAAAAAACAGATATTAGAATCTCATCCAACTTCAATGTGTTTGCCTTCAGGATCCTTGTGTCCTCACCACCGCTGCAGGCGTTCCAACAGGAGACAAGCTTAATATCTTAACTGTGGGCCCTCGGGGGCCACTGCTGGTCCAGGACACCGTATTTATCGATGAGATGGCCCATTTTGACAGGGAAAGGATCCCTGAAAGAGTAGTGCATGCTAAAGGAGCAGGTGAGTAAAACAGCCAGGCGCTCCACGTGCCTCTTAGAGGATTGCACATGTCTAGAGGTGGACATTTGTAATATTGCGAACCCATCCGTGACCTCCAGCATCCTGTAGTTCCCCTTTTATTGCCTGCAGGCTCTTTGTAGATGTCACAAACCTCCTCAGTCACTGAAATATCCTTCTAGTGTAAAACATTAAATGAGAGATAGGGAGGAGAGGAGGGAGATGCAGCTGCAGCTTCTCTTTCAGTCCATGCTGTGAGAGGGGGAAGACATGGGGAGTACTGAGCACAGCGCTACCAATGGACATGCACTTCGGAGCTTTGTCATGTACTCACCCGTCTGGGTTCCCTGGGTGAGCCTGGCCATAATATGGCGGCACCACTGGTGTTCCTGTGTTGCTACAGCAACCAGTCCGGCTGACAGTGGGGCTGGTCAACCTATCAGGGTGCAAGGACGCCAGACCAATCAGGCTTCGTGCTGGCGTCACATGCTTCCTGTGGATGCGCTATTTAAACAGGAAGCTGCTGGCCACAGCTGCCTGTGATTTGTGATCCTGCCTCACTAGTCAGCTTTTTTGTTTGTTTCTCGGACTTCTGTCGCGACCTCCTTTATTTGACCTTATCGGACACTGCTCCCTACCCTTTAACGACAAGCTGTTTCTCAATATTAAACTTTAAAGGGGTTGTCTCACTTTAGCAGATGGCATTATTCATCATGTAGAGAAAGTTAATACAAGGCACTTACTAATGTATTGTGCTTGTCCATATTGTCTCCTCTGCTGGCTGGATTCATTTTCCCATCCCATTATACACTTCTCATATCCAGGGGTTACGACCACCCTGTAATCCAGCAGCGGTGATCGTGCTCACACATTATAAGAAAAGGCATTGGTCTCTCTGTTGGCTGGTGTGCAAGCACGACCACCATTGTTGGATTACAGGGTGGTCGTAACCCCTGGATATGAGCTGTGTTTTTAATGGGATGGAAAAATGAATCCATCCAGCAAAGGAGAAAATATGGACAAGCACAATACATTAGTAAGTGCCTTGTATTAACTTTCTCTACATGATAAATGCTATCTGCTGAAGTGAGACGATCCCTTTAAAGTTAGTAAGTGCCACCGAGGTCCCAGCTGGTGTTTGGACCACTAGAACTATTCAGCTGACAGCTAGGTGGCTGGCCTAAAGGGGTTATCTGATGATTAATGTAAAACAGTAAAAATCAGGTAGTACATGACAATCTCTTTTTCACAAAGCTAGAACATTCATTGCTCTAAATGGCAGCTCCGGAGGGTGTCCTTTCTCAGGGGGCAAGTCCTTTTTGCTGCAGCCCTCTCCCTATCACAGTGCGGGGGGGTCCTTTTTGCTGCAGCCCTCTCCCTATCACAGCTTGGGGGGGGGGGGGGTCCTTTCCGCTGCAGCCCTCTCCGTGTAACTTTCACAGCTTCTAACAGAAGATACAGCTGGTGGAAGCTGAAGGATGGAACTGAGCATGTGCGACCACTTCAGCAAGATGGACAGAGAGCTGAGGAAGAGGTGGTGCTATTCAGATTATTGAATAACTCCGTAGCTATACTAAATTTTTAATTACATGCAAGATATGAACATGAGATTCCTTAGTGGTTGATACCATGGCTAACCTAAAAGACGATGAGAAAACTGCAAGCTTTCGGGACGACTCCGGCCTCTTCCTCAGAACCTGAAGGCTCACATGTTTCTTTTCTGTTTTCGGTCAGCCACTAAATAAATATGTGAGTCTTCAGATACCGTGTTATAACATGCCTGGGGAAGAGAGCGGAGTCATCCAGAAAACTTCCAATAAAATGTATCAGCCAGGGACGTAGCTATAGGGGAAGCGGCTGCTTTGGGGGCCCGAGCTCAGAAGGGGCCCACCTAGGAGGAGGACGACTAAAGAGTTTATTGTCAGGACCCCCTAAATGGTATTATACAAGGACATACAGTGTAAGGCTACATGCACACGACCGTGTCTTTGCTGTCTGCAAATTTCAGATCCACAAAGAACGGATGTCGAAATTTGCAGAACAGATCGTGCCACTCATTATGGAAATGCCTATTCTTGCCGCCCAAACGGACATGTTCTATTTTTATTTCGGGGCCAATGAATGAAGCAACGGATGCGGACAGCGGATGCGGAGTACTGTCTGCATCTTGTGCGGCCCCACTGAACTGAATGGGGCCTATATGTGTAGGAAACGGACGGAGCGGCTGCTGGGCCTCGTCTGAGAGAGCGATCTTCATTAGTCGCAGGACTGGGGGTTGCACAGGAGTGGGGGTGGGGGGCTCGTTCAAAAATTTGCTGTGGGGCCCTGTGATTTCTAGTTACGCCACTGGTATCAGCCGCTACGGAATCAATTTTTTTTATAATCTTCTATTTACTGACGCGGTATAAAAATGTTTTTTACGCTAATTACATGAAGTTACAAAAGTGTTTAGATTCACGTGCTAGTATGACGCGTAGATAATTTTTTTTTGTGTGAAAACCCCTTTAGGCTACATGCACACGACCGTGTGCCCCCCATGGCCGTATTGCGGCCTGTATACAGCGGGTACGCAATACATGGGCACCGGACGTGTGCATTCCGCATCACGGATTGCGGACCCATTCACTTAAATGAGTCCGCAATCACGGAGATGCGGAACGGAGGCACGGATCGGAACCCCACGGAAGCACTACGGAGTTCTTCTTCCGTAGTGTTTCCGCCCGTGCCTCCACACTGCAAAAAAGTTGCGCATGCACTACTTTTTTTTGCGGTGCGGAACCGTCGGATGCGGATCGCAGACCCCATTCTGTATAGACCATTGCGGTCTGTACCCGTGCATGGCGGATCGCAATTTGCGGTCCACAGCACGGGCACAGAGCTCTTATGTTCATGCGCATGTAGCCTTAAGCTGAGCTTGTCAAATATCACTACTTGGCGTCTTCTTTTCACTGCAGGAGCATTTGGATATTTTGAAGTCACCCATGACATCACCCAGTACACGAAGGCCAAAGTGTTTGAGCGCATTGGGAAGAAAACGGATATCGCTATCAGGTTTTCTACTGTAGGTAAGAAGATCTTAATGTTAAAGGGCATCTGTCAGCAGTTTTGTACCTATGACACTGGCTGAACGGTTACATGTGCACTTGGCAGCTGAAGGCATCTGTGTTGGTCCCATGTTCATATGTGCCCGCATTGCTGAGAAAAATGATGTTTTATTATATGCAAATGAGCCTCTAGGAGCAACGGGGGCGTTACCATTACACCTAGAGGCTCTGCTCTCTCTGCAACTGCTGCACCTTTGCATTTTGATTGACAGGACCAGGCAGGAATGATCACGTTTACACTGCCTGACCCTGTCAATCAAAGTACAGGGGGTGTGGCAGTTGCAGAGCGAAAAAGAGACTTTAGGAGTAAAGGCAACGCCCCCATTGCTCCCAGAGGCTCATTTGCATATATCAAAACATAATTATTCTCAGCTATTTATGCGCATATGATGCCTTCAGCTGCCAAGTGCACATGTAACAGGTCGGCCAGTGTCATAGGTACAAACCTTGCTCTTCCTGCTTCCTCTGCCAGCCCCTCGCTCTCCTTCTTGATTGACAGGGCCAGGTCGATAGATGGTCAGCTGACCTAGCCCCGTCAGTCAAGAAAAGGAAGCAGTAGGAGCAAGTGGTTTGGTCCCGCCCACAGTGCACTTAGCTGCTAATTTGCACGTGGATGAAAAGTACTTTTTCTCCAGAATGAAGCAACCGATCTGCATAACAAAGGTAATGCTACCAATAAGGAGGACCAACCCTAACAGATACTGCACCTGGTTTCGTAGGGTTGATCCTGCTCACAGGAGCTCTTTAAATGAATAAAGTTACCCTGTGTGAGTTTTTTATTTGTTCATAACACAATGTCCTGTTCTCTTTGCATGCAAAAGCCGGAGAAGCAGGATCCGCCGACACCGTCCGCGACCCACGAGGATTTGCAGTAAAGTTCTACACGGACGAAGGAATTTGGGACCTGGTCGGTAACAACATCCCGATATTCTTTATTCGGGATCCCATTCTGGTAAATTGCCTTCAAGCTCTTGACTCCCATTGCGAAAGTCTTAAAGTCATATGAACTTTTTTTTTCCCCTCGAGTCCAATATCAATTACTATAAATTTTTTGAAACATATAAAAGGATGGCAACAAATATGAAAGAGGGGGGCGGGGCACTTCTTCCTAGACATTGCCATTAAGCTGCAATACCAGGCACAGCCTGTAGCAAGAGTGGCGCCTTCCTTCAAATCTCGTAATACCGGATTCATTGGGTTATGCCTATTGCAGGGCCTGAGCGGGAGGTACCTGAAGAGGGTCATGCCCCACTCCGGCACTAGACATAACCATGGTCGGACTGGCCCACCAGAGTACCAGAGGATCCTCCAGGGGCCCAAGCTCTGACAATAATGGTCCTATATACACAGAGGGGTGGGCCCTCAGAATCACTTCCACTGGTGGGCCTAGCGGGTCACACAACAGCGTCCATCTATTCCATTGTAAAGGCATACTTACCAAGCTGGTAAACTCAAGCGTTTGGGTGGGAACGCCGAAACCTGCCCGGGCCCGCCAGTTCTGGGTGAGGCTTACATAAGTCCCTCCTATTTAAGGCTTGGGGACAGTCCCCACAAATTCGGGACTCTTGTGAACGATGTAACACTGTAATGCAATACAAAGTTGTGGACTCAGTGGTGTACAAGAGAGGGGACCCCATAGCAAAATGACCCCCCTCCATGACGGTATTTGTTTTACCCTGCAAGCCCTTGTCATCGTGACTCTTGCACATCACGTGTACAAATATTCACAAAGTACCAAATGTTATGAAAATATCAACGCTTCAATTAATAAAAGGCGGCACATCTCAGACAATGAAAGGAGGAACCCGCACTATGCAGACGGTGATACACTGTATCCAGGCCACACAAACTATCATTATTGCTATAAGATACATACTAAATAATAATAATCCGCCTAGACGCAGTAAATGGGCCCCCACACCCCTGATGTGTTTAGCTGTGGATTCTTTCAAGGGATAGAAGCCGCAGCGAAACCCGTGTCAGGGCTTGTTAACCGTGGCTACTGTATTATCTGCTGTTTAGGCGACTTTCACCTCTGTGTTTTTGCTGTACGGTTTTCAGATCCGGCAGAAGATTATCCAACCAGCTGCATCCGATCAGAACGGATCCGGTTGTATTATATCAAAAATGAACATGCCGGAATACGGAATATGTCAGCGCTGTATAAATGAGTAAAATGATATAAATAAATCCTTTCACATCTGCCTTGTGCTGTCCGGTTTTGAGATCCGGCAGAGGATCTAAAAAACGGAGGAAAACGCTTCAGTTTTGTCCCCATTCATTGTCAATGGGGACAAAGCTGAACAAACCGGAATGGAGTTCACCAGAATGCGTTGCGTTCCCAATGCCGGACACAAAACCGCTGCAAGCAGCGTTTTTGTGTGCGGAATGGGAAACTGAACATCCAGCACTAACACCACTGTAAGTCAATGGACGCCGGGTTCATTTTTTTCGTGTCCAAAAAACCCCCGGATCTGGAACCATTGACTTACAATGATTTTAGTGCCGGACCTGGCATGTTCAGTTTCCCATGTCGCACACAAAAACATGGAGTCTCAACCAGAACTCCTTACCTCCTTCTGGTAGCAAACAGGACGGGCCCACTTCTGACCAAGAAAGGAGGGGAGAATGGAATGGTGAGTTCCATTCTCTCTAAGTGTAGCTCTGCCATAGTTGCTGCCACCTGCTGGTGAACCAGGCACATTACATGAACAATTATATAACATTATTATAAATGCACAGTGTCTAGGGACCTGGAAATAAATGCATAAGATAACATTATATTAGCAATCACAGATAGAAGCAGGGCGTAGGACTGGTAATGCCACTGTTACACATACAGTACTATTTATTATGTGGTCTTATTACTGAATTGTCTATTTATTCATGCAGTAATAATAGTTTGTTTAGCCTGAATTCAGCTTGGCTAAATAATTGCCATATTTTTATAATATATTTCATTGTATGTATAGAATAGGTCCCTCCTTTATTTCTTTGAGACTAATTGAAGCTTTGATATTTTTCTAACATTTGGTACTTTGTAAATATTTGTATAGGTGATGTGTTTTTGTTATGCTGTTCAGTATGTACATTCTTTAAGTGTTGGTGGCCTATATATATATATACACTGCTCAAAAAAATAAAGGTAACACAAAAATAACACATCCTAGATCTGAATTAATTAAATATTTTTCTGAAATACTTTGTTCTTTACATAGTTGAAGGTGCTGACAACAAAATCACACAAAAATAAAAAATCTCCTCCCAGACCTGGACTAAAGCATCTGCCAACTCCTGGACAGTCTGTGGTGCAACGTGACGTTGGTGGATAAAGCGAGACGTGATGTCCCAGATGTGCTCAATTGGATTCAGGTCTGGGGAACGGACGGGCCAGTCCATAGCATCAATGCCTTCGTCTTGCAGGAACTGCTGACACACTTCAGCCACATGAGGTCTAGCATTGTTTTGCATTAGGAGGAACCCAGGGCCAACCGCACCAGCATATGGTCGCACAAGGGGTCTGAGGATCTCATCTCGGTACCTAATGGCAGTCAGGCTACCTCTGGCGAGCACATGGAGAGCTGTGCGGCCCTCCAAAGAAATGCCACCCCACACCATTACTGACCCAATGCCAAACCGGTCATGCTGGAGGATGTTGCAGGCAGCAGAACGTTCTCCACGGCGTCTCAAGACTCTGTCACGTCTGTCACATGTGCTCAGTGTGAACCTGCTTTCATCTGTGAAGAGCACAGGGCGCCAGTGGCGAATTTGCCAATCTTGGTGTTCTCTGGCAAATGCCAAACGTCCTGCACGGTGTTGGGCTGTAAGCACAACACCCACCTGTGGACGTCGGGCCCTCATATCACCCTCATGGAGTCTGTTTCTGACTGTTTGAGCAGACACATGCACATTTGTGGCCTGCTGGAGGTCATTTTGCAGGGCTCTGGCAGTGCTCCTCCTGTTCCTCCTTGCACAAAGGCGGAGGTAGCGGTCCTGCTGCTGGGTTGTTGCCCTCCTACGGCCTCCTCCACGTCTCCTGATGTACTGGCCTGTCTCCTGGTAGCGCCTCCATGCTCTGGACACTACGCTGACAGACACAGCAAACCTTCTTGCCACAGCTCACATTCATGTGCCATCCTGGATAAGCTGCACTACCTGAGCCACTTGTGTGGGTTGTAGACTCCGTCTCTTGCTACCACTAGAGTGAAAGCACCGCCAGCATTCAAAAGTGACCAAAACATCAGCCAGGAAGCATAGGAACTGAGAAGTTGTCTGTGATCACCACCTGCAGAACCACTCCTTTATTGGGGGTGTCTTGCTAATTGCCTATAATTTCCACCTGTTGTCTATCCCATTTGCACAACAGCATGTGAAATTGATTGTCACTCAGTGTTGCTTCCTAAGTGGACAGTTTGATTTCACAGAAGTGTGATTGACTTGGAGTTACATTGTGTTGTTTAAGTGTTCCCTTTATTTTTTTGAGCAGTGTATATTGTATATAAAGGTCTAGGCCTCCTCTCTTTAAGGGCCCCAAGCATCTGCACGGCCTGCCTCTTGGTATATGTGCCCTTCTGTAGATTGCAAAGGTTGGCACCTGTAGCACTGCATCTGAAATGGAAGCCAATCTTATACTGGAACCATTGCCCAGCGGAGAGTCCTGGCATGACCAATGTCATCAGGTATCCTGGTATAACCTGTACTTATAATCTGTTCTGTGTGCAGTTTCCGTCCTTCATCCACAGCCAGAAAAGGAACCCGCAGACACATCTGAAGGACCCTGATATGGTGTGGGACTTCTGGAGCCTGAGACCGGAGTCACTGCATCAGGTGCGGTATCATATCCGACAAGTGATTGGAATATTGGAAAAGTAATACCAACCATTTACTGAAATAATAGAGGGAGGGGGCACATGAGCAGAGTTTGGATGTTTGATTAAAGGGGTTATCTCGGATTTAAAGGGGTTATCGTATGACTGACTATATTATCATATAGTGCATGACAATCTATTTCTAACAAAGCTAGAACCAGCCCTGCACCTCACATGGATCCAAAGATCTCCCCATTCATTGCTCCAATTGCTCTTCTAGATTTATTTCAAGCTAGCAGCTCAGTGGGAGTCTCCTTTCTGCTGCAGCTCTCAACCTATCACAGCTCAGGGGGTGTGTCTTTTTTGCTCCAGCTCTCTCCCTATCACAGCTCAGGGATTGTGTCTTTTCTGCTGCAGCTCTCTCCCTATCACAGCTCAGGGGGTGTGTCTTTTCTGATGCAGCTCCCTCCCTATCACAGCTCAGGGGGTGTGTCTTTTCTGCTGCAGCTCCCTCCCTATCACAGCTCAGGGGTTGTGTCTATTCTGCTCCAGCTCTCTCCCTATCACAGCTCAGGGGGTGTGTCTTTTCAGATGCAGCTCTCTCCCTATCACAGCTCAGGGGGTGTGTCTTTTCTGATGCAGCTCCCTCCCTATCACAGCTCAGGGGGTGTGTCTTTTCTGCTGCAGCTCCCTCCCTATCACAGCTCAGGGGTTGTGTCTATTCTGCTCCAGCTCTCTCCCTATCACAGCTCAGGGGGTGTGTCTTTTCTGATGCAGCTCCCTCCCTATCACAGCTCAGGGGGTGTGTCTTTTCTGATGCAGCTCCCTCCCTATCACAGCTCAGGGGTTGTGTCTATTCTGCTGCAGCTCTCAACCTATCACAGCTTAGGGGGTGTGTCTTTTCTGCTGCAGCTCTCTCCCTATCACAGCTCAGGGGGGGGGGTGTCTTTTCTGCTGCAGCTCTCTCCCTATCGCAGCTCGGGGGGCTTGTCCTTTCTGCCGCAAATGTGTCCCTTTAAAATCTTACCTGTATAAAAACCTGGATTCAGGCCTGGTCATTAAGGGGTTAATAATAGTTAATTAAATTAGAGATACCTAAAGAAAAAAATGGAGTACTAGATAAGTGATATTAGGGAAGTTTTCAAATAAGTGCTCGTGCACATGACCGTTTGCATTTTGCGGTTTGCAAAACACGGATCCACAAAAAAAAGATGACATCCGTGTTACATCCGTTTTTTTGCTGATCCACTGTAACAATGCCTATCCTTGTCTGCAAAAGGGACAAGAATAGGACATGTTCTATTTTTTTGCACAATGGACTTGCGGACATATGGATACGGAATAAACACGGAGTCATTTCCGTTTTTTTTGCGGCTCCATTGAAATGAATGGACACGGACAAAAAATACGTTCATGTGCGTGAGGGTTGTAAATGTTGGAGGGAGGAGGTAAGTTCCTCATTCAGACCCCGCACCTCTCACCCTGGAGGACTTTGCATGTCCCGCATCATAGGCAGAGCTCATTGATATGTTCAATGCTTCATTTGCCCTACGGTAGCTCTGAAGGAGAATTGCGCCCTTGTCGCCGGATTTTCCACAAATAAAAAATGATTGCAGAGGGTCCGAGCAAGAGGACGTCCTGTCATCAGACGATACTGTCCGGTACTACGAGTATCCATCAGTCTTATAATAGTGTATTTCTCCAGCTAATATTACACCGCCAGGACCGGCACTTGCCACCACATGTATAAGGCTGGCAGAGTGCCACTTGTCACACCCAGCTTCAACATATCATTTACTCCAGAGGCTCGATACCCTGTTAGGCCTCTTTCACACTACAGTATGTCCATTTCAGTGTTTTGCGTTCCGTTTTTCACGGATCCGTTGTCCCGTTTTTGGGTTCCGTTGTGTCTCCGTTTCCGTTCAGTATGTCCGCAAAAACCTTTCAGTATGGTTTCCGTATGGTTCCCGTATACGGTCCGTTTTTCACGGATCAAAAACGGAAGCCACCTGTATTTGTGCTCAGCCAAAGTTTGGCAACAAGAAACACATGGCCACAGTGGGCTGGGCCTAGCATTTGTTAATGACGGATCCGCAAAAAACGGATGACATACGGATGACATACGGATGCCTTCCGTATGCATTCCGTTTTTTTGCGGACCCATTGACTTTAATGGAGCCACGGACCGTGATTTGCGGACAAACATAGGACATGTTCTATCTTTCCACGGCACGGAAATACTGAAATACTGAAACGGAATGCACACGGAGACACTTCAGTATTTTTTGCTGAACCATTGAAATGAATGGTTCAGTATCTGTTCCGTATACTGAACTCAAAAAACGTCCAGTATACTGAACGCAAAATACTGTAGTGTGAAAGAGGCCTTATTGGGTCACCACCCCCTATATCTCTCCAATACATCAGTTATTTTGGTATTAGACTTTGAAAAGGTCACAAATGCACTGAGTGGTATACAGCTCTTATGCAGATCTATCTGTCTCCATGGTAACAGACTACAAACAGACCCTGTGTAGTCTGATCCTGCAGTCACGTGTTATTCCTCTTCCCCCTGACTCTTCTTCTTAGTCACCTACAGGCAGTAGAAGGAGGGAAAGAAGCAATTTACACATGACTGCAGGATCAGACTACACAAGATTTGTTTGTAGTCTGTAACCATGGAGACACATAGGTCATATACAAAACAGATATTTGCAACCTAATCTTCTTTCCTTCTCGTTATTAAGGTGACTTTTTTGTTTAGTGATCGTGGCATTCCCGATGGATACAGGTTTATGAACGGCTACGGATCTCACACCTTCAAACTGGTGAATCCCAAAGGAAATGCCGTGTATTGTAAATTCCATCTTAAGGTAGGTTTCCTGTGTGAGCGATTTAAAGGGCATCTGTCAGCAGTTTTGTACCTATGACACTGGCTGACCTGTTACATGTGCGCTTGGCAGCTGAAGGCGTCTGTGTTGGTCCCATGTTCATATGTGTCCGCATTGCTGAGAAAAATGAAGTTTTAATATATAACATTAAATGAGCCTCTAGGAGCAACGGGGGCGTTACAATTACACCTAGAGGCTCTGCTCTCTCTGCAACTGCTGCCCTCTGCACTTTGATTGACAGGGACAGGCGTGATCATGTTTACACTACCTGGCCCTGTCAATCAAAGTGAAGAGGGCGCGGCAGTTGCAGAGAGAGCAGAGCCTTTAGGTGTAATGGTAACGCCCCCATTGCTCCTAGATGCTAATTTGCATATATTAAAATAAAAAAATTCTCAGCAATGCGGGCACATATGAACATGGGACCAACACAGATGCCCTTTAAAACAGATTTGCAATAGATCAGTTATTCATTTATATACTGGGGTGGCCTCTTTCCTGGGGCACTTTAACCCCATGACAAACAGGTCTCCAAGATGACAGTCCAAAACTCCTGGCACTGACTTGGAATACCATACTTCTGCCCTGGTACAAGACTGGCACCTCTATAGCAGTATTATTTAGGCAATGTACACAACTATTATTACTTTCTGTATGGAGCTGTTACTTGGTCACTGTATGGCGGCATTTAGTGACAAGCGAAGTTTTTGAAAATTAGATTTGGCTGCTTTGCCGAATTTTACCCAAAAATTTGCTTTGTGACGAATTACTTTGTCACAAAGCGCATTTCTTTGTAAGTAGTGGGTGCAATGACAGGGAGCGGCAATTGCGCCACCCCCCCCCAGTCACTGTTCCCCTTAGATGCCGCGCTTACAGCTGATCGCGGCATCTGACAGCAATAATACAGTGTAAAATAAAAAAAATTAAAAATAATAATTCTTACCTCCTCCGTTTGTTCGCGAAGAGCCTGCTGCCGCCATGTTGATTGAAGATCTAGCGCAAAATCTGCTCATGATGACATCATCACGTTGGCCGGCACAGTCAACGCATACAGGATTTTGTGCTAGATTTTCAATCAAGATGGCGCCACTCAGGGAAAATCGATTTGTTACCATGAAGCACGAGGAAATCTGGCTTCGCAGCGAATCTCATTTTCCCTGAAATTCGGATCGAAGTCTACGTCGATTCGCTCGACACTAGCGGTATTATTTGAGCCCTGTATGGTGACATACAGTGTACTCCGGCTTTGTGTGACACTCTACAGTATCATACGGTTGTAGTGCATGGCATTAGTGGCACTGTATAGCACTGATATGTGGGCAACCGTATGGCACTATTACTGGGGCGCCATTTTTGAAATTTTATAATTAAGATGCAGTATTTTATTTCCTGCAGACTGATCAAGGTATCAAGAATCTGACAGTAGAAGAAGCAGACAAGCTGGCGGCCAAAGACCCCGATTACGCAATTCGGGACCTATTCCAAGCCATTGCTAAAAAGGAATTCCCATCGTGGACCTTATACATCCAGGTCATGACATTAGAGCAGGCCGAGATCTGTCCCATCAATCCCTTCGACGTCACCAAGGTAAGGGACGCCAGCGGCTAAAAAAAGTCTGCTCGTTCAGACAGATCTGCCTAGTAAAGCAGTAACATGGGGGCAGGAGAACTAGTACTGCAGCAGATTGGAATGAAGGAGCCAGAAAACGTTGGGTGACAACTTCTGTAAAGGCTGTCATAGCGGTTATGTCGGTTGTCACTCAGCTCCCCGAAAAGTAAGGAAGAAACAGCTGATCAGAAAGCTTTGTATTTTTGACCTATAGATGCCCTATAATGGTTTAGACCGAGACATGGACCTCTGACATGGTGACCAAAACTAGACATGCCCTTTAAGGATCGAATGCATTGTTTCCGAATATGATATTTCTATCAAACTGAAAACTGAATTATAATAATGGTCGATAGTAAGGGGACTTCCACACTTGCGTTTTTCTTTTCCGGCGCTGAGTTCCGTCCTAGGGGCTCAATACCGGAAAAGAACTGATCAGTTTCATCCCCATGCATTCTGAATGGAGAGCAATCCGTTCAGGACGCATCAGGACGTCTTTAGTTCCGTCTTTTTGACTTTCCAGGACGGAGATAATACCGCAGCATGCTATGGTTTTATCGCCGTCCAAAATGCTGGATCCAGCATTAATTTACATTGAAATGTATTAGTGCCGGATCCGGCATAAAAAATAGCGCAATGCCGGATCCGTCCTTCCGCAAGCGCAGACCTTTAAAAATGTTTAAAAAATTATAAACGTATCCGTTTGTCCGTATGACAAACGGACAGACGGATCCGTTCTTGCAATGCATTTGTGAGACGGATCCACATCCGGATCCGTCTACAAATGCTGTCCGTTTGCATGCAGATTGCCTGATTCGGGAGGCAGTTCCGTCTTGCCAGATCACTCTGCCGCAGGTGTGAAAGTAGCCTAATACTGCCATCTACGGTGGTGAGGTTAGAGGCTTGTACACAGTGCGAGGAGCTATGGCTTTATAATAAGATTGTGTAATGCCCACCTGTGTAAACACAGACTGGTCAGACTGGGAACTGGATATCAGCCGTAAGATCAATTCTGAATCCTCCAGATTAGTATGAAGATTCTTAAGGGGGTATTCCCATCTTGGACTATCATGCACAACAAGGCCGGGTCAGCAAAAAACAAACCTAAAATGTCACTATTTTTCTTTTTAATGATTGCATTTTTTCAATTAGACTTTATTCAAAATCAGCCTTTTATTAAAGTTCAGCCGTTTCTGAGATACAAGGGTTAAAAATCAGTCTGTTTCCATTGAATCCCCTCATCTGACGGCTCGTGTGTAGCTCTGACTTCTATACAGTGCCACCACGTAGTACAACAGTATGAAATATTTAAAGGGAACCTGAGATCTGGTATTTGGTGCTGCCCACAGATCAGGTTGCGGTGGTCCAGAAGCCACTCTTAATTCTTTTGAGTAACTTGTAAATCTGCAGAAAATGCATTTTGATTCTTGTTCTTGTCATATGTAAATTACCGTAAGTCAAGGAGGCTGGAAGTCAGGCTTTCGCCACCCACATGTCATCTCTTATTTTGACAAGATCCCGCGCAGGCGCATGCGCAGTGAAGCGCTGAGGCCAGGGGCTGTACAGCATCCCTTTAAATGACTGTGCGCTGTCTATCAGGTTACAACATTCATGATATCCCAAAGCCGGAGAGTCCAGATGTGAATGTGTCCTCCCAGTGTGTCAGTCTTATTGTAATTGGTAATTAGATTCCGCCCTAGTTAGATCTTTCTGATATCGCTGCGTCGTGTGAAGGTTTTGTCTTGTAGGATTTCTGGTTATGAAACCACCAGTCGTTTTCTGCTGTCAGGAACCTGCATGGTATCCAGCCAAATGAAGGATTGATCTTAATCCCTGCGGATTCTCATCTTTCAATGAGCTTAGAATTTCGCCATCAGGTTCCTTTTTCACTTGTGCTTCACCCCTCTGATGGGAACCAGAACTATAGCCTATTGGGTGGTCCCCACAAGAACGTCTCTGGGAGTCGGCACTAAAAAGCCCCCCCCCCCCCTGACTTATTAAACTCGGGCACTTCCTGTGCTATAGACCTCCCCTCGAATGAAGACTTCAAGGGGGCACGGAGGAGATCAGGTCACAGACCAGCCTCACTGGGCACTTCGGGAGGCTGGCCTCTGTTGTGTGTCACTAGCGAGATCTGCCCCGTGGTTGTCCTTAACATAACCTTGCTTCAATACAGTTCACATACCTCCATTGCCCTTCAGGGCTGGATGATGCCATGGGCAATGACGGCAACCGCCTTGGGGTCTCCACCATTTAAAGTCTGGAAATTCAGTGTTGCACCAGGCACAATGCCTTCTAGGGCTAGCTCAGCTGAATGCAACAATGCCTTTCAATGACCCATCCGTTGCTTCATTCTGGGTATTTTTTAATCCATATGCAAATGAGCAGTTAAGTGCACTGAGGGCGGGCCCAAGCCCCTACTTCTCCTCTTCCCTCTGCCAGCCCCTCCCTCTCCTTCTTGATTGACAGTGCTTAACAGGAAGCGTACTATGGCAGGCCTGGCAGCCTTCAGAAGGTCCGAAGCTGCCATAGCAGCCAATCGGCATCCCGTGATTCCGCCACAAAGGTGCCGATTGGAGGACAGAGAGAAGCCCCCCCCCCCCCCCCCGCCTCTGGCTAACCTCCCAGATGCCGTGTGCCTCTAAGGGGTTAAATAACTTTGAACCCAGTAATTTCAGGAGGGTTTAAGCTGGTATTACAGCTCAGAGAGATATGGGGCTATTTCTTACTTATATATAACATGGTAGTTGATACATTTGGGATATGTAAGCCCTGCCCAGGAGCATCCACTTTTGGGGAGGTTTACATATGCCCTAACCATTTTTGCCCCAGGAGGGCCGAATTTGCCCGGGGTCTCCCTGCAAATTCTGAACTGTTGGCAGCTATGCTAATTAAGGAAGAAACAGCCGTCTTGGGCATTGATCCTGTTCCTATGGATAGAAAATTGTGAGATGATCAGATAGGTACAGGGGGCATGGCTAGAATGATATGGAAATGTAGGATTTACCATATTTGTTTTTTTTTGTTACCAAGGTCTGGTGTCATAAGGATTACCCCCTGATCCCCGTGGGTAAGCTGGTGCTCAACAGGAATCCTGAAAATTACTTTGCCCAAGTGGAACAGATTGCATTTGACCCCAGCAACATGCCACCGGGGATTGAGGCCAGCCCGGATAAAATGCTGCAGGTGGGAATATTCACTAAACTAAGCCGTGATTTGCTGCAAATCAGATCAGCTCACTGTAGTACCTGGGCCCCAGTGCAAAATCTGGAACAGGGGCCCCACCACGTGCCATTTAAAATGCTGGTGACTTCTCATGTGGCCTGAAGGGTTTTGGACCCCCCTTAGCCACCAGGGATCGGTGCAACTGCTGCCTCTGCACCCCTGTAGTTTCACACTAGCGGCAAGGAACTCCGGCCGGCTGTTTCGGGGGGGGGGGACAGCCTGTCGGATCCGTGCTTCCGCTAGTGCACGCGTGCCCCCGGACTACCGCTTCACTATAATGGCAGCGGAATAAAAGCACGACCAAGTTCCTTGCCGCTAGTGTGAAAGTAACTACTGTGCCTCGGTGGGAGCAGCCGATCGTATACCATGCCAAAATCTGCTCCAGAGCACACAGGCTTTTATTATGTTATAGTTTATTATACTATGCACTGGGAAGTTCTAGTAAACCCAGACACGTTCCATCCACTTGTCAGGCGACTATTAGAGATGAGCAAAGTTCTTAATTAGATTCGGCTGCTTTGCCGAATTTTACAAAAAAATAAGCTTTGTGACGAATTACTTTGCATTTCTTTGCAACTAGCGGGTGCAATGACGGGGAACGGTGATCGTGCTGCCCCCCCCCCCCCCATCATTAAACCCCTCAGATGCTGCGTTCATCACTGATCGCGGCATCTGAGATTAATATTAAAGGAGTTGCCCAGGCTTTTACTATTGATGACCTGTTCTCATGATATCAGATCCGGCCCCCCCGCTGATCAGCTTTATGAGGAGACGGCATCCACTCTGCGCACGTGCCGCAGCAGACAGCAGCAGCGGACAGGAAGAGAGAAGGCAGACAGCTCGCGCACGCTGCGGACACCGTCTCCTCATACAGCTGATTGGCGGGGGTGCCGGGTGTCGGACTCCCGCCGATCTGATATTGATGATGACCTATCCTGAGTCCTCAATAGTAAAAGCCCGGAGAACCCCTTTAAGGCCTTTTAGGGGTTAATCATTAAAAAAACACCTTATCCATTTGAGCGCCAAGAGGCCGCCGGGGGCCATCTTGCTTGAAGATCCAGCAGGAAGTCTCACGCAGTGCGTGATCACGTCATCACGCTGGCTGGCATGGCGATGTCATACGTCACTGCACATGAGATTTCGCGCTGGATCTTGAAGCAAGATGGCCGCGGCGGCCTCTTCACGCTCAAATGGATAAGGTGAGTATTTTTTTTAAGGCCATTTCAGGAAAAAATGATTCCTTACCACGAAGCATGAGGAAATTTGGCGTATCAACGTTTTCCCTGAAATTCAGATCGAAGTCTACTTCGCTCAACACTAGTGACTATGACGGACAGTGATGCAGCCACTGGATCCAGTATCAGGGCAGATGATAGTAGGAGGTGGTGTTATGTCGCCATCTAGTGGCAAAACATCAAATTTCGTACTAGTTTTTAGTACATATCATTGGCATACAGGCTGAACAGTGTGGTAAGAGGTGCCCCTATTTTGGGAGAATGTTCGGCCACCTCTCAACTGTTTGAAGCCCAATATACTCTGTGTACAATGCTACCGTACCTAGCTGACTTTTAGAATATGTCACTGGCATTATTGGCTGGTAACATTGGGGCGGGCTTTTGGAGACCTAGTGTAATGCAATACCATACGTGTTGCCCCATTGTATCTGGATCCAGCCCTGGCGGCAACTGGCAAGTGTGCATCTATGGCAGCCGTTGGCATCCTGCGCCACTAATACCTTGAATTCTGCACTACCTGGTCTGTAACAATGTCTTGTATCCTCTCACAGGGACGTCTCTTCTCCTACCCAGATACACACAGACATCGCCTTGGAGCTAATTATTTGCATCTACCTGTCAACTGCCCCAGGAAGTTTGCACATGTCTCCAACTATCAGCAGAATGGTCCTATGTGCCTCTTCAGTGCTCCATGTAAGGGGGTTTCTGCCGGGGCTATGGGGGGATCTCAGACAAATATGGTGCACGGTTTTATGTCCAGTTGTGTAGCCATGCGGCGGGTGCAGAGGGAATAATGGTACCCTCACCTTAGGGCATATGCCATAAGTCACCTACATGACATGCCTTGGGATACTATACGTGTATTACACTAGGCCTTAGAGCAGGCATCCTCAAACTGCGGCCCTCCAGCTGTTGCAAAACTACAACTCCCATCATGCCCGAACAGCCTACAGGTATCAGCCTACAGCAGGGCATTGTGGGAGTTGTAGTTTAGCAACAGCTGGAGGGCCGCAGTTTGAGGATGCCTGCCTTAGAGGCTTTATTTTTTATTTTTTATGCACTACTATATTCTGCAGCGCTTTACAGACATTCGCATCAAGCTGACCTGGGATCCCAATGCTACAAGGCACCAGTGCTAACCACTGAGCCACCACGCTGCCCCATAGTCTATGCTTTGAGGCTACTGTGCCCTTACTATCTGATATGCCAGAATCAGATGTGTGCCTGCTGACAAGGGGTTGTCTAAATAGATAAGTAATGGTAATATTTCCCCATAAACTATTCTAACTGCAGTACTAAGTTTGGCCACAAGCAGTGCTGTTAACCTTTTTATAACCAAATCATACATAGGTTTCTCCAATAATTCTCTGCTCGCCACCTAGTGGTAGAAAGGTGTATGGCATGGATCTGTGTCCAGTTGTGTAGCTAGCCGATGCAGAGGGAATAGTAATACCCTCATCTTAGGGATGTGATGGCTAACCTCCGGCACTCCAGCTGTAGTAAAACTACGACTCCCAAGATGAACACTTGCTTGGCTATTCTCAGAACTGCATAGAAATGAATGGAGTATCCTGGGAGTCGTAGTTTCACCACTGCTGGCGTGCCGGAGGTTAGCCATCCCTGCAGGCCATATGCTACATACATGATATGCAACGCCTTGGGGCCACGTACATGTATTACACTAGACTTTAGAAGCTTTATACTACGCTTTGAGGGTACTGCTCCCCTAGCAATCAGATGTTAGGGACATGTCATTGTCAGGGACGTGCCTGCTGACAAGGGTTTGTCCTAATAGATAAGTAATGATAGTGTTTCCCGAAAAAAACATTCTATCTGCAGTACTGTGCTTGGCCACAAGGTGTGCTGTGAAACATTTCCATGACCAAATCTTTCTGAAGCTCATCATAATACTCTGCATGCCACCTAGTGGTAGAAAGGTGTATAGCAGTCATTTCAATTTTCTTCGGTTGTAACCATACATTAGTACCCCATTTCCTTATTACAAGGTAGGCCAGTTACTTGATAACTCGCCTACCTTTTCTATGGCTGTGAAAAGTAACACTCAGTAAATTAGGGCAGGGCTGTTGTTTTTGACTTGTGCTATACATCCTTTTAGTGAAGCTTACGCTGAGACATCCATAGATACAGACCTACAGGGGTAGGATTTGTGATATAGGGCTTAGGGTTTATTTATTCACACAACCGTATTCATCCGATCCGCATTTTTGGCTATTGCATGCAGACCCATTCATTTCTATGGGGCCGCAAAAAGTAGGCAGACCGTACACAAATGTCATCTATGGGCCGTCCGCATCCGTGAGGCCGAGCCTCGAATGATAGAACATGTCCTATTTTTGTCTGTTTGCAGCTTCTTCTTTTTTTCCCAATGGGGCCGCAAAAAAGTGTGGGATGCACACAGACCGCATCTGTATTTTGTGGATCCGCGGCAAAACGGATACGGTCGTGTGAATGGACCCTTGGTCGCGCGCAGACTTACCTTCCTCCATGGTATAGATTCAGTTTGCTGTCCTAGCCTTGTATCTAAACACCCTAAACAATACAGGGGAGGGGGGGGCTCGTTAACATCTAGCCCCCCTGGCAGTATATGCTCTTTCATGACCCCTTGTCTGGACTCACGACAATCTTAGCTTTTGTCTCCATGACCTTCCTCCTCGTGTTATGTAAGAGTCAGCAGATTTCTCCTGTTCTTTGATTCATGATTGTCACATGCTGCCCCCCCCCCCTCCCCCGCTGCTGCTGTCATCTGCTCTCCACACATCAGGATCAGCCTTTGGCAGTTTCCGGCTCTGTATGATTATAACAGAAGATTCTTAAAGGGATTTTCCAGTTTTATGCAATAAAGTTTAAAGGGGTTATCCAATTCTAAAAATCCACCCCCATTCCTCTGCGGCCCTCCAGCTGTTGCAAAACTACAACTCCCAGCACGCCTGGACAGCCTACAGCAGGGCATGGTGGGAGTTGTAGTTTTACAACAGCTGGAGGGCCGCAGGTTGAGCATAGAGCATACTTACCCCGCTCCCCGGCATCCTCGTCACTCCGGATCCCTGCACGGCCGCCGCTGCATCTCGCGACAAAACATCCAGTGATGACGGTGCAGCCAATAGCAGGCCGCGACGGTGACCAGCCTCCCTAGCATCGCGGGTGATGTCATCCATGATGCAAGGAGGCTGGTCACTGTCGCGGCCTGCTATTCGCTGCACCCCCTCCCCCCCGTCGCGAGATGTTTTGATCAGAGCAACCGGTAGACGCAGTGGCGGCCGTGCTGGGATCTGGATTGACGCGGGTGCCGGGCATATTTAGAGTTGGATAACCCCTTTCATTGCTATGTAATTAAAGGGGTTGACCCATCTGAAACATTGATGGGCATTGACATTGCTAGATTATGCCATCAATGTCAGACAGGGGAGGATGCCACCTCTACTATCTAGAGAACGGGCATACTGCGCGTGCCCAGCGTTCTCTCCACTGGGGCTGTGAAAGTAGCTGAGCGAGCGCACTGCCCAAGCATGGCTTCCTCTTTATTCAACGCTACGGGTCTGACGTTAATAGCCGAGTGAGCGCTCGGCATCTTTCGGAACTACCATAGCGGTGGACGAAGGGTGGCCGCACACGCGCAGCTGCTCTCTGTTCACTTCAGCGGTTCCGTTCTGGAGGTGGGACCCGCGCCTATCCGAGATTGATGGCATCAATGTATCAGATGGGAATACCCCCTTTAACAATTCTACAACTTTCCAATGTGCTTTCTGGTTCGATTCCTTTACCATTTGCAAGACCAATGCTTGCTGTCAGCGAATGGGAACATTCTTGCTTACATACCAACCAATCAGATCATTGCTTCTGTATCCTGCATCATACAATGAATGTTTTATGTCATGGCAGATATTGCTAGACTTTATACCATCTGTGCAATGAATGCTGTAAATCCCCGAAATCTTTTTCTGTAGGTACTGTCCCAAATTATTACCCAAACAGCTTCAGTTCTCCTCGAGATGATCGCAAGTGCAATGAAAGTGCCTTCCCCACCTCTGGAGACATCACCCGCCATGATAGCTGTGATGACGACAATGTGTCTCAGGTGAGGGAGTCATTGAGGGGTACTATCATGTGGGTGGTAAAATAATAAGTCATTAATGTATAGAACGGATGGATTCTAGGTCTATCTGAATGTGAAATGAGCTGCAGTGTAAAGCATGGGGGCGAGAGAAAGACATCTATTCATGCTAAAAGGACAGGGTTGAGATCTTTTTTGAACTCAGGTCTGCCACCCACTGCGGTGAATGACTCCCATAGTCCCAGAATGCTTTGCCACCTACAAACTTTTATGTAAATATGGGTGAAGGGAACATGTCGCCATCCTTAGTGACATCATCAACGTTCGTTCTCAGGCAAGAATTTTCTACAATAAAACGCTGAAAGAAGACGAACGCCAGAGAGTGTGCGAAAACATCGCCCTAAGCCTGAAGGATGCACAGATCTTCATCCAAGAAAGAGCAGTAAGTGTCCATGACAGAACTCGATGAGACCCTGACATGTCTATTTTAGCACATTCCTGTATCCTAGTGCACATTTCTCATATCCAGTAACTCTGTGTTGTGCCGGTCCACCACTAGAGGGAGCTCACGGCATACCGTGTAGACATTGAACTCAATAAGAAAAATAATATGCAGTAAGCTCGTAAGCTCCACCTAGTGGTGGCTACAGACTGCAAGAAATGTTCTATTAAAGGGATTGTCTGATATAAATAGATACTGGGGGGGGGACAGCAGTAAATGTCCTAAAAAAAAAAGTCACATACCCCTTCCTGGCTGTTCTATGCACACCAATTACTGGCCTCAGTAGTTACATCCCGAAAAAACTGCTAAGGACAGTGATTGGATGCATGGTGACTTGGTGTACACATGATGTCACGTTAGGACTGGAGCAATCAGCCGAGGAGAAAAGGGGTGAGTATGGCTGTTTTTTTAAATAAAAAATATATTTTTGTTATATTATTTTTATTTATTTTATTATTTTATAATATTTTTTATTTATTTATACTTTTTAATTTA
This sequence comes from Bufo bufo, assembly GCF_905171765.1. NCBI lineage: Eukaryota > Metazoa > Chordata > Amphibia > Anura > Bufonidae > Bufo > Bufo bufo. Next base: position 16,923,215 of record NC_053398.1, on the reverse strand, counting down.
TTGTTATTTTATTTATTTATGTATTTTATTATTTTATAATATTTTTTATTTATTTATACTTTTTAATTTATTGTTATTTTATTTATTTATGTATTTATTATTTTTTATTCTATTATGAATATTTATAGTTATATTATTTTTATTATTATTTATTATTTTATTTTAAAAAATTATTTATTTTTACTTTTTTTTTTAATTGTATTTTATGTATTTATTGCACAACCCTTTTAAACTCTATGCAGGGGATTTGGTGCTCTGTATCAGAATGATACAGATGAGCTGTGACTGAGCAGTCCTGCTCCATCTCAGTGCGCTTTTGAATTTATTAGGATTTCCTTTCGCTCATCTCTCTCAGTGCCGACCCTGCACCATGAATTAAATGTTATTATTACATTTTTTTTCTTTAAGGTGAAAAATTTCCGAGCTGTGGACCCGGACTATGGTGCCCGTATCCAAACTCTGCTGGACAAGCACAACAAGGCTGGTGGAAAGGAGGTAGCAGCTCATAATACACAATATCAGCCCCCAATGTACACTGAGACGATGGCTGTAATCCTGTCCTGAGCCCCCCAAAATCTCCACTGTTAATAGCAGAAAGCAAAAGAGAGCATCCCTGTCTGGAGGACCCAGCGTCTCATTGCATTACATGAACAGCCCATTGATTTCAATGAGCAGGGTGTAATGCTCCATTTGCCCTGTAGGTGCGCTGTAGGGAAATTAAACATGTGCTCGTATGTTTCTCACATACTGCCAGTTGCTCGGATCTCCAGCAGAAGGACACTCTATGATTAACCTTTAGCCAGGAGACCTTCCTAGCAAAAAATAAACGGATTGTCCAGGGTAGAGAGCTCCTTTAATAAAGTAAAAAAAAAAAATGAATTAGTCCTGCGCTAAAGTGTTTTTCTATCCCTTCTTTAGGAACCGCTGCATAGTTACACTCGATGTTCGTCCTGAATGGACAGTGGGGACTGTGAAGGTGATCTCAGATAGAAGATAAATCAGACCCGACAAATTTAACCCTTGCCGTACCTATGGAAATATTGGAACCACAGATCATCTCACCAGACGTGACGCGGCCTCAGCTTGTTTTACTGGATTTACTTGGAAGGAAACGTTTTATATATAAATATTTTCTTTTTACAGGATGGAATATTTTTTATGCTTCTTTTTATATGAGTAATTTTGTCTGAGCCCCAATATCACCAGTAAAAGGGTATTCCAGTTAATCTCTGACCCAACTGTTAGATCGCGGGGGTCCGACCGCTGGGACCCTCCGCCAATCACGAGGACAAGAATCCTACGCCCCCATATGAGTGGAGCGACATGTTGAGTGTGCGCTTAGCTATCTAGATCAGTCCCATGACCTGCAGTGTGCATGCTCGACCTGCCGCTCCATCTACATGGCGGACATAAGACCCCCGTTCTCATGATCGGTGAGGGTCAAACTGGGAATAACTCATCTTAACCAGAATACCCCTCTCCTGACATGTCTGCTTTAGTAACTCCTTGCATTCTCCATGTAATAACAATTCTGGAGCATCTATTACCCAACCTCTATTATTCCATCTATACATTTCTGAATAAATTACTAGCGGTTTCCAATGAAGGTCGACCTGGGCGTTACCAGTTAGGGGGAGGGGTGTCATTATCCAATCAGTGCTGCCAGTGTCTGCAGGGACACACCCCCCAACTGAAAACACCCAGCTGGACCTTTATAGCAAATTGCTAGCAATGAATTCATAAACTTCTAGCAGGAATAATAGAGGAATGCACAGCACAGAGTCATGAGTATAGATGCTCCAGAATAGTTATTACATGCAGAATGCAGGTAGTTACTAAAACAGACACGTCAGGAGAGGGGAGAGACCCTCCTTAACCACTTAGGGACCACAGGTTTATACCCCCCTAGTGACCAGGCCCTTTTTTACAAATCGGCGCTCCACAACTTTAACGGTTTATTGCTCGGTCATGCAACTTGGCACCCAAATGAATTTTACCTCCTTTTCTTCTCACAAATACAGCTTTCTTTCGGTGGTATTTGATTGCTGCTGAGATTTTTAGTTTCTCTGATATTAATCGAAATAGGCCGCAATTTTCTCAAAAAAAGTGTATTTTTAACTTTTTCGGGTAAAATTGTCCAAATATAATTACATTTCTATACAAGTTTGTGTCAGAATTTATTGTGCTATATGTCTTTGATAAAAAAATAAATCCAATAAGTGTATATTTATTGGTTTGCGCAAAAGTTATAGCGTTTACAAACTATGGTACAAAAATGTGAATTTCCGCATTTTGAAGCAGCTCAGACTTTCCGAGCACCTGTCATGTTTCCTGAGGTGCTATAAAATCGAGGATAGTATAAATACCCCCCAAATGACCCCATTTTAGAAAGAAGACACCCCAAAGTATTCGCGGAGCGGCATGGTGAGTTCATGTAGGATTTAATTTTTTTTCACGAGTTAGCAGAAAATGACACTTTCTGAGGAAAAAAATAAATAAATAAAGTTTCCATTTCTGCTAACTTCTGGCGAAAAAATAAATAAATCTCCCACTGACTCACTATGCCCCTCAGTGAATACCTTGGGGTGTCTACTTTCTGAAATGGGGTCATTTGTGGGGTGTATTTACTGTTCTGGCATTTTGGGGGGGCTAAATTGTGTGCAACCCTGTAAAGCCTAAAGGTACTCGTTGGACTTTCGGCCCCTTTACGCACCTAGGCTGCAAAAAAGTGTCACACATGTGGTATCGCCGTACTCAGGAGAAGTTGGGGAATGTGTTTTGGGGTGTATTTTTACATATACCCATGCTGGGTGAGAGGAATATCTCTGTAAATTGACAACTTTGTATAAAAAAATGTAAAAAGTTGTCATTTACAGAGATATTTCTCTCACCCAGCATGGGTATATGTAAAATGACACCCCAAACCACATTCCCCAACTTCTCCTGAGTACGGCGATACCACATGTGTGACACTTTTTTGCAGCCAAGATGCGCAAAGGGGCCCAAATTCCAATGAGTACATTTAGGATTTCACAGGGCATTTTTACGCATTTGGATTCCGTGAGGGGTATGGGGAGTTCATGTGAGATTTTATTTTTTGTCACAAGTTAGTGGAATATGAGACTTTGTAAGAAAAAAAAAAAAAAAAAAAAAAAAAAAAAAAATCAAATTCCGCTAACGTGCCAAAACAAAAAATCTTCTATGAACTCGCCATGCCCCTCAAAAGTGATCTTTTTATAGCGCCGCAGCAATTTTACGGTGTTTTTGCAGTGATCAGAAAAAAATAAATTTCTGTCACTGCGGTGGGGTGGACTGAACGCAAGTGTGCGCACAAGATCAGGCCTGATCGGGCAAACACTGCGTTTTTTGTAGAGCCTATAGAACATGTCCTATTCTTGTCCGCAATTGCGGACAAGAAAAGACATTTTCTATATAGTTCTGGCAATGTGCGGATCCGCAAAACACATACGGACGTCTGAATGGAGCCTTACAGGGGGGTGATCCGGGAGTCTATATGGGGTGATCAGGGGTTAATAAGGGGTTAATAAGTTACAGGGGGGGGGGTGTAGTGTAGTGTAGTGGTGTTTGGTGCTACTTACAGAGCTGCCTGTGTCCTCTGGTGGTCGATCCAAACAAAGGGGACCACCAGAGGAGCAGGTAGCAGGTATATTAGACGTTGTTATCTAAACCGCGTCTAATATACCTGTTAGGGGTTAAAAAAAATCGCATCTCCAGCCTGCCAGTGAATGATCGCCGCTGGCAGGCTGGAGATCAACTCCTCAGCTGCGCGTCGCGAAATCTCGGCTCTCACAAGATGACACCAATAGGCGTCATTGAGCCTGAGACTGCCGCCGCTCGGACGCCTTTCGGCGTTACGTGTGCGGCTAGTGGTTAAAGGGGTCGTCTCACTTCAGCAAGTAGCATTTATCATGCAGAGAAAGTTAATACTAGGCACTTACTAATGTACTGTGATTGTCTCCATATTGCCTCCTTTGCTGGCTGGATTCATTTTTCCATCACGTTATACACTGCTCGTTTCCATGGTTACGACCACCCTGCAATCCAGCAGTGGTGGCCGTGCTTGCACACTATAGGAAAAAGCATCAGTCTATGAGCACACTGTCCAGGCCACCAGAGAGGCCACGGCTTTTTTCTATACTGTCCAGCCTCACAACTGGTAAAAAATGAATGATGCAGCAGAGCTAAACTTGTCATCTCACTGTACCCTCTGTGCCAGCTCTAAGGACCAATGGCTGTCTTCACTGTGGATATAAACAGCTACTACAGAACTCAATGGGAACTGTAAAAATCTATGTGCATTGAGCTCCCCCTGGTGGAAGCTAGAGGCAAACGCTAGGACAATGTGACAGGAAGCAGGAAGCGCCGAATCCCCTAACACTGACTCCGTTGACAGTGGTTGTCCAGATAGGCACACCCCTTTAAAGTCTCAAACCCAGATTTAGTTCTCTTAAAGGGGATTCCCACCCTTAAATAAAGCTGAACCATTGCAATATGGAAAATAAATCTGCCACTTTCTATCTTTGTTTCAACTGATTTTAAGATCTCTGCTTTTTGTCAGTGAATGGGAACAGACACCAAAAAAGCGAGGATGTTCTTGATAAAAAATATGTCTTTTATTCAAAAAAGTAGCACAATCAATACAGGTAAAGTCAAAAGGGACAGGACATGAAGGACTGAGCCTCATGGGGCTCAACAATGTGGAGAATCGCACCCGAGGTAGGCTGCACCACGAACAGCTGAAATGACAACAATTCTGGAGGGACCAATGACAGTGGAGTAGTTGGAGGAACCAACACCCATCCCCACAATATATAACCTAACATCCAATCTGTCCAAGTGTCCCTCATGTGAACACTGGTGGATGATAGGACAGCGGGTGTATAATAGAACTGATGGCTGCTGTAACAATGACTAATGCCGCCCGTCCACCCCACACAGAGTCTCACCTTACATACCCAGGTTGTTGCTGTTCATTGGTGACATCCTCAAGTGCCTCAACCTCGCCACGTGTTTCGCCACGTAGGCTTCGTCAGGAGGTGCATTCAATACTAAGACAAATTGGGCATATATAGACAAAGGGGGGGGGGGATCAATCATTACCTACCACGATCACCTGTATAGGGGCATTTTATACTGGGGCACATTATGGTGGGTACTATGGGGAAGGGGGGAGAGGAGTACTATGGGCTCATCTATGGGGGGCACTAAGAAGGGATATTTTATACTTGCAAATTATGGGGGACACTGAGGGCATCTACTGGGGCACTATATATGGGGCATTTTATACTGGTACATTATGGGGGCACTAGGAAGAAGGGGGGAGAGGAGCACTATGGGGGCACTATATGGCTCCATTCACACGTCCGTGGTGTGTTGCGGACCCGCAAATTGCGGATCCGCAACACACCCGGCCGGCACCCCTATAGAAATGCCTATTCTTGTCCGCAGCTGCAGACAAGAATAGGACATGTTCAATATTTTGCGGAGCTGCGGACCCGAAGTTCGGGGCCGAAACCCGGAAGTTCACGTCCGGGCCCATAGAGAATGAATGGGTCCGCACCCGTTCCGCAAAATTGCGGAACGGGTGCGGACCCTTTTGCGGACGTGTGAATGGACCCTATAGGGGTATTTTATACTGGCACATTATGGGGCACTATGGGGACTTTAGCTCAACTGGGGGAATAAAAAGGGGGTATTTTTTGCACTGGCACATTATAAGGGGAGAATTATTACTACTGGGGGCCTTATGATGGGCTTTATTACTACTGGGGGTCTATGGGGAACATGATTACTGGTATGGGCACTGTAGGAGCACTATTACTTCTGGGGCTCAGTGGGGACATGTTGGGGGCACTGTAGGAGCACTATTACTACCATGTGTGCTCTAGCAGAGAATTATTCCTATTGGTGGGACTTTTGGAAGCACTATTACTTGGCACAGTATCCGCTTACCACAATTATTTTTGGGGGACATTATGTTTACACTATTAGTGTCAGGGGCACTATTTGCTGGGCGCAGTTATTTTAGGGCACTGTGTGCCAATAGTTATTGAAGGGCACTATCTGCATGGTACTACTGTTATCAGGGGGTTTATCTGTTTCTGCAGTATAGTATTGGGGAGCACAGCGGCACAGTATTGGGGGTGGTAGGATGATTTGTCCAGAAGATGGGAGGATGATGGAAAAGTAGTAAACTAAGATTTTGCTTGTCAAACTGCAGAGACGAGAAATGGCTGAAAAATGGTGCGGAGCGGATGGTCCGCTGTCAGTGACAGCAGGGCAACCCAATAAGAAGGCAGGGACAGTTCCCAGGTGTCCCTGCCTTCTAAATCGCTGCATACACAGCGCTCTACTCAGCATAGTGCTTCCTGTCCCGGCCCGGTGGTCATGTGACTGCCGGGGCCGGGAGAGTGCAGGAGCTGTCGGGTCTTCCACAGACCACGATCAGTCCTGCACTGAGGCTGTACAGCGCTGTGTTCTGCTGTATTTCCTGGGGCTGCTATGTCAGCACCAGTTACAGGATAAATCAATGGTGAAAAAAAAAAAATGGCAGGTAAATGTCCCCCAGAGGTCTTGTATAACCTTATGGGGGACGAAAAGTGTAAAATAAAAAAATGAAACAATAAAGTGTTAAAAAATAAATAAATAAACAATTAAGAAATAAAAAAAATGTTAAAAATTGAAAAAAAAAAATAAAGTAGACATATTTGGTATTGCCGCGTCCGTAACGACAGGCTCTATAAATATATCACATGTTCCACCCCGTCTGATAAACACCATAAAAAAATAAAATAAAAACTGTGTCCAAAAAAGCCATTTTTGTCACCTTACATCACAAAAAGTGCAACTCCAAGTGATCAAAAAGGCCTATGTCCCACTAAATGGGACCAATAAAACCATCACCTCATCCCAAAAAAAAATTGCCCCTACAAAAAACTATAGCTCTCATGGAGACATTAAAACATCATTTTTTTGTTTTAAAAATGCTATCATTGTGTTAAAGTGAAATAAATTTTAAAAGTATATATATTATGTATGGCCGCATCTGTAACAACCAGCTATATAAAAATATCACATGACCTAACCCTTCAGGTGAACACCTCTGCCCATACCCCTGAAGACACCTGGTTGGCGAAACATGTCGGGGGGCAGCTAGTGAAGTTAGTGTTTTAGCCAGCGGTAGCCTGGCCTGTATTTATGTCTGAGAGAGATACTAGTATAAGAGCCTAGTCCAGGAAGGTGGCACAGGAGCCTACACGCTGTGGGAAGAACAGCGTGCAGTATACAAGTAGAGAAACGCCTGAATAATAAAGGACGTATGAAATAAGTTACTGCAGATGCACAGAGCCACCTAGTGGACGGACTCGATAATCATAGACAATACTGTGATAATTACTAACAGGCAGGCAGGCTATGCTGATAATTTTAACTATAGGGTTAAAATAGAGTTCTAAGAAAGTTATTTTAAGGACAAGTAATGAAAGCTATTTTTTAGAATTATTAACACGTGTCAATCCAGGGACACTGATGGTCCTAGTGGCCAATTGTAAATAATATAATATTAGGTATCGTCGCATCCGTAAAAACCAGCCTTTTAAAAATATCACATCACATCTCAGGTGAACACCATAAAAAAAAAAAACTGGCCCAAAATTTTTTTTTGTCATCTAACATCATATGAAGTGCAACACCAAGCGATCAAAAAGGTGTATGCCCCCAAAAATAGTAGTAATCAAACTATCACCTCATCCTGCAAAAAATGAGATCCTAACTAAGACAATCGGTCAAAAAATAAAAAAGCTATGGCTCTCAGACTATGGAGTCACTAAAACATCATATTTTTTTTTTGTTTCAAAAATGCTATTATTGTGTAAACCTTAAATAGATAAGAAAAAGTATACATATTAGGTATTTCCACATCCGTAACGATCTGATCTATAAAAATGTCACATGACCTAACCTCTCAGGTGAACGCTCTAAGAATAAATAAATAAAAACTGTGCTAAAGCAACTAATTTTTTGGTCACCTTGCCCCATAAAGTGAAATAATGAATGATCAAAAAATCATATGTACCCAAATATGGTACCAATAAAAACATCAACTCTTCCTGCAAAAACGAGCCCCTGCACCAGACGATCGGCAGAAAAATAAAAAAAATATAGTGTTCAGAAAATGGAGACACAAAAACATAATTTTTTTTTTAAATGCTTTATTATGTAAAACTGAAACAAACAAAGAAACTAGACATATTTGATATAATTGCGTCCGTAACTACTTAGTCTATAAAAATAGCACATGATCTACCCTGTCAGATAAATGTTGTAAAAAAATAAAAAGTGCCAAAACAGCCATTTTTTGGTTACCTTGCCTCAATAAATAAAATGAAAAATTCTATGTACCCCAAAATAGTACCAATAAAACTGGCACCTTATACCCTAGTTTCCAAAATAAGGGTCACTTTTTGTGAGTTTCTACTGTAAGGGTGAATCAGGGGGATTTCAAATGGGACATGGCATCTAAAAACCAGTTCAGCAAAATCTGCCTTCCAAAAACCATATGGCGCTCCTTTTCTTCTGCGCCCTGCCGTGTGCCCGTACATCAGTTTACGACCACATATGGGGTGTTTCTGTAAACCGCAGAATCAGGGCAATAAATATTGAGTTTCATTTGGCTGTTAACCCTCGATGTGTTAAAGAAAAAAATGGATTCAAATGGAAAATCTGCCCAAAAAGTTAAATTTTGAAATTTGATCTCCATTTTCCTTTAATTCTTGTGGAACACCTAAAGGGTTAACAAAGTTAGTAAAATCAGTTTTGAGTAACTTGAGAAGTGCAGTTTCTACAATGGGGTCATTTATGGGGGGGTATCCACTATGTAAGCCCGACAAAGTGATTTCAGACCTGAACTGGTCCTTAAAAAGTGGGTTTTGGAAATTTTCTTAAACATTTTAAGATTTGCTTCTACCTTCTAACGTCCTAAAAAAATAAAATGACATTTCCAAAATGATGCCAACATAAAGTAGTTATATGGGGAATGTTAAGTAATAAATATTTTGTGAGGTAACACTTTCTGTTTTAAAAGCAGAGAAATTGAAATTTTGTGAATTTTTCGAAATGTTTGGTAAATTTTGGATTATTTTATAAATAAAGGTGAAATATATAGACTCAAATTTACCACTGTCATTAAGTACAATGTGTCACGAGAAAACAGTCTCAGAATGGCTTGGATAAGTAAAAGCGTTCCAAAGTTATTACCACATAACATGACCCATGTCAGATTTGCAAAATTAGGCCTGGTCAGGAAGGGAATAAATGGCCCGGATGTGAAGTGGTTAATTTTTAGAATAGTGATGCAGCCATTTTATTTGATACTTTTGTGCTGATTCTTTTTTTTTTTTCTATATTAAGGGACACTATAGTCACCAGAACCACAGCAGCTAAACGTAGTAGTTCTGGTGTCTGTAGCATGTCTCTGCAAGCTTTTTAATGTAAACACTGCCTTTTCAGAAAAAAAGTATTTACATTACTGCCAAAGAACATCTCTAGTGGCCACGAATCATTATTAGGCTGAGTTCACACGGGCGTTGCGGGAAAAGGTGCGGGTGCGTTGCGGGAACATGCGCGATTTTTCCATTGTAATGCGTTTTGCACGCGCGTGAGAAAAATCGGCATGTTTGGTACCCAAACCCGAACTTCTTCACAGAAGTTCGGGCTTGGCATCGCTGTTCTGTAGATTGTATTATTTTCCCTTATAACATGGTTATACGGGAAAATAATAGCATTCTGAATACAGAATGCATAGTAAAATAGCGCTGGAGGGGTTAAAAAAAATAAAATAAAATTTAACTCACCTTAATCCACTTGCTCGCGCAGCCCGCATCTCTTCTGTGTGCAGGAAAAGGACCTGTGGTGACGTCCAGGGCTGTCGTTGCCAAGGGGCAAAAGGGGCAGCTGCCCCGGGCCCAGTTGCTCCTGGGGGGCCCAAGGCAGCTGCCTCTTGTGTCAGGCTGTCAGCTACACAGGGGGTGCTACCATGCCATGCCTGCCAACACTGAGTCCAGGCATCATGATCGTACTGTGTTAAAGTTGTGATCTAGGACCTTAATGACATCATCACCATGTGACCAGTAACCTAGCAATTACTGGTCACATGGCTATGAGGTCATCACAGGTCCTATCAGGAGTGTTGCAGAAGTTAACTGTGGAGCTTTTTTGTGTGAAGATTACATCAGAAAAAGGTGACAGGGGCTGTTATGTTAATATACTGTAAACTACTGTATAGTGGGGTGCTGTATACTGTGGGGGGCTGTATACTGTGTGGGGGGGGGGGGCTGTATACTGTGTGGGGGGCTCTATACTGTGGGGGGATGTATACTGTGTGGGGGCCTGTATACTGTGTGGGGGCCTGTATACTGTGGGGGGGCTGTATACTGTGTGGGGGCCTGTATACTGTAGGGGGATGTATACTGTGTGGGGGCCTGTATACTGTGGGGGATGTATACTGTGTGGGGGCCTGTATACTGTGGGGGCTGTATACTGTGTGGGACTGTATACTGTGTGGTGGGCTGTATACTGTGTGGGGGCCTGTATACTGTGGGGGCCTGTATACTGTGTGGGGGCCTGTATACTGTGTGGGGGCCTGTATACTGTGGGGGCTGTATACTGTGTGGGGGCCTGTATACTGTGGGGGCTGTATACTGTGTGGGGGCCTGTATACTGTGTGGGGGCCTGTATACTGTGTGGTGGGCTGTATACTGTGGGGGGGCTGTATACTGTGTGGGGGCCTGTATACTGTGGTGGGCTGTATACTGTGTGGGGGCCTGTATACTGTGGGGGGGCTGTATACTGTGGGGGCCTGTATACTGTGGGGGGGCTGTATACTGTGGGGGGTCTGTATAGTGTGGGGGGGCCTGTATAGTGTGGGGGGGCCTGTATAGTGGGGGGGCCTGTATAGTGGGGGGGGGCTGTATAGTGTGGGGGGCTATACTGCTGTACTGTATACTGTGGGGGTCTGTATACTGTATTCTGTGGGTTCGGTATAGTGTGGAGTGCTATACTGCTGTACTGTATAGTGTGGGGGGCTGTATCGTGTATAGTTTGGGGTGCTGTATACAGTGAGGTGCTGTATACTGTGGGCTGCTATACTGCTCTACTATATACTGTGGGGTACTGTATAGTGTGGGGTGCTATACTGCATACTGTGTGGTGCTGTATACTATAGGGTGCTATACTGCATACTGTGGGGTGCTGGGGTGCACTGTAACACTAGGGTGAGCCGAGCCCTGGTCTCCTTCCTGCAGAGCGGTGCCCACCTCCAGCCTTAGCCCAGCTGCCCAGAGCACTGATCCTGAGCCGCTGGAGTCTTCAGAACTGGAAGGATTTACAGTCATTCACTGGACTCTACCAGATGTGTGGATTTTTTGTGTGTGTGTTGTGGTGGAGGGCGTGATTGCCTGCTAAGGTGTGGGAAGGCGGGATCCAGGGGGCCCAAGTAAATTCTTGCCCATGGTCCAATCAATATTAAAGACGGCCCTGATAATGGGACCAGTCTTGCTTACATCCAGAAGCTGAAAATAGTGTTGACCTAGTCCTACTCGCTGTTGAGGGTTTGGTACCGTTGTATCCAGTCGACAATGGTCTGGACTCTAGGCTGATACATTTACTAACACATTGCAGCAAACACTCAGCACGGGAATGGGATTTGCACACTGATGTGTTCACGGGGGATTGTCCACACTGGATACAACTGTAGCAGTCCCACAGCTGTGAGAAGTATGTGAATTTTTCTGCCGCGTAGAGCATGAAACCCAAAGTGCGAAGCCAAGAATTCAACTCCTGGATGTTAAATATATATTTATTTGGTTTGGCATAAAAATATTATTGACACGTATATATTCACATTTTTACATACAACCATTTGCACATTGTCTGTATAGAAGCAGGAATAACATATTCATTGCAATACTGTCTCGTGGACAGGGCCCTGCAGAGGCGGGGCTTATGCAGATTTGCATTAAAATGAGTTTTTCTATGCAATTTGAGGGCGTGGCTTGGTGGAACAGGGTGGATCTTATAGGCATTGTCCAGGGTAGGCCATCAATATCTGATTGACAGGATGCTGACACCCCGCACCCCTATCGATCAGCTGTTTCGGGTTGGCCCCGGTGCTGGAAGTCGGCTCCAGAACTAAACAGCCCTGTCCATTTTGTAGTGTAAGGAGCTGGTTACTGCAGCGGTGCAGTTACCAGCTCCGTCCACTACACAGAGGATGGCGCTGTGTAATCGAGCTACTGCAGAACGGCTGATCGGCAGAGCTGGCAGGTGTCGGACCCCCACGACCACATATATCCTCAGGACAGGCCATCAGTAGTAAAATCCAGGGCAGCCCCTTTAAATTGATATAGAATTGAAATATTTAGAGGTATCGGAAAGACAACAATTAATATAAATCAGGTAGGAGGAGCAAGAGGTCAAGCTTAAAGGGGTTATCCGGGATGCAAATATTGATGACCTCAGGATAGGTCATCCTAGTCAATATCTGATTGATGGGGGGGCTGACTCCTGACACCCCACTAATCAGCTGTACGAACAGCGCCATACCTTGTATAGTGGCCTTTTTTTAATATTGCGGCAAGGGACTGAGTTGCACAAAGACGGATGGACGTGATATCAGGAGGCGATGAACAGGAGACATTTCTCAGAACATATTTGACGCGGGGGCGCTATTGAGCCAACATTGCCCCCTGGCCTCCAGTGTCGGCTCCTGTAGGCACTCACAAGGGGGTGATGGAAACATTGCTGCTTTCTTATAGAAACAGCGCCACAGCCGTGCTTGGGTTGTGTCTGGTATTGCAGCTCAGCCCTATTCAGTTACCTGACATACCCGACACAACCTGTGGCCCCCATGTGGGTCCCCTATTTTCAGTACCTTTATAATCCAGGGGGATTATTTGGGCTAATACTGATTAACTTGCTTCATGATTCAGATTCTGTGATGAGTTCAAGTTCTGCACAGAGAGAATATTCATCCTCTGACAGTAAAGTTGAAATTTGATTCATGGAATCTACGAGAATTGCCCCGGAGCAGCCATTGGAGGGGTCACTCAATGCGTAACGGGACGGTGCCACCCATAAGCGGTTTTGCCAAACTTGTAGACCAGTCGCCGATCTACTCGCTCCAGGATCCCCGTCTTGTAGTAGTGCCTGTGAAGACATTAAAGGGGTATCAAAGATGGGGGATTTTGTAGTATCTCGTCTAACGTAGAAAGACAATGTCTACAGAGGGTGGTCATGTGCCTGGAGAGGGGCGGCCGGAGAGTTAGAATCTATCTGAAGGAAGTTTACTAAATACATTTTGTCAGATGGTAGACAAGAGTTGGATGACATAGCTATAATGGGGGGTCCACAGGCTTCCATCACCAAATGCTGGCTTTTGGGCAGAGCACTCTTGAATCGCTCTACCTGATCAAAGAGAGAACTGCCATTCAGTGCCACCCGTGCCCTCAGATCACTGCGGGGAAGTAACCATTTACAGCCATGGAGGTGATGATCGAGTCTGAGGAGGTGAGTAACCACTGGACCCCAGATATGTAACACTAATCTCTTTACTGCCCTAGACCACCATGGATACTGGAATTAATTCCCTAACTTCACCACAGAGCCAGGAATACTGACCTTAACCCCTTCACTGCGCTAGACCACCAGATATACTAACATCATCCGCTTCACTACCATACACCACCAGACATACTCCCTTTCGGTGGTCAAAAAGATTTTTTTTTTTTTTAAAAAAAAGGTCATAATGGCATAGTAAATAAAAAATGCTCAGAGTCCCTGGTGGTCTAGGACAGTGAAGGGTTTAAAGAGGCTTCCTTTTTTTTTTTTTTGAATGGTCAACATAGCATAACAAAAGAAAAATAAAAGTGATGCATGGTGGGTTCCCACTGGTCTCTGCTTCCTGGTCCCTCTTGACAAGCAGGGAATGCCCACTCAGCCAATCCATGGCGGCAGCGGTGACCTACCTCAGCCAGTTATCGGCTGGGTGGACATTTCCTGTGTGTTAAAAGGGATCCGGAAACAGAGAGCTACGGGGGACCAGGAGCTGCAGGGGATGTGGTATCACTTTTTTTTTTTTCTTTCGTTATGCCATTCTGATCTTTGAAAAAAAAAAAAATGCATCAGCTAGACATCTCTTTTAAAGCCATCACTGCCCTAGATCACCGAGGATTCTGGTATTAACCCCTTCACTGCTCTAGGCCAGAGCTATATTGTCATTAACCCATTCACTTCCCTAGATTACCAGGAGGGATGCTGACGCTAAAACCTTTACTGCCACCAGGTGTACAGATATTAACCCCCTTCACTGCCCTAGACCACCAGGCACACAGACATCAAGCCAACCGGGGATACAGAGGTTTATAGGGAACATTGCCAGCAATGCTGTTGAAAATGATGGGCTTCCAAGAGAGGTTGTGTGTGTGCAGGGGGCAAGCAGCACTTTTGTACCACGGCCAATGAGAACTTTATTTGGGACCCACCCATATTATGTACTGTCATATGGTGAACCTATACCGTACTTATTAGAACCACACAGTATGGTTCCCAAATAACGGTGCCATACGTTGACCAAATAACACTTCCATACAGATGTGTAAATAACAGTACGATACAGCGCAGAGACCGCTATCTACTGCAAAAATAATATACTGTACAGTACCAGGAACACATAATACCACCGTACAGTGATGAAATAATACCAGTGCTATACAGTATCCAAATCATGCTGCTATATTATTAATATTAAGACTTTTGGGGGTCAGCAGCTTTGAATGTCAATTTGAGGTGCCCCTTTCATCAGGGGACGCTGTGGATGCAGAGGTCGCACACCCCTAAAGCCGGCGGAGAGCTTCTCCTTTGAGTCGATACAAAATGCAACAGAATTTAGTGGATGATCATGATTTTCGATGGCAAAATAGTTTATATTATGCCAAAATGCATAGTATGGGAAGGGGCGGTCAGATGACTGGGGGTCCGTAAACATTACACATCTATGCTCTTTATAAACCTACGGACTACTCCGTATAGCCAGTACCCACCTCAAAGCCCTACTGAGCTTTTCGTAATTCATCCTGTCATTGCGCTTCCTCTGGCCCCACATGCGTGCCAGGGCCTCGGACTTCACCACGCGGAATATTCCCTGCTCCTGATCCTCCCAGTCTAAGATGCCGTCATTTTGCTCAGGTGACAGGAGAAGATCACGGAGGAATTCCCACAAATGAGAATTGTGCACGCCTGGAACATAGAAGAAAAGCCACCTGAAGAAGGCAAACACGTAAAGTACAACCTCTGTGGCAGGCATGCTCAACCTGCGGCCCTCCAGCTGTTGCAAAACTACAACTCCCAGCATGCCCGAACAGTCTACAGCTATCAGCCTACAGCAGGGCAGTTGCTAGTTTTACAACAGCTGGAGGGCCGCTGGTTGGGCATGCCTGCTCTATGGGGATGCTGGCCAACCTGGCCCAGATGCAAAGGAACAGTAGAAACCACTGAGCCGCCCTAATGGCGCATGCACACAAGCGCATGAAATTACCCTATCAATTTAGCGTTCTACCCCTAATGCAATGCAACCATATTGGTTATCAGCAGCATTCACACACAGAAGTTTCTCAGTTTTACATTGACTTTGATGGGCTACACCTCTCTGCCAGTAGAGTGTGAATTATCATCGATACCGGTGACCAAGTGTCAGTATATTGATGTGTTAGGCCTTCTGCACACAAACATGTGCTGCCCATTGCCGTATTGCGGACAGCATTTCCGGATCCGCAGTACACGGGCGCCGTTCCGTGGGCATTCCGCATCATGGATGCAGACCCATTCACTTCAATGGGTCCGCAAATCCGGAGATGCGGAATGGTGCAGAACAGAAGCACGGAACTGAAGCCTACGGAAGCACTACGGAGTGCTTCCGTCGGGTCTCTTCCCGTACTTCCGTTCTCCAAAAAGATAGAACATGATCCATGTGCGGAACGGGTGGATCGCGGACCCATTAAAGTGAATGGGTCCACGATCCACTGCGGCTGCCCCTCGGTCGGTGTTCGTGCATTGGGGCCCGCAATTTGCAGGCCGCAGAACGGCCACGGGGCGCACACGTTCCTGTGCAGGAGGCCTTATACAGAGCATATCCTTCACCTGTGTCTATAGCCCATAGGGTAATAAAGTTTTATCATAAGACTGGGAAGTGTAGTTCACGAGTGAGATCAGATAGTAGCTACCTTCTCCTCCAAGGATTTCAACTGAAATTCAAGGGGTTTTCTGAGACTTTTAGGCCTCTTTCACATGGGCGTCAGGGATTTGCGTCAGGCCGGATAGGATGCAGGTGCGTCGCGGGAAAATGCGCGATTTTTTCCGCATGAGTGCAAAACATTTTAATGCGTGAGAAAAATCTGCATGTTTGGTACCCAAACTCGAACCCGGACTTCTTCACAGAAGTTCGGGTTTGGGTTAGGTGTTGTGTAGATTTTATTATTTCCCCTTATAACATGGTTATAAGGGAAAATAATATCATTCTTAATACAGAATGCATAGTATAATAGGGCTGGAGGGGTTAAAAAATAAAAATAATAATTTAACTCACCTTAATCCACTTGTTCGCGCAGAGCCCGGCTTCTCTTCTTTCTTCTTCTTTGCTGTGCAGGAGGAAAAGGACCTGTGGTGACGTCACTGTGCTCATCACATGGTCCGTCACACGATCCATCACCATGGTGATGGATCATGTGATGGATCATGTGACGGGCCATGTGATGAGCGCAGTGACGTCTCCACAGGTCCTTTTCCTCCTGCACAGCAAAGAAGAAGACAAAAGAGAAGCCGGGCTGCGCGAACAAGTGGATGAGGTTAGTTAAATAATTTTTATTTATTTTTTTAACCCCTCCAGCCCTATTTTACTATGCATTCTGTATTAAGAATGCTATTATTTTCCCTTATAACCATGTCATAAAGGAAAATAATAAAGATCGGGTCCCCATCCTGATCGTCTCCTAGCAACCGTGCGTGAAAATCGCCCGCATCCGCACTTGCTTGCGATTTTTACGCAGCCCCATTCACTTCTATGGGGTCTGCATTGCGTGAAAAACGCACAAAATAGAGCATGCTGCGATTTTCACGCAACGCACACGCACATCGCCCGTGTGAAAGAGGCCTTATACTGATGACCTATCCTCTGGATAGGTCATCAGTATCTGATTGGTGGGGGTCTGACACCCGGGACCCCCACCGATCAGCTGTTTGAGAAGGCATCGGCACTCACAGTAGCGCCTCAGCCTTCCTCAGCTCACAAAGCGCAGCGCCGTACATTCTATAGCGGATGTGCTTGGTATTGCATCTCAGCCCCATTCACTAGCCGCGCTCAGGACATGTGACCGATGAACGTGACGTCACATGACCTAGGCAAAGCTGTAAAAGGACCCGGCGCTACTGCGAATGCCGGTGCTTTCTCAAACAACTGATCGGCGGGGGTCCCGGGTGTAAGACCCCCACCGATCCCTATCCAGAGGATAGGTCATCAGTATAAAAGTTCCGGAAAACTCATTTAATAAAGCTAGAGGTCTGGTGTTCTTTTTATTAATGTCATTAAAATGATTTTCTGGAGATAATTTATTAAAATAAAAAAAGTCACAGGGACGGAATGGGTTAAAAAAAAAAAATATATATATATATATATATATATAATTTCCAACCTCACTGATCCCTGCTGTTCTCGGCTTCCTTCTCCTGGCCTGAACACATAGGAAATGGCTTAGCCTAGGGATGCGCACCCTGCGGCCCTCCAGCTGTTGCAAAACTACAACTCCCAGCATGCCTGGACAGCCTACATAAGGGCATGGTGGGAGTTGTAGTTTTACAACAGCTGGAGGGCCGTAGGTTGAGCATGCCTGGCTGCAGCTGTAACCCCGAATCCCCCCCCCCTCAGCTGACCAGCAAAATGGACCGGACCAGTGCTGTGGAATGGCAGCGGTGGGGGGATCGGTGAGGGGTGAGTATTATTTTTTACTTTTAACCTATTCTGCCCCTTGTTTTAAAATGAAAATGGATTCCCCTGGAAGACACCATTAACATTGATGGTCTATTGTTATCAGATTGGTGGGGGTCTGACTCCTGTCACCCCCCACCGTTCAGCTGACTGATGGCACTTTGATGAGATCCACATCATTCGCTATACTAGGCACAGCCATATGCCGGATAATAACGGGGACAAGGCGAATGTCGGAGCACCGCAGGCCCCCTTATTCAGCTGATCGGTGGGGGCGTCAGGAGTCACCCTAAGGATAGGTCATCACTATCAAAGACTGGACAGGTATGTTACTTTTTGGTGGGGACATTTGGCAGAGGTGAGCGCTCGGTCTTACCATGTCGATGCTGGTTGGTGGCTCGGTTTCGTTTCACCGGTTCTGATTTTAAGAATACTTTATCATTACCTGTAAAATATAAGGAATATGTGAATAAAGCTTTTATGGGTGCAATACATCAGCCATGCATTGGGAGATTCCTCTGTCCTTCCTCTGGGAAATGTATTAATAAATTGACAAACTAATGTTAACATTCCCCTATTAGGAACACATTCTACTGACGAGGGGGATGGTAACGTCCAGTTGTCAGTTTATACATACATTTCCAGGGGTATTGACAGAGGAATTCTAAGGACTTTCAAAACCTATCTAGACTGGTGGCAGTTCCTCTTTAAGCAAACAAAAAAAAATTAAAAATACAAGTCATACCAGTTTTTCTCAGCTTAGAGTAGAAAAGACTAAAATGTATTCCTAAGAACCCCAAACAAGTTGTGTCACTTACGGTCAGCGCTTTGTGGAGGCGGCACTTCCTCTGCACCGGTAAGTAATGGAATGCCTGGGGGGGAGGGAAATAAACAGAGAAGATATGTTAAGCAGGTCATATAGGTTTGAAGGTTGAGCTTCGATGCAACTATGCCACATAATACATTCAGCACAGGCGGCTGTCACGATTCGTTTTGGGAGGGAAACCCACACCGAACGTAGGGGGGGAAAGGGGTGAGGGGAAAAGGCCTGGTAACTAGGAAAAGGAGCCGGTCACCTCCTAGAGAAACCCTAATCAAAGTCCTGACTGACTGCAAGTATGAACTGAGCCCAGAGGCAGGTGGGTTCATACACAGGAACCTAAAGTCCTAACTCACCCTGTAGTATCCTGGTACTAATGCCAGGACAAGAGAACAAAACAAGAAAACCCCAACAATAAACAACAGGGGAAGGAGACTCTTAACTTCAAATGGCTATGAAAGCACAGGAACTCTGCCGAGATCCAAACACCAGCAATCCACAACAAGACTGAAGCTATAAACTGTACAGCATGGTGGGAGAAGCCACAATAAATAGGGAAGGTTAAATGACCGCATTAGCAACACCTTAGGCAAAGGGTGTGACCATTACTAGAAATAACACAGACACGAATTGATGCCAGTCAGATCAAACCACGTGTTGCCAGTATCGCTTATCTCCTGGCACCTGTCACGGGAACGTCCGTGACAGAGGCTCCCCCTAGTGGTGGCTGCATTAAGCCAGATTGTTCTCATTTAACTCTATGGGGGAAATTTATCAATGGCATACAAAAGTAACACATTTTTTAGTTAAAATTTGGGTATTTGCCATAACTCTCTCAACTTTTCCAGAAAGTGGGCATGACTTGGTTTCCCACAGTCTGTGCTATTTATGGAACTCCCATAGAAGTGAATGGAGAGAAAACACCTCTCTATTCCCAGTGGTCATAAGACGGGGTTCCCGTTCTCGAGAGGTTCTGGTCCCAAAAGTGAAACCCAGATCCATCAGACATGTATGGAACTTTCTGTACATTTGCTATAAATGTTGAGATGGGGATAGCCCTTTAACGTTAATGGTCATGCTAACCCTCATCTCCTAAATGAGAGGGGTGGTAGAAGTGCTGACCTCCAGCCCCCCAAATAGGACAGTGGTGGTGGAATGAGAATTCCAGACGGGGCCCTATTTTTATTTTTTCTTTGGGGGCCTCCTTTGCTCTGTGTAAGTTCCTTCTTACCATGTGTTCGAGTTTCTTGCAGAAGACTGTAGAGAAAATGACCGCAGGCTCCTGCCGAATCTGTGAAGTCTTCTTTGCTCATGTTGCAGAGCTCCAGGCCGGTCACATTGAACTGGGCGAAGGGTATACAGGTGGCGTCCAGCTTGTGGTTGTCACAGCAGTACTGAAGCCATTCACACACCTGGTACTTGGTCCAATGTTCTGGGGGTAGAGACGACCACTGGGAAGGGACATCTGATGAGAACGAGATACAGGACGTGAAAACAGTGATCAGACTCTATAATAAATATCTATACAGTTACCAAGAAAGGAGACAGTTACCAAGACTTAAATATTCATGGCCTATCCACATGATACGTCATCACTATCAGATTGGTGAGTCGGGTCTGACACCCCCCTCCATCTACTGTATAGTGCCCATAACAGCTGATCGGTGAGTGTGCTGGCTGTAGGACCACCACTGATCTGATATTGATGACCTACCCTGAGCTAAGTCCCAGAAAACCTCTTCCATTAGCAGCTCCAAGAAGTTTTCTTCTGTGGTACTGACTGAGAGAAGTGGTTGTGGATAGTTTCTTAACCCCTAATGACCGACAATACATGTTTTTATGGCAGTCATTAATGGCCTTTTTACGGAGGCCTAGATTAAGTGCTGCTGCTGCATGGGTCTCCCATGCAGTGAAGAGCGGCGGGGGCTTGGCTCTCACATGAGAGCTGGGCGCCTGCTCTAACTGCCCGAATCGGCAGAAGTGCCAATCCGGGCCATTTAACACTTTAGATGCTGCGGTCAATAGTGACCACAGCATTTAAGCAGCTACGGTGGACTCCATGTGTCTCCCATCGGCACCCCACTAATGTGATCACAGGGTGCCAATGTCTGTGCTCGGCAGGCTGGGATCTAATGAAAGCCCCAGCCCTGCCTGCAGTCGATCCCAGCAGGCTGTGCCTCTCTGGTGTAGCCTGCTGGTGACTGTCAGAAGAGCAATGACATTATAATTCTCTGCAGTGCATAAGCAATACAGAGAATTATAGAAGCAATCAAAAGATTGCTTCTTAAAGTCCCCTTGTGGGAGTAATAAATGGTTAAAAAAGTTTTTAAAAGTTTTATTAAATGAGTAAAAATATACACCTTTTTCCATAGAATTTTTTTTATTTTGAATAGAAAAAATTGCTAAAATAAAATCCCCTCCACATATTTGGTATCTCCACACCTGTAATGACCAACACTACGCAATTATCATGTAATTTTATCCTGTATGGAGAACACCATAAAAAAGGTCAGGATTGCTGTTTTTTGCCAGCAAAAAACTGAATGGAAAGCAATCGAGAAGTGTTATGTATCCCAAAATCATACCTGCAAGTCATCACACAAAAAAATAGTTTTTATGGTGCAAAAGTAGTAAAACTTACAAAAAAACTCTATGTATTTGGTATTGACCCAGAGAGTAAAGTTGTGTTATTTATGCTGAAAAATGTAAGATGAAAATTTATAACATGAAAACTTTCCCATTCCACTCCAAGAAAAAGTTAATAAACCAGTAAGTTATATGTACCCCAAAACTGTGCCATTAAAAACTACAACTTGTCCCACAAAAAAGCAAGCCCTCATACGGCTGCATTGACAGAAAAATTAAAAAGGTTATAGCTTTCGGAAGGTGGTAATGAAAAAATAAAAAATTAATTACTTGGTCACTAACGGCCAAATTACATACAGGGGGAAAGGGGTTAAAGTGACCTCCTGTTACCATGGAAACACATAGTTTGGAATAGCAGCTGTATGCACAAAACTGTATTTATTTTTTACTGAAGACGATTTGCAAGGTTGCTTAGTTTTTTTTTTAATTTTAAGATTTGTTTAGGGCTTGGCTAATCAGGGACATAAGGAGGCCACCGGTCCCGATGCAGCACCTCTGCACTGCAACTCGAGTCCACCAGAACGGGAACTGGCGTCCCGAGACAATAAATTCCAGTCCGGCCCCTAAAAACACTTGATTTTGACCCTTATTGGACGCACAGTTTTTCCATTTTTTTGTTAGAATTATGCAGCCAGGAACCAGAAAACCATTGCAATTCATGGTGAAAAACAGATTAAATGGGTCTTGGCAAAAACTGTGTAATACTCCAGAGTGGTATTACCACCTCTTTGTGCCCCCTACTATCACCTATGGTTGAACCAATGTCATGTTATATATTTTTTGCCAGGTCCTGTATAATATGCATATTCTTTTCCCTGTAATGCAACTGTTTAAGTGTAATGTACCTGATCTACCAGCAGATGGCAGAGCGAGTTTTCCTAGAGTGGAACCTTCTATCCATTCTAGCACTCTCTAGAGATGGAGGTGTTAGTTAGAGTTAGTTGAGTGTACCCCCTGCAAGGGGAAGGCTGTATTCCAGCCAGCAGAGCTGAATGCCTCCAGAGTGGAAAGTGAAGATTCGCTGAATAAAGATACAGACACGAAAAGAAAGATAAATCTAAAGATACTAAGACAGAGATAAAGAGATAAAGACAGAGTCAGACTACCAAGCTAAGTTTAGCAGAAAGGAAAATGTTCTATTTATTCTGATAGCACAGCAGAGTCAAAGAAAGAGAGACAGATGTAGCAGAGCCGAATGTGTTTGCCTGCCAAAACTTAAGCCAAAACCTGTTGGTAACCAAGATAAAGCTGGAAGATTATTTCCTAATGCAAGTTTATCCAAGTAAAGCCGTTTTCAACGTTAATAAAAGTCTGGGGTTCCAGGATATCCAGGTAGGAGCACCGTGACACGTGCAGAGCCACACCTAAAGGGACATTATAGGTAACCCTTACACCACTCTGGCATTCGTACACCTGGGTACCACCAACACCACCTACTTACGGGGACCCAGTCTCTCATTGCTGAAATGTAACTGGCGTCACGACAAACTTTTATTAACATATTAAAGGGGCCCCTGGCTGACGTCGCACCTGTGGTGCGCTGCCGCAGCACAACTGCACAATCTGAATGTACCCTTAGGAAGTCCGCAGCCAGATGTTTAGTGGAAAGGTGTCAATGTTACCTTGGTATTTGCTTGCTTGGGCCTGCCTTGCTCATTTGCCTATTTGCTATAAGGGAAAACCCCGAAATATATCTGCAAGTCCAGGCAGTAAGATGATTAATGCAGAAGAGCTATGATGCTAATGACAGACTAGCAATTAGAGATGTGTTAGTAATGGGAAGAGAATATTATCTACTAATTTCCTGGTAACAGAGAACATCAGCGCATAAGACTGCTCAGCCCAATGACCAAGACATGACACATCCATAACGTAAAGTGCTGCAGAAACTCTCTCACAGAGATTGGATGGATGTTTAACAATAGTTTCTTCTCAAGATCAATGCAATTGGATAATAGACCTCATTGTCACCACCAGACACTGTAAAAATAATAGTAGCAGTGCCACACAGAGTTACCACCTGGTCAGTATACCACCAACCTAGCTGGTATTACCCCCAGGAGGTCTTTGCCCTATTTAATTTGTACCGTAGCCAAGGAGGTATGAGACACCTACTTGCTCCTTATGG
Organism: Bufo bufo; assembly: GCF_905171765.1. Lineage (NCBI taxonomy): Eukaryota > Metazoa > Chordata > Amphibia > Anura > Bufonidae > Bufo > Bufo bufo. The sequence continues at coordinate 16,899,569 of NC_053398.1, read as the reverse complement.
CTCTGTCTCAAACTGTATTAAGGTCTTGTTTTAAGGCTGACATTCTAAGTTTTTAAACAAGACCGGGATTGCAGTGCTAGTTGACATACAGCCAGAAATTGATTTTTTTTTTTAATTAAGTCGGGAATGAGATCTGCAGGTATCACCAATGTTGTTTAAAATTCTGAGAATGTCAGCCTTAAAACAAGACTTGTCTCGTATCTCTAGTTGCTATACAGCCTGAGAGAGAGCAGGTTAAAGCAGCTCTCCCTTTAGCTGGCTGTGATCTCATCCATGTGGTGATCCAGTAGGGAACATGCTGACAGGCAGTACTACATACAAACTAACATGAATAGACTTTACATTTTACATTGTCTGCCCTGTCCATACTGGATCTTTAGTATAAAATATACAGACCTCTTCTCTAGCGATACCCGTTATGAACTACAGTAATGGTGATATTGACTATCACTAGAGAGGATTATCTCATATACTTCTGGCAGATGGAGAAGTTTTCCGTCAGTCAAAAAAAGACATTTTCATTTACTGACTGTAACAGTGAATGACTGTTTTCAATTCATTAAAAATAATAATAATCCAAAGTGGGCTTCTGCATAGGGCTGCTCAAGCAATGGGGCTGCACTGAAATATGGGGAGAGCATGTATTTTTCCTGGTTATTTTGTAGTTATTTGCTTCTCCAAAAGAGCTAATTTGATAACACCTGCTCACACATAAGACCTTTGCATTCTTTTTGGCTAATTTTATATTAAAAATGACAATGAAAAAAATTACTTTTCTTTAAAAAATGCTGTAAAACTCAAAGTACAGTAGTAGTTGTGGAACCACTGTGTTGACCAACAGAACTGACATAGGGCTAATCCTAAGGGCTTTATCCTGGCAGTTCCCTGGTATTCACTCTTTAACCCCGCCCTATACATGGATCTGGACTTCACTGCAGGGGAACCACCAGGTTTGTACGTCCTAGAGTAGTCTCTATGTGTTTCACAGCTGACCCACTGGGGACAGAGGCACAGGTGTAGGGCCCTGAGGAGTCAGGCAGAATAGTAGTCAGTAACAAGTAGAGGTCAGGGCTATTGGAGTCCATGCAAAGCGGGAACGAGTCCAAGGTCAGGGCAGGCAGAGTAGAAGTAGTACAGATAACAGACATGTCATGTCAGGCAGCGGAGGATCATAATGCGGTAAACAGACAGAAGTCGGTACACGGGAAGATAAGAGAATGGAAACCTTTTCACGAACTTAGAACACCTATTGCTTAGGGACCATCCTACTGGGAAAAGTGCCTAAAATACCCAGAGGTTGACAGCTCTTGGCTAGTGAAGATTAGGACACACGCTGACCCTTAATGAGCTGAAGGAAGTGCGGGTGCATAATCTATGGGCAGAGGAGCAGAAGCTTTGCTGGCCACACAATATCCTCCATACACAATACAGTAAACAAGTAACAGTTCCATACTTAAAGGCTATGTACAACTTTGGGGGGCAATTTTTTTTTTATTATTGAATTGTACTCATTTTGAGCTAAAAATCACTTTTAGTTGGTCTTTATTAAAATTTTATTTTTGAACCACTGTCTTTGTGCAGACTTGAGTTTCTCTAGTAGCAGGATCTGAATTTTCTCTCTGTTCTGTCAGCCAGCTCAGCTGACGGCTCCTTATCTCTGATCTCTGACCTTATAAACACTCATTGTAGCTCAATTCCTATCTTACTAATAAGAATGTGGCCTAAATAAGTGTTTATGACCTTTTAGTAATTTAGAGATAAGGTTTATTAGATGACCAGTGAAAGATAAAAAAAATTCACACAGCTAGAAAAATGTTAACCCTTTGTGAAAGAACAGCTCAACATGTTAAATAAAGACCAATTGGATAAAAAAAAGATTTTTTGTCCAAAATGCATAAAATGCAATCATAAAATATTGCCCAAGAAGGTATACATAGCCTTTAAAGTAACCTAACTACTATGCTATACAATTGGGCAGATTAGTGTAAACTGCCCCTTTTGCCCATAGCACCCAATCACAGCGCAGAATATGAAAAGAAAGCTGCACTGTGATTGGTTGCTAACGGCAACATGGACATGCGGTTTGAAGAAGCCGGTGCTCGGGTGATCATATTGAGCACAGCGCCGTCCATTGTATAGTGGCTGTGCTTGGTATTGCAACTCTCTTACAAGGGACTTGGCTGCGCCTAGACCATGTGACCAATGAACGTGCCGTCAATGGCCTAGGAAGAGGTCGCAGCGCTCACCGGATTGGCTGATATATGATTGGACCCCCACCAATCAGATATTGATGACCCATCCTGAGGACAGAACATCAATAATGTACTCCTAGAAAAACTATTTAAAGGGATATTTTAGTAACAATACGTTAAGGGGATAACTGTTAGAGCGGTGGGGGTACGACCACTCAGTTCGAATGGAGAGGTGGTCAAGCATGTGTGCTGCGGCTCCATCTTCCAGTTGGAGAACGCCAAACGCCATCTTTAGAAGTCTAATAGAGATGAATGGAGTGACAGCGTGCATGGTCGACTGCCACTCCATTCATACAGGGGGGCACGTGATTTATGGGGGTCCCAGCGGTTTGACCCCCACCGATCTTATAGTTATCCCTTATAAAGTGACTACTGGAATACCCCTTCAATATTACAATTCAAAGTGATCACAAGCCTCAGGTACTAGACCATCCTTGCTACCCCCTTCAGTAAAGTGGGGGGTTGCAACTGCATAGGGTCGTTCACCTTAAAGGTTGGTCCTGATGAAGGTCATTTTTCTAAAGGCTTCTTCTCGCAAGATATACTGAAAAGTCTTAATTTTCTTTACATTTAGCCTCCAGTGATGCCCTAATTAAATCATTATTCTATGATTTGATGTTAATAGGTGAAAAATGAAAACCCTGCAATTATTTTCCATCCACATTAACAAGCTGAACCGCGAAGTGCGGCGTATGTAGCTACATTAAGAAGGAATGACGCCTACTAGACTTTAATCATCAAAGCGGGATTCGTCCTATTGACAACACACTGTATACTAATTAACAGCAACTCCTAATCATGGCGGAGGAATGATAGTTATTACCACTAATGAGCCATGAGTGGGACAGCGACCAGTTGGTCCTTACTGGCAAGCTTTGTCATAGATTTCATGTTTTAAGAACTGGCTACCTGACTAATGAACCTGACCTGGGCTGTAGGCCAAGATCCGAAGCTTATAAGATGCTGCAAGCTGCCAAATCACCACATGGATCTCAAAGAATGCGCCAGTCTTCACAGAACATATAATTAAACCCTATCTGATGGTACAGTATGCAAATAACCTAGAAATAACAAGGTAGGTTCTGATGAGACATGCCCTCAAAGACTGGCACAGTAATGTCTGGAAGTCTTTGATGCAAGTTGGAGAAGAGCTTGTGAAGAAACTTCCTAAAGATCATTCCTTATACTTCAAGTGGCCAAAAAACAATGCAAAAAGCAAGATGGCAGAACTATAGGGCCCTGTAGCAGGAGAAGACCAGTACTAGGAGTGATGTGTGATATATTTTGTATCTGAGTCCATTTGATGGACCAAGATTCCAACTGATGTTGTCTTGCAGCCACTTCTAGGAGTGGGTGTGTGGAAGGCCGCAGCCTAAAAATTGCTTGTGGCCTACAAGGTGAATGGTGGGGGAGATTGCTGAAGGCTCCCTTGCATCTACCGGGAGGGAACATAGTGGAGGTCCAGGGGAATGTGCCCAATAAAGCCTCCCTGGCTAAAATAAATTACAAACAGGACATGGGAATACACCCAGTATACAGTGAAATATAGAAATGTCTCATGTGGATTGACCAAAATCAATGTGCACAAACATAAAGATAATGTCATTACTAGTGATGAGCAGCATATGCAATATTCGTTTTTGCGATATTTCGCGAATTTTTGGCATAATATTCTCCATAAATTCAAAAATTCTAGAAATCGTGATCTCCAGTCATTATTTTCCTGATTGCGAAAATCGGCAATGTAATATGCGCGTATTGCGCACGCAGTACAGGCGGGGGTCACTTTTGGTGCATTTTTCAAGCTGCTAGAAGTTTCCTGAGACTGGAGAAAATGCGCAGTACAGTAATTCCTATCACACTACCTAACACCCTGCACTGGAACCAGCTACACTATATCACTATCTAACCCACACTGACTATCTCCCACTAACTATCTGTATTATAGATATGAGCTAACTAACTACCGTAACTAACTAACTACCGTAACTAACTAACTAACTAACTAACTAACTAATGTAATTGAATAAGGATCCAGATGAAAGCACAGAGCACAGCAATGTCACTGCTCTCTCTTACAACTGCAAAAAACAGCATAAAATGGCTGCTGGGGAGGTTCTTATATAGTAAGCGGTAGGAAACTTTCCTATTGGTTGCTAGGGATGTTGCTAAGCTCCGACAAAGATATTGCAGCCTTCTTATTGGCCCACAAGCAAGAAGGAGTGAGGTTACTGTTAAAAAAAAAAAATCTAGAACATTCGCGATTGTGAAGATATAGCACTATATTCGCGATAAAAATTTGCAAATAAAATATTCGCGATCAACACTAGTCTTTACATTTTATCTAAATGTCCCTAGAAAAGACATTAATATAAACCTAATTACAGTCACAATATAAAATTATTTCATCCTAACAAAAAGATATTAATCCAAAAGGAAATCTACAAAATGACAGTAAAATTGAAGTAAGACTAATAAATCCACCAGTCGAAACATCTTCAAAGACTACCAGTTCCCACGATGTGGCTTAGTACAATGGCTTCTAGTGTCACCCTACATGTCCAGTGAGTCCCAGTTGATGGTGTCCATTATCCTATTCTTGGTTTTCAGTGACTGTACTAGTCTCTGGTGTTTGGGGGTTTGTATCTTAATCCTTGGTGTCCAGGATGTGCTGCCCATTTGATTGTGTCTATAGAGCGTAGAGCCTCTGTCCCTGGTGTTCGGCGGTTCATAGGTTAAGTGTATCAATGCCTGAAGTCTAAGGGTTGTCCAGTGGTCTAGAGCACCAGGTGGTTGTGAAAATTGGCAAACATAACCTTTTTCTGGTGGTAAGAGGTTTACTATATCAGTCTCTGATGTCTACAGGTAAGTATACTAGTCCCAGCTGTCCAGTGGTTTATTGTGTCCATTGGGTTAAAATTCATATTCCACTTGTTAAATTGATTCATGAAGCAATGGCGTTTGTCCAGGGGTTAGTGATCTAGTCCCAGCTGGTCAGTGACTTGGAGCCCCAGTTGGCTGTGTCCATTGCCTTACAGTCATTCTTCCAAGTCGTTCAATGGAGCAATCTCATATGTTCAGTCATCTAGTCGAAGGCATCAAGTCCTGATCACCTGTGGCCATTGGCTTTGAGTTAGTATTTACAGTATTCACTGAGTTAGTGCACTAGTTCCGGTTTTCCACTAGGAGTTTATATCCTTGTACTGGGGGTTTAAACAGCAGTCCCAGATGTCCCATGGTTGGGTGTTTCAGTCCAAAGCCCACAGCTCTACTGACCCAGTCTCTGGTGACTTGGATTGTCCAGTTTATAAAACCAGTTTTCAAATGAACAGGGTCCTTGACATATATCAGCCAGAGCAGATGCTACATAGAGTGTCTCCCTCTCTGAAGGACCCATCACGGCCAAACATAACGAGGAAACCTATTGATTTCAATGGGTACAATCTGTAATACTCCATTTCCCCTGTGGAGGCAGTGCACTGAAATTGAACTGTTGCTGCTGGATCACCAGCAGATTACAGATGGTTGCTGGGGGATCCTTTTGTGGGCCAAACTGTGATTATTTTTTGGAGGAACCGTCTAACAAAAAGGGGTTATAAAAAGTAGACAAACATCTTTAATTTTGCTTCTAGGCCAGTCATTTATGATTTGGTGCCCAAATAAAGTTGTCCAAGGTTTTCATTATCCAGTAAGAGATATCCCTTGGTTCGTTCCCATCAGTGTGGGAATGGGATTTCAAGCTCCACCTCAGTATCCATCTCAATAAGATCTAGTAGGTTATTTGTGATTATTAAGTAATAGACCCTAGAGGCAATTGATTGGCTCCAAAGTCACCTCCACGTGGGGTTGTCTTCTGCTAGACCTTTAGGTCCCAGTACGTGACCAATCCTTGACTAACTGGAGGATCTTCTTGTACCATGGTGGACAAGTCCAGCCCTGGCCCCCATCTTTGATGTTCAGAAGATACTTTATAAAAGCTGCTCTGTTCCCTCTTATGATATCATATAGTAAGGAGGACATCTTTACGAGTTTTTCATATATGATTATGATTGAAATGAGATATAAACAAGGCACCTTACCTGGTGATGGGTCTCTGTATGTAGGGTACAGGTCAGTGCAGAATAAGTCTGTCCATGAAAAATGGGCTTCATGATACGCGGGCATAACAAGGTTGTGTGTAGAAGAGTCTATCATTACCTATTACGTGCAAACAACAAGTTAATGTGGAAGTTTCATTTTTATGAAAGATCAGTGTCTAAATCAAATGATTAGGAATGCACAAATGTCACACTTTAAATACTCTTTACTTGTCTGCAGCCACCACCAGGGGGAGCTAAGGAGCTTACTGCAGACTGTTATGCAGCTCACAAAGTTCTGGAGCCTAAGCTTGAAATCTTGATTAACTTTAAAAGGGTTCTCTAGCTTTATAATAATTTTTTAAATCTGCCCAGAGTAACTCAAACACTGCATATTTTTCCTCATGTACCTATTTAATATGTGGACATTTTGCTTTCCCTGTTCTCAGCATCACTGCATCCTGGCAGGATGTTTACATACAGAACTTCCTGTTTTCTTCAGCTTCTTGTTGAGTTCTGTAACTTTTCTAACAGAGCTTTGCTATGTAATATTTCACAGGGCTTACTACACCTAGCTAACAAGGAGAGGACAGGTGTAGGGGACATTACAATAGCAGAGGGAACAATGTAGCAATCCCTGAGAAACATGACAGAGCAAAGAATGCTAGGACTGTTTAGAAAACCCATCAGGAAGCCAATGAAAACAGGAAGTTCTTCATGTAAACATCCTGCCAGGATGCAGTGATGGTGAGAACACGGGAAGAAAACATGACATGACATGAAAAACAAGTATACAAGTGAAAAATATGGTATATTTGGGGTACCCTGGGCAGATAAAAACATTTTACCAGAGCCTTCCTTTTAAGTAGGGTTCTATATGGGATTATAATGATCCCAGGTAGGTAATTCTGGTTGGAGACCCAGCCTAGTTAGGATGTATTTACACAAGGTTTTGTGGCCTTTTTGGCTTGATTTTTAAGCCAAAAATATATGTAGACCCATAGTAAAAAAAAAAAAGGATCCAAAGGTGTCCATAACTCTGAAGTGACAGCAAGTTATGGGCTACAGGTGCAGAAGAGTCAACACTGACAACATCCCGCCAAAGGTAAATATGTAGACATATTATCTTACATTTCCATCTCCCAAGGTTGAGCCAAGCTTAATACAAAGAGGTGACTGTATGACCTCTTCTGTGAAATCTTATAAAGGGGTTGTCTGGGATTCAAATTAACCGTTGGATTAAATGTTTTTAAACGTACTTTATTCAGGCAGTTAATATGGTCTGGGATTCAGAAAAACAAAAGACCTACTTGGTTTTTAGAAATAGCGCCACATTTGTCCATTGATTGTGTCAGGTGCTACAGCTCATTCACAGCCATGGATAAGATCGGTGCTGTTTTTGGGACCTCTTTTCTAATCCTTGGTCCCAGTATCTGCGTTATGCTGGTCTAGCAGATGGGTATCATCAATATACTATTGGCGGGGGTCTGTGACTACTACCAATAACTAAAATGAAAGATAAATTTTTCACATGGCAACCCATTTTAGGCTAAATTTTAAGATCACTTTAGTGAAAACAAGGCTTTTCTCTATTTACGGCGGCCATAATAAAGGCAAGACCTTTACTAATATTTTGCTTTCATTCTTTTGCGGCCTTTGCTTCGACCATGGTCACCTGCACAGACATATCATGTCTCTCAGAGGTGAGGTCTATGCCCAGAGGAAAGTCTTTTCCTTATATTTACATGGATAGTCGTAAAAGTTATCATTTTCAGTGTAAAAGTAAATCGAGTTATAGTATACAGCCCTCATTCACCAGAGCTCTGTAAATAAAATAACATTTGGTGGAGTTCCCCTATAAGTGCCTTACTTTATATTTTCACAAGATATTTTGTTTAGGGCTCGTGCCCACGGACTTAAGGGTTCCGTACCCGGTGGGGCAGCTGCATGCGGATCGCGGACCCATTCACTTGAATGGGGTCCGCGATCCGCACCGCAAAAAAAGTAGTGCATGCGCTACTTTCTTGCAGTGCGGAGGCACGTACAGAAACACCATGGAAGCACTCCGTGTATTACGGGACCCGCTGTATGAGGGCCGCAATACGGCAACGGGCTTCACATGGGCTTCGTGTGAATTAGTCCTTAGGGTGAGATTCTGATGGAGTCGGCAAACAAGGGTGTATTTGGGGTAAGGTGACTCTTAATTAATCCTCCCCAACAATTGATATTAACATGTAGAACACAAACATTGTATTGTCCTCACATCAACATGGTTTGTGTCATCACCCGCCCAGTGTCACCGCACACATTGCATCCACCCACTGAGAAGATGTTTTTCTATTTGGATTAAAAATAGTGTCACAATGTCCCAGGACCTGGGAGGATTATCGAGAAGCACAGAGGAACGCTGTCTATTTTACAAGTCAGGACTGTTTACCGCATAACAGCCGGCAAAGCACGCGGATCTGTTATTGTCCGTACTGTGCTCAATGATAAAAGGTACAAACACTTCTCCTTCTGCTAATTGATATTTAAGAACAATCCCCCTTTTTGCAAAAAAAGACACTTAGGCCTCCTGCTCACGACCGTAGGTGTCCCGTTGCCGTATTGCGGACCGCATTTGAGGATCCGCAATACACGGGCACCGTTCCTTGTGCATTCCGCATCACAGTGGCGGACCCATTCACTTCAATGGGTCCGCAAATCCAGAGATGCGGAATGGTGCGGGACGGAAGCACAGAACGGAACCCTACGGAAGCACCACGCGGAGTGCTTCCGTGGGGTTTCGTCCCGTACTTCAGTTCCGCCAAAAAATAGAACATGTCCTACCTTTTGCGGAACGGCCGGATCATAGACCCATTAAAGTGAATGGGTCCGCAATCCGCTGCGACTGCCCCACGGACGGTGTTCATGCATTGCGGCCCACATTTTGCGGCCGCAGCGCGGCCATGGGGCGCACACTTTCGTGCGCAGTAGGCCTTAACAATATGTCAATCACACCTTGCATTCGGTGATCACAGCGATTGACTGAATTCTCTGGAGGACTTCAGACCAAGTGTTCAATTTCTCTGCAGCGCCACCACAGGAGAAATTAAGTATCACACATTTCCCATTAGAGGCAACTCATGTGGTCCCTATCCCTGGGTGGCAAAAATCTGTGCATGACTACCCTCTCCGGAGGAATTGGCCTGAGGCATATGGAAAAGGTGTGGATAGCAAACACCAGGCCCTTTTGTCCAGGAAGGTAAAACCCAGCACCATAATGGAGGTCTCTTGGTACCCACAGACTCCGCTATTATTAAGAGGGCAGCATTATTATAAATAGTAACTGAGGTTTGGGGGACCCTGGTATAGAAGTTACATTGTGGCTCAGGTGCTTCAGTGTTTTAGAACCCGCTGTCTCCTATTGACCCGCACCCATAGCTCCCCTTTCTTTTTGATGAATCTGATCAGTCCCTCATATGATTAGTAAATGCTTGTGCAGTTACTTGGCTCACACAATAGTAATTCCATCCCTTACATTTGTTACTTGTGGTGTCTGCAGGTTTATGTATCCAGGTGTGTTTATACGGTATTTTGTATCAAGCAAATCCTCTTCTATGGGAAATGTCAGGAGGAGGTTTGACATTCAGACAACACAGAATTGTGTGAAAGAATTTATATAAAAAGGTGAGTCACTGTGTACATACATTACTTATCCTGTACTGATCCTGAGTTACATCCTGTATTATACTCCAGAGCTGCACTCACTATTCTGCTGGTGCAGTCACTGTATACATACATTACATTACTTATCCTGTACTGATCCTCAGTTACATCCTGTATTATACTCCAGAGCTGCACTCACTATTCTGCTGGTGCAGTCACTGTGTACATACATTACTTATCCTGTACTGATCCTGAGTTACATCCTGTATTATACTCCAGAGCTGCACTCACTATCCTGCTGGTGCAGTCACTGTGTACATACATTACTTATCCTGTACTGATCCTGAGTTACATCCTGTATTATACACCAGAGCTGCACTCACTATTCTGCTGGTGCAGTCACTGTGTACATACATTACTTATCCTGTACAGATCCTGAGTTACATCCTGTATTATACTCCAGAGCTGCACTCACTATTCTGCTGGAGGAGTCACTGTGTACATACATTACTTATCCTGTACTGATCCTGAGTTACATCCTGTATTATACTCCAGAGCTGCACTCACTATTCTGCTGGTGCAGTCACTGTGTACATACATTACTTATCCTGTACTGATCCTGAGTTACATCCTGTATTATACTCCAGAGCTGCACTCACTATCCTGCTGGTGCAGTCACTGTGTACATACATTACTTATCCTGTACTGATCCTGAGTTACATCCTGTATTATACACCAGAGCTGCACTCACTATTCTGCTGGTGCAGTCACTGTGTACATACATTACTTATCCTGTACAGATCCTGAGTTACATCCTGTATTATACTCCAGAGCTGCACTCACTATTCTGCTGGAGGAGTCACTGTGTACATACATTACATTACTTATCCTGTACTGATCCTGAGTTACATCCTGTATTATACTCCAGAGCTGCACTCACTATTCTGCTGGTGCAGTCACTGTGTACATACATTACTTATCCTGTACTGATCCTGAGTTACATCCTGTATTATACTCCAGAGCTGCGCTCACTATTCTGCTGGTGCAGTCACTGTGCACATACATTACTTATCCTGTACTGATCCTGAGTTACATCCTGTATTATACTCCAGTGCTGCACTCACTATTCTGCTGGTGCAGTCACTGTGTACATACATTACTTATCCTGTACTGATTCTGAGTTACATCCTGTATTATACTCCAGAGCTGCACTCACTATTCTGCTGGTGCAGTCACTGTGCACATACATTACTTATCCTGGACAGATCCTGAGTTACATCCTGTATTATACTCCAGAGCTGCACTCACTATTCTGCTGGTGCAGTCACTGTGCACATACATTACTTATCCTGGACAGATCCTGAGTTACATCCTTTATTATACTCCAGAGCTGCACTCACTATTCTGCTGGTGCAGTCACTGTGTACATACATTACTTATCCTGTACTGATCCTGAGTTACATCTGTATTATACTCCAGAGCTGCACTCACTATTCTGCTGGTGCAGTCACTGTGTACATACATTACATTACTTATCCTGTACTGATCCTGAGTTACATCCTGTATTATACTCCAGAGCTGCGCTCACTATTCTGCTGGTGCAGTCAATGTGTACATACATTACTTATCCTGTACTGATCCTGAGTTACATCCTGTATTATACTCCAGAGCTGCACTCACTATTCTGCTGGTGCAGTCACTGTATACACACATTACTGATCCTGTACTGATCCTGAGTTACATCCTGTATTATACACCAGAGCTGCACTCACTATTCTGCTGGTGCAGTCACTGTGTACATACATTACTTATCCTGTACTGATCCTGAGTTACATCCTGTATTATACTCCAGAGCTGCACTCACTATTCTGCTGGTGCAATCACTGTGTACATACATTACTTATCCTGTACTGATCCTGAGTTACATCCTGTATTATACTCCAGAGCTGCACTCACTATTCTGCTGGTGCAGTCACTGTGTACATACATTACATTACTTATCCTGTACTGATCCTGAGTTACATCCTGTATTATACTCCAGAGCTGCACTCACTATTCTGCTGGTGCAGTCACTATGTACATACATTACTTATCCTGTACTGATCCTGAGTTACATCCTGTATTATACCCCTGTAACCTGTATTATACTCCAGAGCTGTACTCACTATTCTGCTGGGGGAGTTACTGTGTACATACATTACTTATAAAGCACAGCATAGCTTTAAAATGTTGTGTTCATATTAAATGGAGTCTGTCACAAGGAAATTGACCGATAAACCAGGCGCCATGCCTTCTTCTCTGTAGGACTTGCTCAGCTGAGTATAATGATACCGTTCACATAGCGATCCGTTGGTGCATTCACGAAAAAAAAAGTTATTTTAAGGCCGCATTCACACATACGTTGATTTTCACGGACCACGGTCCGTGAAAACTCGTCCTGCTGAGTGCACGAGCACACGGCCTTATTGGTTGCCTTGACGCCGTGTGCTTCGTGCCACCGCTGCACAGTAATACACTCATATGATCTATACCAGTGTATTACTGCACAGCGGCGGCGACACGAAGCGCACAGTGTCATAGCAACCAATGACGCCATGTGCTCGTGCACTCAGCAGGACGGCAGTACGTGAAAATCCACATATGCTTGAATGCGGCCTAATCCACATGCAACCGGACAGTTAAGTGCACTGACGGCGGGTACTCTGTGCACCCTTGCTCCTCCTGCTTCAACCCCTCCTTCTCTTTCTTGATTGGCAAGGCGACTGTTCTGGAACCTAGACTTGCCAATCACGAAGAAGAGGGAGGAGCTGACAGCCGAAGCAGGAGGAGCAAGGGTGCACAGAATGGCTTGAGCCCGCCCTCGGTGCACTTAACAACTGATCTGCAAAGGCACTGCACTCTGCTGAACCTTATTGGCCAAGATGTCTGTCCCTATGTTGCAGGCTGCATTTACACGGATGGTTTCATCCTCTATACAAATGATAGCTGCACTTGCTGTATATAATCAATTGTGAAATGCAAGATTCAGAAACTATTAACATTTTTAACTATTTAACATTTTTTTTTGCTTTCTATATCAGTTGACTAGTGTAACCCCTGGTGGTTATGGTAGGTACTGCACTGCATTAAAAACCAAATCTATAATCATAATAGTATATTATCCGCTATGGATACTAATAAAGTCCCAGAACATTGTTGTAAAAGGTAAACAATGCCTGATACTTTGTTACGCTTTCAAAGAGAGCATTGCTTTTCACGCCTACGCAAAAGGTCATTTCGGATTGTGCGGTTTTTCATCCGGTTTAGGTTTGAGACGCTTAATAATTGGATGTAATTGACCCCTTTATCAAACAAATTTAAAATCTATTGCAGGTCGAGTACAAAATAGTTCACAATAGGCCAGGTTTCTAGGGACACTAAGGCCCCTTTCACACGAGCGCGACGGATGCGTTCAGAGTCGTTCAGTGAAACTTGCACCATTTTGCAAGCAAGTCCAGTCAGTTTTATCTGCGATTGCGTTCAGTTGTTCAGTTTTTTCCGCTCGAGTGCAATGCGTTCTGATGTGTTTTTCACGCGCGTTATAAAAAACGTAAGGTTAACAAACATCTCCTAGCAACCATCAGTGAAAAACGCACCTGCTTCCGGATGCAATACGTTTTTCACGTTTTTCACTGAAGCCCCATTCAGTTCTATGGGGCCAGGGCTGTGTGAAAAGCGCAGAATATAGAACATGCTGCGTGTGTTTTTCACGCGACGCAGAACTGATGCGTGAAAAAAAAACACGTTCACGTCACGCATTGCACCCGCGCGAAAAACTCGCTCGTGTGAAAGGGCCCCTAAGGGACTCCCTTTAATGGGGTGTATGAGGCTTCCAGAAACAGCCCCACTTTTGGGTTCAGCCCCATTCTCTTGAATGGGGCTGTGTTGTAATACCAGACGCAGCCTATGGACAAGAGTGGCGCCGTTTCTGTTAAACAAACACTGTGCTGAAAGATCTTTTTATTATTTCTAGTTTGTGTTCCTTTAAGCATGGGTGTAACTACACCCGTAGGTGCCACACGGTGCCCAAAAGGTGTAGAGCCTCACACAGTTCAATGATAAAAATCTTTCTGCAAGTAGTCACCACTAGGGGGAGCCCCTTAGCCATGAATTTATACAGTGAGGGCGTTTTACGAGTCAGAATCAGCCCCCCCCCTCAAAAAAAAAATCAACTCCAAGCAGCCTCCCATTCATTTCAATGGGCAGCAGAATTAGCTTCTTTTGTCAGGCATGGTTCATATCGCACCAGAAAACAGAAGCGGCGTGCCCTTTCTTGGTGCGGAATCCGGGCTAAGGCTGGGTTCACATCACGTTTTTTTTTTTTTTACAATGGAACTCTATGGTGAACGGATGCCACTGTCTAGCATTAGTCTGAGGCATCCGTTTAACGTATACTTTTTTTGTATACGTTAAAAGGACGGGAAAAAGCGTGATATGAGCCCACCCCAAATGCTACCATTGAAATAAATGGGAAGCGGCAAAAAACTACGCGGTACGTGTCTGTGCGTTTTTTTTGTTTTTTTTTTCATAGAGCCACAGTTTTTCATTGAAGAGTATACCTCTCCCCCAAAAAAGTATAAAAAAAAGCATCAAAAATGTGTATAAATGCACCTTAAAAAACCTGCTTTTAAAATCAGATCGGATTCCTCGCAAATTTTTGGATGGGGATTTTCAAATCCATCATGTGAATGAACCCTTAGGGTCCATTCACACGTCCGTTGTTTCTTTCCTGATCTGTTCCGTTTTTTGCAGAACAGATCTGGACCAGATCTGGACCCATTCATTTTTTTAATGGGTCCTGAAAAAAAATCAGACATTGAGCTGTCTGTTTTTTTTCAGGACCCATTGAAAATGAATGGGTCCAGATCTGGTCCAGATCTGTTCCGCAAAAAACGGAACAGATCAGGAAAGAAACAACGGACGTGTGAATAAGGCCTTAGGCCCCTTTCACACAAACGATCCGGATTAGGGTGCGTTCAGGAAAACTTGCACCATTTCGCAAGCAAGTTCAGTCAGTTTTGTCTGCGATTGCGTTAAGTTTTAGAGTTTTTTCACGCGGGTGAAATGCGCATTGATGCGTTTTTCACGCGCGTGATAAAAAATTGAAAGTTTACAAACAACATCTCTTAGCAACCATCAGTGAAAAACACATCGCACCCGCACTTGCTTCCGGATGCAATACGGTTTTCACGTTTTTCACTGAAGCTCCATTCACTTCTATGGGGCCAGGGCTGCGTGAAAAACGCAGAATATAGAACATACTGTGTTTTTCACGCAACGCAGAAGTGATGCGTGAAAAACAACGCTCATGTACACAGACCCATTGAAAAGAATGGGTCCGGATTAAGTGCGGGCGCAATGCGTTCGCATCACGCATTGCACCGGCGCGGAAATCACACTCGTGTGAAAGGGGCCTTATTGTAATACCTTATGCACATGAATGTATTTTCTTTACGTTATTTTCTTTCCGTTCCGTGCTTTTTGTGAACCGTATGCGGAACCATTTATTTCAATGGTTCTGCAAAAAAAAAACTGAAGTGACTCCGTGTGCATTCCGTTTCCGTATGTCCGTTCTGCAAAGAAATAGAACATATCCTATTATTTTCCGCATTACGGACAAGGATAGGACTGTTCTATTAGGAGCCAGCTGTTCCGTTCCGCAAAATACGCAATGCATTGTTCTCGCTTTCACTTCACCCAGAGAAGAGAAGAGAAAACATCTGCAGAACACAGCGGTCTGGTGTAAGGAGCCCCCGCACGAGGTCTCACTGCTCCGGAGATAACACTATGGCGCAGGGTGTGCTTCGTGTCAGTGTGTACAGGACTGTGGGCGCCATCCTAGCCAAAATAATACAGAAACTTGTGGGAACCCGACCTGATATCAGGGAAAGGCAGAAATGTCCATTTCTTAAAGGGACAACCGGCGCGTCCCATCTCAGAGGACAGGAAACATCTGCAGAAGAGAAGTCACAAAGGAATGGAGATCCCGTGTCATATCTATCTCTTATAGCTATCTATTATCTATCTATCTATCTATCTATCTATCTATCTATTATCTATCTATCTATCTATCTATTATCTATTATCTATCTATCTATCTATCTATTATCTATCTATCTATCTCTTATATCTATCTATCTATCTATCTATCTATCTATCTATCTATCTATCTATCTATCTATCTATCTATCTATCATCTATCTCTATCTATCTATATATCTATCTATCTATCTATCTATCTATCTATCTCATATCTGTCTGTCTATCTAATATCTATCTATCTATCTATCTATCTATCTAACTCTTATAGCTATCTCCTATCTATCTATCTATCTATCTATCTATCTATCTATCTATCTATCTATCTATCTATCTATCTATCTATCTATTATAGCTATCTATCTATCTATCTATCTATCTATCTATCTATCTATCTATCTATCTATCTATCTAACTCTTATAGCTATCTCCTATCTATCTATCTATCTATCTATCTATCTATCTATCTATCTATCTATTATAGCTATCTATCTATCTATCTATCTCCTATCTATCTCCTATCTATCTATCTATCTATCTATCTATCTATCTATCTATCTATCTATCTATCTAACTCTTATAGCTATCTCCTATCTATCTATCTATCTATCTATCTATCTATCTATCTATCTATCTATCTCATATCTATCTATCTCTATCTATCTATCTATCTATCTATCTATCTATCTATCTATCTATCTATCTATCTATCTATCTATCTCTTATCTGTCTATCTATCTATTATCTATCTATCATCTATCTATCTATCTATCTATCTATCTATCTATCTATCTATCTATCTATCTATCTATCTATCTATCTATCTATCTACCTGGTTTTCACTTCACAGGTGTACCCTGTCAGGTTTAATAAGTGGGATGTCTTGCCTTATAAATGGGGTTGGGACCATCAGTGGTGTTGAGGAGAAGTCAGGTGGATACACAGCTGATAGTCCTACTGAATAGACTGTTAGAATTTGTATTACGGCAAGAAAAAAGCAGCTAAGTAAAGAAAATCGAGTGGCCATCATTACTTTAAGAAATGAAGGTCAGTCAGTCAGCCGAAAAATTGGGAAAACTTTGAAAGTAAGGGCTATTTGACCATGAAGGAGAGTGATGGGGTGCTGCGCCAGATGACCTGGCCTCCACAGTCACCGGACCTGAACCCAATCGAGATGGTTTGGGGTGAGCTGGACCGCGGAGTGAAGGCAAAAGGGCCAACAAGTGCTAAGCATCTCTGGGAACTCCTTCAAGACTGTTGGAAGACCATTTCAGGGGACTACCTCTTGAAGCTCATCAAGAGAATGCCAAGAGTGTGCAAAGCAGTAATCAAAGCAAAAGGTGGCTACTTTGAAGAACCTAGAATATGACATATTTTCAGTTGTTTCACACTTGTTTGTTATGTATATAATTCCACATGTGTTAATTCATAGTTTTGATGCCTTCAGTGTGAATCTACAATTTTCATAGTCATGAAAATAAAGAAAACTCTTTGAATGAGAAGGTGTGTCCAAACTTTTGGTCTGTACTGTATATCTTTTCTATTTATTTATCTATCTATGTATTAATGCAAATATTTCACATCTATGTATGTATCTGTTTATTTATCTATCATTTGACACAAAGGCATTTTATTTCTCTCCCATGCTTTACACTGCAGCTCTGGGTGCTCAGATTTGTTGCTGTGTATAAGCACAAACCTGGCACATCTACACAATGCATGTTGAGATGATTTACTAGTAACAGTTTTAGTACCATATATGTGTGAGGCTGCGTTCACACTTCAGTTAGGATATCTTCACATCTGTGTTTGCCTTTCCGGTTTTGAGATTCGGCAGAGGATCTCAATACCGGAGAAAAAAGGCTTCAGTTTTTTTCCCATTCATTGTCAATGGGGACAAAACTGAAGAAACTGGAACGGAGCGCACCAGAATACATTCCGTTCCGTTTTGTAATGTTCCCATGCCGGACTCAAAACCGCTGCAAGCAGCGTTTTTGTGTGCGTCATGGGAAACTGAACGAGCTGGATCCAGCACTAAAAACCATGTAAGTCAATGGTGCCAGATCCGGTTTTTCAGACACCAAAAAAAATAACGGATCCGGCACCCATTGACTTACAGTGGTATTTGATGCCAGATCCGGCTTGTTACCGCATCCGTTCTGAGCGCATCAGATCATTATGTACCTGGACAGCGGCAGTGCGGAGGGTGGCCCCCTGGGCATTAGCCAGTACGTCCATGCTAATGTGTATGGCAAGTTTATAATGGTTCCTATAAGAACTGTCTTGGCGTTTTTGCAAAAAAAAGACTCCATGGTCTATGGACTAGACTCAATATCCAATGGAGGGGGCTCGACTGCTTGGACCCCGCCGATCCAAAGAATGGAGGTACCTGGTCCCTGTTAGAGAAGAAGCCACTCTTCTCTATGGGGGAGTTGATCCTTTCTAGGCTTCTGCTTTTAGGTTTTCTGTCCAACCTTCCTGTGATATTCTGGACAGAAATCGCCCGCACGCGGTAATTATCTGGATTTGGAAGTGACAACATAATTCACAGCTTTGTGTGGTAATATCTTGGAAACCAGACAGCACCCAGACTAATGGAGGGAGCAATGACAGCCAGGAACATGCTCCTACCGGCCCCCGCCTCCTTAGGAGCGAGGAGGCGGTGCGCACACATCCAGCAGACGACGTGAGAATTCTGCCAGAAAAATGAGTTTTTTTCGGCTCATCCACATGATAGTTTTCAGTTTTTAATGGGTAAATCACAAATATGCAAATGTTCCAACCCATTAAGGACTCATCTGTTTTTGGGTCTTTTTTTTTTTTTTTTGGGTTATTATGCCGTTCACCAGATGGTATAAATGACTTGTTAATTTTATTTTTGGGGTCGGCATGATTACGATGATAGCAACATTAAAGAGTTTTTATGTTTTACTACTTTTGCACGATAAAAATTGTTCTATTTAAAACAAACAACAACACTATTGCGCCATTTTTTGGGCAGTTTACCATGTAGGATAAAGAATGCGTTAGGTTTATAGTCCTGGTTGTCAATGTTGAGGTGACATCAATTATGTGTATGTTTTTGTACCCTATTTTAGGAGAACACTTTTTTTTATAGTTTGGAATGTTTTATAATACTTATTTTACACTTTTTTTTGTCCTGATAATGCTCTTGTCTATGTGTTCACTTGATCGCCTCTGTATTGTAGAGTATTATGCCTGTCAGTGTTTAGGTCCTCTTAGGCATAGGCAGATGGCAGACCTGGGCGTCTACTTTAACCCCCTGGATGCCATGGAACCGATTGCCACCCCACGGTCACTTCTCTGTTGCATCAATGGGGTGTCAGAGGGATCCTCTCCCTTTTTCTATCTTTAGGCCCCTGGCTGCAATGGAAAAGCATTGGCACCCCACGATCGATTCTCTGTTGCATCAATGGGGTGACAGAGGGATCCCCTCCCGTTTTCTATCTGTACACTGGATGCCATGGAAACCCATTTGCACCGTACGATCAGTTACCTGTAGTGACAGAGGGATCCCCTCCCTTTTTCTATCTGTACACTAGTTGCCATGGAAACCCATTTGCACCGTACGATCAGTTACCTGTAGTGCCTATAGGGTGACAGAGGGATCCCCTCCCTTTTTCTATCTGTAGGCCCCTGGCTGCCATGGAAACTCATTGGCGCCCTACGATCAGGTACCTGTAGTGACAGAGGGATCCCCTCCCTTTTTCTATCTGTAGGCCCCTTTTTCTAGTTCACACAAACGTTTTTTTTGCGAGTGTACGGGCCGTTTTTTTGTGTTCCGTATACGGTCCGTATACGGAACCATTCATTTCAATGGTTCCACAAAAAAAACGGAATGTGTTCCGTATGCATTCCGTTTCCGTATTTCCGTTTTTCCGTTCCGTTGAAAGATAGAGCTTGTCCTATATTTGGCCGTAAATCACGGGTCGTGGCTCCATTCAAGTCAATGGGTCCGCAAAAAAAACGGAACACATACGGAAATGCATCCGTATGTCTTCCGTTTCCGTTCCGTTTTTTCTGAACCATCTATTGAAAATGTTATGCCCAGCCAAATTTTTTCTATGTAATTACTGTATACTGTACATGGCATACTGAAAAACGGAACGGAAAAACAGAAAGGAAACGGAAACACAACGGAACTCAAAAACGGAACAACGGATCCGTGAAAAACGGACCGCAAAAAACAATAAAAGCCATACGGTCGTGTGAACTAGGCCTAAGCCCCTGGTTGCCATAGAAACCCATTTGCTCCCTACGATCAGTTACCTGTAGTGCCTATAGGGTGATACAGGGATTCCCTCCCGTTTTCTATCTGTAGGCCCCTGGCTGCCATGGAAACTCATTGGCACCCCCTGATCACTTCTCTGTTACGCCAATGAGCTGACAGAGGGATCCCCTCTGTTTTCTCGTCTGTTGTTATTATTAATATAGCTTTTCTTACAATAATTTATTCGTAGTATTATTTTGATATCTTAATATTTAGATTCGAATTTTTTCATTCTAAACGGTCAGACTACCCCTTTAGGGCTAAAAAAAACAACATAAAACCTATGCAAAATGGAATATTATCTATACATAGCTATTATTACATATAACATTATAATTAATATATTCATTATTATAAGGCCTCATGCACACGATTGTATTTTTGATCCAATTTTTCGCAGATCGGAAGCAGACTCATTCATTTCAATGAGGCCGCAAAAAGTGCGGACGGCACTGCGTGTTCTGTCCACATCCATAGGTCTGTGCCATAGGACATTTCTATAGAAGGGAAAACGAAAATGGCACCATCGCCCCGGGATTCGCGGTTTGCGGACCACAAAGCGGATACGGTCGTGTGCATGAGGCCTAACTATTAACATGAAAACCAGAACGATAATATAATTTGATAGGAAACCATTCTAAATTTTCTTAAAGGGACAGAAAACCTTGAGCCCGCAGTATGTAAAACTGACTCGTGAGATGTAGTATATGAAGAAGTGAGCACGGGCGGACTTTTTACTAGGACCACTACACCTGAGAGTACAGTGGCTGAAAACCAGCAATCACGCTTGGTTTAAAGTCAGAAATCACCCTCCTTATCGACCACTAGGGGGTGTCTACATTCCCTACTGGTGGGGTCAGGATTAAGGACCCAGATGCTCACCTTATGGTGGTTCGTAAAGTTTCCGGACAGCCTGAAGAAAACACGAACTGTGTGCGAGTCGACTCCTCTGGTGGAAAGTGAAGAAGACTCCGCCGACTGTGGGCATCTGAACAGGTTAGGTTGGTTCTTCAGGTTCAGGAACACACCCATTCTGTGACGAACATGATGACTACTCTAGATACTACTCAATGCAAAACACAGGCTCATTACCTGTATGGACCACTGCTAGCCATCCCTTTAAGGTGGTGGTTCCAAACCCAGATCTTGTAAAACTACAACTCCCTGATAGCCATAGACTGGCAATCTGGAAAGGATGGTGTTAATAACGCTAAAATAATAATAATAATAATAATAATAATAATAAAAGGCTTCTTTCTTCTAGACACAGCGCCTGTCCATGGGTTGTGTCTGGTATTGCAGCTCGGCTCCATTGAAGTGAATGGGCCTGAGTTGTAATTCCACACACAACCTGAGGACAGGTGTGGCGCTGTTTCCAGAAGAAAGCGGCCATGTTTTTCTAATTCTGGACAACCCTTTTCAATCATGGGCATTGGAAGCCATTATACCAATGGAATCCATACTGGAAGATTTTTAACTCTATCCAGAGGGCACAGCAAAGCCCTGCTGCACACGATGAATGGCATTTCCCACTGACCGGCCTGATCTTACATAGGATCATTATGATCATTTATGACCGTTATAACAAAGGAGACCTCCTGCCCTCCATGATAGCTCTCCTTTTAAACCCTTTCATTGACAGCCATTCAGGATTGCTCAGGTTGTGAACTCCACGGGACTTCCAAAGAGTAAAGGTGCGTTTATTCACCAAATAACAGCAACGTTTTGGTCCGCTCTATGGAAGCAGTGACGCTTGAGAAAGGTTCCATAGAGCGGACCGAAACGTGAATAAACGCACCTTTACTCTTTGGAAGTCCCGTGGAGTTCATTATTTATGCAAACGGCAGGTCGGCAATCCACAGGCACCGGCCGCGTGCACCCCACATCACGGATGCGGACCCATTCACTTGAATGGGTCTGCAATTCCGGAGATGCGGAACGGAGTCATGGAACGGGACACCTGAAGCACTACGGAGAGAGTTGCGGTGCGGACAGACCACGGACCCATTCAATTTGAATGGGACCGGCCCGCTGCATGGATGCTGCCTGTATTGGGGACCGCACAACGGCCGTGTGCATGAGGCCGAAATCTGTGCATAAGTTCCTGAGAACAGGGCGCCGATCATCTGCCAGTTTTTGTAATTATCACTCCTGAGGGGCATTTTTAGCAATCTTACAAGAAATGCTAATCTCTTATTAATTGTGCAATCATCCGAACTCAGCGAGGTGTGGAGCGGGCGGATCTGTCTGCCGCAACCAGGAAACTGCAATATATTTTATTATCAACTCATCCCTCATCCCACCTCCGGACAATGAAACCAAACTTCCCGAAATGTGGACATGGGAAAGGAGAACAGGTATAAGTATTTATTTCCAAAATTCCAGATCCTCAGTACATCATAACAGTGCTATTCACATTGCACCGTAACAGTACCAGCCAGCTACAGTGCCCCCATAACAGTGCTATTTACAATGCCCCATAACAGTGCAAGCCAGCTGCAGTGCCCCCATAACAGTGCTATTTACAATGCCCCATAACAGTGCCAGCCAGCTACAGTGCCCCCATAACAGTGCTATTTACAATGCCCCATAACAGTGCCAGACAGCTACAGTGCCCCCATAACAGTGCTATTTACAATGCCCCATAACAGTGCCAGACAGCTACAGTGCCCCCATAACAGTGCTATTTACAATGCCCCATAACAGTGCCAGTCAGCTACAGTGCCCCCATAACAGTGCTATTTACAATGCCCCATAACAGTGCCAGACAGCTACAGTGCCCCCATAACAGTGCTATTTACAATGCCCCATAACAGTGCCAGCCAGCTACAGTGCCCCCATAACAGTGATATTTACAATGCCCCATAACAGTGCCAGACAGCTACAGTGCCCCCATAACAGTGCTATTTACAATGCCCCATAACAGTGCCAGCCAGCTACAGTGCCCCATAACAGTGCTATTTACAATGCCCCATAACAGTGCCAGACAGCTACAGTGCCCCCATAACAGTGCTATTTACAATGCCCCATAACAGTGCCAGCCAGCTACAGTGCCCCCATAACAGTGCTATTTACAATGCACCATAACAGTGCCAGCCAGCTACAGTGCCCCCATAACAGTGCTATTTACAATGCCCCACAACAGTGCCAGCCAGCTACAGTGCCCCCATAACAGTGCTATTTACAATGCCCCATAACAGTGCCAGCCAGCTACAGTGCCACATAACAGTGCTATTTACAATGCCCTATAACAGTGCCAGTCAGCTACAGTGCCCCAATAACAGTGCCAGCCAGCTACAGTGCCCCCATAACAGTGCCAGCCAGCTACAGTGCCCCCATAACAGTGCTATTTACAATGCCCCATAACAGTGCCAGACAGCTACAGTCCCCCCATAACAGTGCTATTTACAATGCCCCATAACAGTGCCAGCCAGCTACAGTGCCCCATAACAGTGCTATTTACAATGCCCCATAACAGTGCCAGACAGCTACAGTGCCCCTATAACAGTGCTATTTACAATGCCCCATAACAGTGCCAGCCAGCTACAGTGCCCCCATAACAGTGCTATTTACAATGCACCATAACAGTGCCAGCCAGCTACAGTGCCCCCATAACAGTGCTATTTACAATGCCCCACAACAGTGCCAGCCAGCTACAGTGCCCCCATAACAGTGCTATTTACAATGCCCCACAACAGTGCCAGCCAGCTACCATGCCTCCATAACAGTGCTATTTACAATGCCTCATAACAGTGCCAGCCAGCTACAGTGCCCCCATAACAGTGCTATTTACAATGCCCCATAACAGTGCCAGCCAGCTACAGTGCCCCCATAACAGTGCTATTTACAATGCCCCATAACAGTGCCAGACAGCTACAGTGCCCCCATAACAGTGCTATTTACAATGCCCCATAACAGTGCCAGCCAGCTACAGTGCCCCATAACAGTGCTATTTACAATGCCCCATAACAGTGCCAGTCAGCTACAGTGCCCCCATAACAGTGCTATTTACAATGCCCCATAACAGTGCCAGCCAGCTACAGTGCCCCCATAACAGTGCTATTTACAATGCACCATAACAGTGCCAGCCAGCTACAGTGCCCCATAACAGTGCTATTTACAATGCCCCATAACAGTGCCAGACAGCTACAGTGCCCCCATAACAGTGCTATTTACAATGCCCCATAACAGTGCCAGCCAGCTACAGTGCCCCCATAACAGTACTATTTACAATGCACCATAACAGTGCCAGCCAGCTACAGTGCCCCCATAACAGTGCTATTTACAATGCCCCACAACAGTGTCAGCCAGCTACAGTGCCCCCATAACAGTGCTATTTACAATGCCCCACAACAGTGCCAGCCAGCTACAGTGCCCCCATAACAGTGCTATTTACAATGCCCCACAACAGTGCCAGCCAGCTACCATGCCTCCATAACAGTGCTATTTACAATGCCTCATAACAGTGCCAGCCAGCTACAGTGCCCCCATAACAGTGCTATTTACAATGCCCCATAACAGTGCCAGCCAGCTACAGTGCCCCCATAACAGTGATATTTACAATGCCCCATAACAGTGCCAGACAGCTACAGTGCCCCCATAACAGTGCTATTTACAATGCCCCATAACAGTGCCAGCCAGCTACAGTGCCCCATAACAGTGCTATTTACAATGCCCCATAACAGTGCCAGACAGCTACAGTGCCCCCATAACAGTGCTATTTACAATGCCCCATAACAGTGCCAGCCAGCTACAGTGCCCCCATAACAGTGCTATTTACAATGCACCATAACAGTGCCAGCCAGCTACAGTGCCCCCATAACAGTGCTATTTACAATGCCCCACAACAGTGCCAGCCAGCTACAGTGCCCCCATAACAGTGCTATTTACAATGCCCCATAACAGTGCCAGCCAGCTACAGTGCCCCCATAACAGTGCTATTTACAATGCCCCATAACAGTGCCAGCCAGCTACAGTGCCACATAACAGTGCTATTTACAATGCCCTATAACAGTGCCAGTCAGCTACAGTGCCCCAATAACAGTGCCAGCCAGCTACAGTGCCCCCATAACAGTGCCAGCCAGCTACAGTGCCCACATAACAGTGCTATTTACAATGCCCCATAACAGTGCCAGTCAGCTACAGTGCCCCCATAACAGTGCTATTTACAATGCCCCATAACAGTGCCAGCCAGCTACAGTGCCCCCATAACAGTGCTATTTACAATGCCCCATAACAGTGCCAGCCAGCTACAGTGCCCCCATAACAGTGCTATTTACAATGCCCCATAACAGTGCCAGCCAGCTACAGTGCCCCCATAACAGTGCTATTTACAATGCCCCATACCAGTGCCAGCCAGCTACAGTGCCCACATAACAGTGCTATTTACAATGCCCCACAACAGTGCCAGACAGCTACAGTGCCCCCATAACAGTGCTATTTACAATGCCCCATAACAGTGCCAGCCAGCTACAGTGCCCCCATAACAGTGCTATTTACAATGCCCCATAACAGTGCCAGCCAGCTACAGTGCCCCCATAACAGTGCTATTTACAATGCCCCATACCAGTGCCAGCCAGCTACAGTGCCCCCATAACAGTGCTATTTACAATGCCCCATAACAGTGCCAGCCAGCTACAGTGCCCACATAACAGTGTGGCTCACAAGAATGTGCATTTCTAGGAGACTTTGTCAGGATCGGGACAGATCATGAGGGTGAGGATTCCATGTTGGGAGTTATAGGTAACCTGACCCAAGCTCCATAGCAGCTGCAGGGGCAGCCTCTATATCAGTGATCTCTAACCTATGGCTTCCGCTATGGCAAAACTATAAGGCCTCATGCACACGACAGTATGTATTTTGTGGTCTGCCAAAAACAGATCCGCAAAAAATACGGATGTCGTCCGTGTGCATTCTGTATTTTGCGGAACAGAACAGCCGGCACCTAATAGAACAGTCCTATCCTTGTCCGTAATGCGGACAATAATAGGACATGTTCTATTTTTCTGCGGATACGGAAACGGAATGCACACGGAGTAACTTCCATTTTTTTTGCGGACCCATTGAAATTAATGGTTCCGTATATGGTACGCAAAAAAAAAAACGGACACGGAAAGAAAATACGTTCGTGAGCATGAGGCCTAACTCGCAGTATGCGCTGACTCTTAGGTCTCTGCTTGGAGACCAATGTCCTATACTACGTCTGTAATTACACAGGATTCCATTATACACCGTACAATCAGTGTGTATAGATCTGCACGGTGACACAGAGACGTGCATGAAATAACACCCTAAAGCGGGATCTATAGATAAAACACCTCACCTACAGGTTGGATACACCCTAAAACAAGATGATACAAAAAGCAACATGTCATCTACAATCTGTACATAAACCGGAAATAATAAATCCGCATCCTGCACCATCTTCTGCAGAAGCAGCAGGTCATATTTCTATTGCTGTGAGGGATGAGTTGAGTAACTGATGAACATAATTCATGTGCTTTCAATCATACTGCAAGTCAGTGACTGCGATCCATTGCACCTGGCAAAAATGTGCAAAATATCATGGCTGGGACCATATGAAACAACAGCAAGCCATACCATGGCTGTATCCTACATCGGCAATAGTGCCATCAGGAGCTGCCACCAACATCTAAGGCTCCTCTATGTTTTTATCACCTTGGAAGTTTGGAGGCGGCAAAACCCTACACCTAAATTGAATGCCCCCCTATAAAACTCAATTTTATTACTTTCGTCTACAAAGGTTTGAACTTTCGTGCTCATTAATTTCTAAATATGCCTTAAATATAGTGGTCAACATTCGTTTTGTGCTTATACAGAGCTCCAAACCTGCATAGATATAAATTTAAAATATAACATGCTGGCTACTTTCAGCCACCACTAGGGGGAGCTTACTGAATACAGTTTATACATTTAGCTTAATAATACCCCTGCATGCAGAGATCCTGCCAAGTATCTACATGGACTACTTACAGCAATATAGATCCTAGGCTGGATGCCATGACAGCCATAGGCTACCATGGCATGATGGGAGATGTAGTTTCACTACTGCTGGAAAGCCACAGATTGAGGACCATTGTTTTATGATTTCTTTCCCCAAATGTGAAGTTGGTTGATGATGTCACAGGGCTCCTTTATGATGTCAGGTGGTTGTAGGGTTCAACAATCAACTTCCCTTGTGCTCAGTTATGATGGTGGATGACGATGTCCTAGCACTTGCTTTGTATAGACAGCAGCCACTAGACACTTGTGAGTTTACGCCAACCAAAGTGTGAAGGTAGTCGGTTTCTTTCTCTTGTGCTTGGCAAATTTTTGTCTGGCATTTTATATTGAGCATGAGTACTTGAACCAGGATTTTTAAGGAGACCAGAAGTCTCCTATGTTTCCATTATAACTTGAGAGAGGACATGTTTCCTCATAACATCAGAGAGGACATGGATTCTCATAACATCAGAGAGGACATGGTCCCTCGTGACATCAGAGAGGACATGGTCCCTCATAACATAAAGGACATGGTCCCTCATAACATAAAGGACATGGTCCCTCATGACATCACCAAAACTGGTGTAAAGTAGAACTGGCTTAGTTGCCCATAGCAACCAATCAGGTTCCACCTTTCATGGGCAACTAAGCCAGTTCTTCTTTACACCAGTTTGATAAACTCATAACATCAGAAGACATGGTACTGTACCTCATAACATCAGAGGACATGGTCCCTCATAACATCAGAGAAGACAGGGTCCCTCATAACATTGGAAAGGACCTCAAAAGGAAGAGACACCAGCCCAATGAACCATCTGCTAGGCGTCATGTGGTGACCTCGAATCCCTTCAGAAATGGAAGGGAAATGATGAGGATCAGAGGATCAAAGATAAGAAATGAGAGTCCAAGTAGAAAGAGGAGGTGTAACAAGAAGAGGGTTTGGACAAATCTCAAATCTTGGCCACAAAGAAACCCCGGGAAAACCAATGAGGAAATAAAAACATCAAGAGGAAATGAGACAGTACAAGGGAGATACAACATGAAGATTGTGCCTCCAGAGGTGAGAGGTTTGGTCTATCTTATAAAATATTCAAGATAGGTAGGCAAGAGAACCAAGATTCACCCTCTAAGCCAACAGCTGCTGGAGGAGGTGCAGTCCAGTCAACCACCTCTCTACACAACATCTCATAGCCGCTGTCCTTGGATAGCTTCATCTTTCACAAGAAACTGGGATTGGGATCTTTTAAGAAGGTTTTTGTGTTTATCTTCTTCGATAAGGGATCAGCACCCACCAGCACTCCAACTATCGTGCAGCTACATCTCTCAGCGTGCACACTTGCTCGGTTGTTCTTGGAAATCCTGTTGAAGTGAATGGAGCATCTTGGGAGTTGTAGTTTTACAACAGCTGAAGTCCTGAAGATTACTGACCCTGAGCTTAGATAGTCCATCCATGTTCTGCTGGTGACCTGCTTAGTAATATGAAGCTTTTTGCCCCTATTCACACTCCATTTATAACATAGTTCACTATTAAAGGGACAGATGTTACCTGATGTCTCTTAAAGGGGCAGGTCACAACAGGCCACCCCCATTTTAAAAACAGAAAACACCCCATATGCCATCAAACCACACCCCTTTATGTGAATTAACATATGATGTATTTTACAAAACAATTTTTGAAGACTTTCTTCTCTCACAGAGGACCACTTATGTTATGTGATGGAGTACCTGCATGGAGGGGACCTGAACGATGTCATCACAGCCAGGGCCCCATTAAATACCAGCACCACCATGGATGTAGACTGTATAGGGGTCTGCCAGCTGTTTGCGGGGAGTGATGGACTATAATTATCTAACAGCCCCTCATGTACTTCCCTCTTATATGGGGGTCCTGTAGATTCCCTATAGACAGGTTGTTATATACGGGTCTATGGTTGCCTGAGGACAGTCTGTGAGGACATTATGATGTCTCCTATTAAATGTTTTTATAAAAAATGTCCCATCAGATTCCTCACAGCAGAAATTATCTGCGGGCTCTAGTACCTTCACAAGATGGGGATCATTCACCGGAAATTACGTTATAATATTATGCTTTATTCTTGTATACAAATATATTCTTATATCCATTCAGGGTCTGTATCTCTTTATCTTTCCTTCAGGGACATCTCACCAGAGAACATCTTTCTGGATCGCACCAACCACATTTTATCGGAGATCATGTGCGACCAATGTGACTGGAGATGATAAAGCCTCAGGATGCGTCAAATCTGAAAAATATATGGTGGATTCTATGATTATCTTCTTCCATTATAAGACTTTATCTCTTTACTGGGAGTAATTCTTCTTCTTTGATGGGCTCCAAGGTCCTCAGCCAGGATTCATATGATGCAGCTGTCGACTGGTTCTCACTGGGAATCCTCATGCACAAAATGTCAACTGGGAAATTTCCCAGTGGGGTTGACTGGCCAACATTAATGTCGTCAGTCCTCCATGACCACCTGGTTTACCCCGAGGAGGTCTCCTCAGATCTAAAGGATCAGGTGAGTAGATAATTGGGGTGATATAACCTCAGGTGTTATAATACACAGGTCCGCTACACGGATAGCTCCTTCCACAACCATAATACGAGGAGATTACAGGTCGACATTGCCTGATTCATTCGCTGACGAAGACGGACACATCATGGGGATTATACTCTTTCTTATTTTTCTTTCTTGACGTCCTTGCTCTCATGTATTTTATAGGTTTTCCTCAGCTCCTGTGCAAAGATGGCGAGACCCGCCTGGCATCTGGCACCAAAGAAGGAGACATCTGTTCTTTTCTCCAATTGACTGGATGAAGGTGGAAGCTGAAATTTTTTCACCTTATATGATACCAGTGGGTTTCAGAGCTCAGTGGGATATTTTATACAGAATCTACAGCAGATGCTTCATGACCTGGGATGTCCTCTTGTGGCCACACATTGGTGAGATGAAGGAATTACATGACAGGGATGAGTTCCTTAACTCCATTGTATTTTTGTACCACAGGAATCAGTCATGGATTCCAGTTACTCCATAGCTGTGGGGATCTTTATGCTGTGGGAAACTTCCCATAACACCTGAAGGTCAGAAGATCTTCTGGGGCTTCTCCTATACCAGCGAAAGATTGAGATGGCTACAGCATTAAATAAGATTGTCTTCCCCGTCCATGGTGCCACCCAGAAAGATAAGAGTCCTGGAAGCTATGGCGAGTTCTCCCGACCGTCAATGCCTGGTATGACTTCTAGTAGTGCCCATGTCACATCCAGTAGCTATAGGGAATGCAGAGGTAGCAGTCGCTACCGGGCCCAGGAGCCTGAGGGGGCCCAAAGATCTTTGTGCCGCATAAGAAGGCACCGGTATTATAGAAAGTGCATGCTGGTCAAGTTACACCTCTGGCTGGAGAGAAGAGGTTAGGTCAAGAATTTGGCATGGGGGATGGGGGGGGGGGGGGGTTCCATTTTGCCTCAGGCAGCACCAGAGCTATGTGCTCGCCTGCCCCTGGCCACAAACCACTGAGGGAAGGGGGGTCCACGCTGAACTCTTGCACCAGGGCCTATTAGCCCCTACTTACACCAATGGTCTCCAACTTGTGGCTGTATGCAACATACAGATATAAAGTAGACACTTCTGTTAGTGAAGCTCCTGTAAATCTCTGTACAGCAAATCCCATCAACATCGTCCTCATCATCTTCATCATCGTCTTCTTCATCTTCATCCTCTATGTCATCCTCTTCGTCAACATATTCAAAGCCAACTTACTGTGACGTGGACTGGCAAAATGACAGCACAACACCAATCAATTTTGGGGTTTTGCCTGGAGATCAGATACAATAATATTCATTTTGTTTTGTGGCCAGCTTCTTTCATGGCATGCTGCATTGTTAAAAAGACATAAATCCGCATGGAAATTTGCGTGTATCTTATATGCGTTCACTCGCACTCGTGTGCAGGCGGCGCCAAAGGAGACAGTTTATCTATTCTCAGTTGTAGTTTTACTTGTTCCACACTAGATGGCGCTGTTTCTCTTTGATCAACACTGATGCAAAGTACAGATGTCATGGACTAACAGCTTCAGGGTGGGCTCATTAACAGAGAGGAGGTACAGTTATAGCTTGGGGGGCTGTAGAGCACATATGGGAGGAAGGACAGTGAACTCTTCAGATGCCCTAGTCAAGTGCAATGTCTTTAGGATGGAACAGAATACGATACTTCTAATAGAAAATGCATAAAAGTACTGAAATCCTTGCGATCAGTCCTATACATTTGCTGGCTCTCCTGTTTGCATTATGGACACGTTGTCCTTTATTTATTTAATGCACTTATATAGCGCTACTATATTCCGCAGCGCTATACAGACATTAGCATCCTACTGTCCCCAATGGGAGTGTGGAAGGAAACCCACGCAAACACAGGGAGAACATACAAACTCCATGCCCTTGGTCGGATTTGAACCTAGGCACCAATGCTAACCACTGAGCCACCGTGCAGCCCAGCATGGTGGCTCGTAAATGAATATTGTGTTTTTTCCGCAGATCGAATTGGAGGTGCAGAGTGGATCCATAAACTTCTCCTAAATTTACCTGTGTGCATCCGAAAAATAAGACATTGCAATTTTTTGATTTGTAGAAATGAATAATATTCCATGCGAATTGTTTATCGTGTGTAGTTCCGATTCAGAATTTTTGTAAAAAGTGCGGCTGACCTCGAGACCTAAAGGAGTATTCCCGTCTCAGACATTGATGGTATATAGCTAGAATATGCAATCAACGTCAGATAGGTGCGGATCCCACCTCTAGGACCTCTTTGTATCTTCAGAGTGGGGCCCCATCGAAGTGAAGGGAGAGCAGCCTGTGAGCGGTCACCCTCCGTTCTCCGTCATGGGAGTTCTGAGTTCTGAGCGCTCGCTCAGCTATCTCTGGCAGTCCCATAGCAGTGGATGGAGAAGACGCTGTGTAAGAGAGCAGCTTGCGTTCCTTCACTTCGGGGGTCCCATTCTGGAGCTAGGAGCCCATAGGGGGGACCTGCACCTATCTGACATTTGTGGCTTAGCCTAACGATATGCTATCAATGTCAAGATGGGAATATCTCTTTAAAGGCAAGGGTCAGAGTGCAACTTTTTTAATTTCAGAAAACTGTCACAAGACTCTAATTTACCCCCCTCACTCTACGCTACCATGAGCAGGCTTAGCTTTAAAATAAAATTTATATTATTTTTTCAGGCTTTCTTGATAAATTTGACAGAAAATATGCCTCCTTGGAGACCACACCCTCGAGGACCCCTGACAATGACCAGTGATTGCTCACTATGAAAAAAGTTCTTTTAGTTTGAAGACTTTTAGTCCTTCAGTGTCAAACTGATTACGAGGAGTCCTGCTGCGGAGACCTCCAGTAATCAGTTGTGATCTGTAGGAGGAACCCTCAGAGACTATATAATTTCCCTGCAGCTCCTCCGCAGGTGAAATGAAGTATTACACTGTGCCCAATGAAATCAATGGGCTTTTTGTGTAATGAATGCATTTGTCAGGACCTCCAAAGGGAGACATCATCGTGAATAGCAGAGCCCTCCTCTATTAGCTCAGTCTGTAAACCTGATAACCCCCTACTTTATGATCTCTGAGATCTGCGTAAGTCACGGCTCACTGACCTAGATTGGTCCATCTGGCCTCAGGCTGCACCGTTCCCATTGAATGGCATCATACCCATCAATCCAGTTGATATTGATCATTCATTTCTTGTTTAACCCATTCATTCCAAACGGTCCAGTGTCCGTATCAGAAGATGCGAGCTGCTTTTATTTATTTATATTCTATTCTGGGATTTTCAGTCTTCCAGTCCACTAGCTGAGTCTTAAAGGAGGTGTTCACTTTGGACGGATCCTTTTAATTAGATGGGGCTCCAACAGTTTGTTGATCTCAAGGGTCCTACTGTTGGGGCTCCCAGCAATTAGTTGTAATCTGTGGGGTGGGGTATGACAATAAGTGGCCAATTTTTTTGCAGCACCACCACAGGGGAAGTTGGTCGTCCATGTAATGCATGGACCGGCTGGGTCCTCCAGAGCGAGAGACACTCTTCGTGTAGGCGCTCTCCACTTTGGCTAATGAATGGAGGATCAATGAGGCACAGTAAGGCACACCCCTCTGTTACATTACATATGCCTTGACAGGACAAATGAACCAAAGTTGCCAAAGGCTAGTCAACCGTAGTGCCCTAGTAATGGTGCTCGCCATAGATTTGCCATTCTTGAATGTTTAAGTCTATCAAATCTGATTCCCCATATCAAGGATGTATTATACATACTATAGGGAGAACTTTTGCAGATGAAATGGGACCCAACTGCTTAGGTTGACCTCACCCCCCATTCTCCATGATACAGTGCACCAAACAAGGTCAAGAAGGACTCATCTGAGGGTCCTACTGACCCTCATGATGATGGTAGAATATGGGAAAAGAATAGCAAGGCCCTTAAATGTAGAGTGTGGTTGCATAAACCAGTCAATATATTATAGAACCATTCATCTCTAAGTATCATGCTCAGCAGAGGTGTGGCTAAAAGAGATGCATAAGAATCAGCCACACCCCCGAGGGGACCAAATGCTTCTCTGCCATGTAAGGAGACCCCAGTTCGTTTACAGACGTTCCATTGGGGCCCCATCATTATAGTAGTAGTCTCTGATGCCTAGTATAGGTGATGGCCTGGTAAGAGATTAGTTCCAGACATCTGGCATGCACATTTTTGCTTGCAGAGATCCCGCTGCCTTTGTTGATACTAGTTCATTTTTGCTTCCAGTAAATTTTTCATTCAGTCCTGTCCCGGTAAATGATGTGTTTGCACAGGGGCAGGACTCTCAGGTATACATCTGCAGTGTCAGGTTATGACATAGAGTGACGTGGGATACTGGCAGTGCCAGCATTGCTTGCAGGTGATATAGGGGTGAAGCTGTTATCCTAGATCTCACTTCGATACTGCACGTCTCAGCAGACACCAGATATTGTGTACATATTTGTCTCAGGTTTTCACAGAGCACTCCTCTTTGTCGGGATGACCTAAATGTTCAATGCTGACAAAACAGTAAGATCGTTCCATGAGACGTCAACTTTATACACAGCACGGTAAAGATTTAAGGGGGCTGTCCACCAATAGATGTATCCTCAGGACAGGTCATCAATATCAGATCGGGGAAGGTCCATCACCCCCCCCTTCCCCAGCACGGTCAGCTGCCAGAAACATAAGGCTAGATGCACTCGGCAGTGTCGTTTATGCATACTTTCCTTGTGGATTTCTGTGAGGTTTTTGGTGTGTTTCCACACCAAAATGAGTATTTGTTAGGCCTCATGCACACGACCGTTGTTTTGGTCCGCATCCGATCCGATCTCGGGTGCAGACCCATTCACTTCAATGGGGCTGCAAAAGATGCGGACAGCACTTTTTTATGAGGACGGAATGGATGCGGACAGCACACAGTAGCTGTCAGCATCCGCATTTGCGGAGCGCGGCCCCGATCTTCAGGTCCGCAGCTGTCCGCATCCGCATTTGCGGAGCGCGGCCCCGATCTTCAAGTCTGCAGCTCCGCAAAAGATAGAACATGTCCTATTCTTGTCCGCAGCTTGCGGACAAGAATAGGCATTTCTATAGGGGTGCCAGGCGGGTGTGTTGCGGATCCGCAACACACCACGGACGTGTGAATGGAGCCTTATTCAGTGTTTTGCGGTCCTTTTTTCACGGATCCGTTGTTCCGTTTTTTTGTTTCCATTGTGTTTCCGTTTCTGTTCCGTTTTTCCGTCTGGCATATACAGTATACAGTAATTACATAGAAAAAATTGGGCTCGCCATAACATTTTCAATAGATGGTTCTGCAAAAACGGAACGAATATGGAAGACATACATTTCCGTATGTGTTCCGTTTTTTTTTGCGGAACCATTGACTTGAGTGGAGCCATGGAACGTGATTTGCGGGCAATAATCGGACATGTTCTGTCTTTCAACGGAATGGAAAAACGGAAATACGGAAACGGAATGCATACGGAGTACATTCCATTTTTTTCTTGCCGAACCATTGAAATGAATGGTTCCGTATACGGACCGTATACGAAACGCAAAAAAACGGCCCGTAAAGGGGAAAAAAAAGTTGTGTGAAAGAGGCCTTACAAAGGGGGACAGCAGGTTTCTATGTGGAAAATTTCTGCACTGTGTACATGATAGATAGATAATAGATAGATATATGATAGATAGATAGATAATAGATAGATAATAGATAGATAGATAATAGATAGATAGATAGATAGATAGATAGATAATAGATAGATAGATAATAGATAGATAGATAATAGATAGATAGATAATAGATAGATAATAGATAGATAGATAGATAATAGATATTAGATAGATAGATAATAGATAGATAATAGATAGATAATAGATAGATAATAGATAGATAATAGATATTAGATAGATAGATAATAGATAGATAGATAGATAATAGATAGATAGATAGATAGATAGATAGATAGATAGATGATAGATAGATAGATAGATAGATAGATAGATAGATAGATAGATAGATATGAGATAGATAATAAATAAATAAATAGATAATAAATAAATAGATAGATCTATCTATCTATTATCTATCTATCTATCTATCTATCTATCTATCTATCTATCTAATCTCATATCTATCTATCTATCTATCTATCTATCTATCTATCTATCTATTAATTATCTATCTATCTATCTATCTATCTATCTATCTATCTATCTATCTAATCTCATATCTATCTATCTCATATCTATTTATCTATCTATCTATCATATTCTATCTATCTCATATCTATCTATCTAATTATCTAAGTATTTATAATCTATCGATCTATCTAATCTATCTTTCGGACATGTCATTGAGGCGTATAAGCTTGGACCTTCTCCAGTTTCTAACATGATGTGTAAGTTGATTTCAGTGATAATGCCACTGGCATGACTTGAAAGTGCTGGAGTCCAAGAGGCGACATCAACGCCATGCCAACTTGGGCAGAAGCCATTGCCTTCAGTGGCACATAGTAATGCACCCTGGCCCTGCTCCCCACTGAGATGATGACTGTCCTCCTCATTAATGCATACATACATGCAGAAAATATGCAAATAATTGATTAATACATAAATGACCAATCGTAGCATATGAAGAAAAGCAGATCCGTCGGCTCCACCTTGTTGATGGTTTCCAGACAGCAATGCATTTTTCTTTTTTATAGCATTAAAAAAATGAACAGTAAGTGAAAAAAAAAACAAAGGGTCATGAATGCAGACACACTAGAGAGATGCAAAGTATTACATCAGATAGTTATAGAGGCAGTTTTTCCCAAAGCCACAAGGGACCATTAATATTATGGAGGGATGTTCCGAAATGACCCAAAAATCCATGTCCATCAGAGAACCCTATTTTAAAAGTCAGAACTGGACGCTCCCCCAACTGAGAGCGCCACTGAGTGTACTAACCCTTTAACTAAAGTCTAAAATGTCATTATTAATTCACAGTTCTGTACTAATCTCATAATATATCTGCATGAGAATTCTGTTCTGACTTGGTAAATGATGATTTCAGTGCCTGCAGCCACCACTAGGGGGAGATAACGACATGGAATTGTACTGCTGGTAGGAGCTGTATAAATCATCATTACGTGAGCTCCCTCTAGTGGTGCCTGGAGGTTACCATTCTGTTCCAGATCTGTTTTTAGATTTTGTAGTATATCTGTACAGAGGAGCTCTGCTTTGCTGACATGATAAATTATAAAATTGTGGCTTCCACAAGGTAGGGATTTATACTGGTAGTACTGAATTTACTGGCAGCTGAATATATCAATATATAGTGGGTTCTCCTATTGGTCTTCCATTTTATAAAATGTTGTGCTGACTCCCTTCTGTAAGGGAGATCTGTTTTTTCCCCCAACTTGATTAATAATAATATTCTGAAGGCATGCAAACACCACTAGAGGGAGCTAACTGTATATGGATTTGAACAACTAGAATTGAACTCAATAGCAGCTGTATAAATTATTTAACTCAATGGAAGCTGTATAAATCTATGCTATTAGATCCCCCTAGTGGTAGCTGGAAGTTGCTCTTTTTAGTTTTATGTCCAAAATTATATTTTCATTCGTTTTAAGGTATATCTTTATGGGGAGCTCTGCTCTTTTGACTTTAATAAATGATACAATTCTTGGTTTCGCCGGCAAACACTAGGGGGAGCTAACTGCATATGAATTTATGCATCTAGTGCTGAACCAAATGGCAGCTCTATAAATCCATGCAGTGAGATCCCCCTGTTGGTGGCTGGAGGTTGCCATTCGGTTTTAGGGCCAATATTGGATTCTAATTCATGTCATGGGATATATGTATGGGCAGGAATGTTCTTCTGACTTTGATAAATGATAAAACTCTGTCTGCATGCAGCCACCACTAGGGGGAGCTGATTGGATATTGCGTTTTACAGCTAGTATTGAACTCAGTGGCAGCTGTACACATTAGTATGCAGTTAGCCCCATCTAGTGGTGGCTGGAGGTAGCCTCTGTCATAGTGTCATGGCAAGCAGTGGAAGCAGTTCATTGCCAACCATATTCCCACCAGGGTCCCTTTGCATATGGTATATATCACTAATAATCTAGACCATCAGTCTTAGGGCTCATACACACAAACGTACTTTCTTTCTGTGTCTATTCTGTTTTTTGCGGACTGTATGCGGAACCATTCATTTCAATGGGTCTGCAAAAAAAAAAACGGAAGTGATTCCGTATGCATTTGCAAAAATATAGAACGCATTACGGACAATGATAGGACTGCTCTATTAGGGGGGAGCTGTTCCGTTCCACAAAATACGGAATGCACACGGACGTCATCCGTGTTTTTTGCGGCTCAGTGTTTTGCGAACCGCAAAACACATACGGTCGTGTGCATGAGCCCTTAGGCTTAGCCATATACAGATATCTGTAGGTTAAAGGCATTTCGGCTGACAGCGGTCTCTCCTGACTCCCCGATACACACAAGACACCTGTCGGTTTGGCCAAGCCGCGTACGTATTCTAAATGGGGAGGGGAATAAAGTCGGTGCCAGACACTTTATCTAGCAGAGCTGAAAAGGATTGGGCATGTTGACATCCAACAGCCCCATCCTTCTCTCCCCTGACATGTGCTGTCGGGATAGAGTTGGGAGGTCCTCATGAATGCTGCATCTCTGTAGATATAGGATCTTTCATAGGCGAGTAAATCTAAAGTTTGCCAGAAAGTTGCGCTCCCCCCTCCCTCCCGCTCGCTGCCCACGTCGTCCCCTCCTCTTCCCCTCCACAGTTACTTTACCCAGACACCAGTCAAACCTGTTTGTGTCACTTTCAGGTGCCAAGTGCACATGGTTGTGCGTGTATTTTATTCTACTATGACCAAGTGATATATAAAAGGAAGTGACACCGGGAAAAACCCTGATTGGCTGATTTCTCCTCGCTGCTGCGCGTCTGGCACAAATATTTAACAATGCAAAGTGTGTCTGTGCGGTAGTAGTGTCAGCGTGTGTGTGTGCGGTAGTAGTGTCAGCGCGTGTGTGTGCGGTAGTAGTGTCAGCGTGTGTGCGTGTGTGGTGCTATTCTGTCTGCCTGTGGCAGGTGTGACAGTGCCTGGGCTACCTGTGGATGACACTCAATACACACCTGCGGGCAGGTAAGTACTGCTCTTTGCCACTCTGCAAATGTTATAATCTAGAAACCGCATCTTCTAAAATACAGAAATGTAGCAGAGCTGAAGCTGTTACTCCAGGGCACCGTAATAGTAACAATGTGAGTAATTCAGTATAACATAATATTAATAATTCAGAATAATGTAGTATATTTACCTGCAAACCACAGATAACACAGAGTGATATCGCCTTAAGACATGCCAAACCCAATACTACTACACACAGTATACAGATACGAGCAGCAGAGCTGGGTTTGTCATTCAATTCATTGTGGGGCGATAACACATTGGGATTTTACTCAGTACAGACTCAGTACCGCTGCTTCTGAAATTGTTAAGTGAAAAATAAGGGTCCTTGTAAAGACAACAATGGATTAGGTTTACTGGCAGTCCTATGTAAAGCCAGAAACAATTGTATGCGTTTTGACAAATTGCAAACTAATTACTACTACATCTGTTTGTACAATGGTCCCTCAAGTTACTATATTAATTGGTTCCAGGACGACCATTGTATGTGGAAACCATTGTAAATCGAGTAATCGGTTCCAAAGCTCCAAAATGTCATCCAAGATAAGAGAAAATGAAGGTTTAAGAAAAATAAGCAGATAACTAGGACAGATAAGACAAGTCCTTACATATAACAGTCAGGAATAGCTGCTAACTAGTAACTAATACGGCTTTGATTGGTTGGATCTGAGGCTGAGACATTGTATGTGGAGTCTAGTTTCAACTTACGATGGGTCAGAAAAGACCAGGGTATGCTGGAAATATTGTATCCTGAAGGAGCGCCGTGTATCTATTATCTATCTATCTATTATCTATCTATTATCTATCTATCTATCTATCCATCTATCTATCTATCTATCTATCTAATATCTATCTATCTATCTATCTATCTATCTATCTATTATCAATCTATTATCTATCTATTATCTATTTATCTATCTAATATCTATCTATCTATCTATCTATCTATCTATTATCAATCTATTATCTATCTATTATCTATTTATCTATTATCTATCTATCTATCTATCTATCTATTATCTATTATCTATCTATCTATCTATCTATCTATCTATCTATCTATCTATCATCTATCTATCTATCTATTATCTATCTCATATCTATCTATCTATTATCTATCTATCTATTATCTATCTCATATCTATCTATCTATTATCTATCTATTATCTATCTATCTATCTATCTATCTATCTATCTATCTATCTATCTATCTATCTATCTATCTACAGTCAGGTCCATAAATATTGGGACATCAACACAATTCTAACATGTTTGGCTCTATTCACCACCACAATGGATTTGAAACGAACAAGATGTGCTTTACCTGCAGACTGTCAGCTGTAATTTGAGGGAATTTACATCCAAATCAGGTGAACGGTGCAGGAATTACAACAGTTTCCATATGTGCCTCCCACTTGTTAAGGGACCAAAAGTAATGGGACAGAATAATAATCATAAATCAAACTTTCACTTTTTAATACTTGGTTGCAAATCCTTTGCAGTCAATTACAGTCTGAAGTCTGGAACGCATAGACATCACCAGACGCTGGGTTTCATCCCTGGTGATGCTCGGCCAGGCCTCTACTGCAACTGTCTTCAGTTCCTGCTTGTTCTTGGGGCATTTCTTCTTCAGTTTTGTCTTCAGCAAGTGAAATGCAGCTCAATCGGATTCAGGTCCGGTGATTGACTTGGCCATTGCAGAACATTCCACTTCTTTCCCTTAAACTCTTTGGTTGCTTTTGCAGTATGCTTTGGGTCATTGTCCATCTGCACTGTGAAGCGCCGTCCAATGAGTTCTGAAGCATTTGGCTGAATATGAGCAGATAATATTGCCCGAAACACTTCAGAATTCATCCTGCTGATTTTGTCAGCAGTCACATCATCAATAAATACAAGAGAACCAGTTCCATTGGCAGCCATACATGCCCACGCCATGACACTACCACCACCAGGCTTCACTGATGAGGTGGCATGCTTGGGATCATGAGCAGCTCCTTTACTTCTCCATACTCTTCTCTTCCCATCACTCTGGTACAAGTTGATCGTGGTCTCATCTGTCCAAAGGATGTTGTTCCAGAACTGTGAAGGCTTTTTTAGATGTCATTTGGCAAACTCTAATCTGGCCTTCCTGGTTTTGAGGCTCACCAATGGTTTACATCTTGTGGTGAACCCTCTGTATTCACTCTGGTGAAGTCTTCTCTTGATTGTTGACTTTGACACACATACACCTACCTCCTGGAGAGTGTTCTTGATCCGGCCAACTGAAGGGTGTTTTCTTCACCAGGGAAAGAATTCTTCGGCCATCCACCACAGTTGTTTTCCGTGGTCTTCCGGGTCTTTTGGTGTTGCTGAGCTCACCGGTGCGTTCCTTCTTTTTAAGAATGTTCCAAACAGTTGTTTTGGCCAGGCCTAATGTGTTTGCTATTTCTCTGATGGGTTTGTTGTGTTTTTTCAGCCTAATGATGGCTTGCTTCACTGATCGCTCTTTGGATCTCATCTTGAGAGTTGACAGCAACAGATTCCAAATGCAAATAGCAGACGTGAAATGACCTCTGGGCCTTTTATCTGCTCATTGTAATTGGGATAATGAGGGAATAACACACACCTGGCCATGGAACAGCTGAGAAGCCAATTGTCCCATTACTTTTGGTTTCTTAACAAGTGGGAGGCACATCTGCAAACTGTTGTAATTCCTGCACCGTTCACCTGATTTGGATGTAAATACCCTCAAATTAAAGCTGACAGTCTGCAGGTAAAGCACATCTTGTTTGTTTCATTTCAAATCCATTGTGGTGGTGTATAGAGCCAAAAATGTTAGAATTGTGTCGATGTCCCAATATTTATGGACCTGGCTGTATCTATCTCATATCTATCTATCTCATATCTATCTATCTCATATCTATCTATCTCATATCTATTGAATAAAGTCCAAGTGTTGTGAGCAGCACTGCAGAGTAAATGTGATGGGTGCCTGTGGCTGCGGAAGCGATCCAACATCCCAAGAATAAAATTAAAAAATTCCAGGTTCACATACAACCTGCAAAATATGAAGATTGGATGCAGACAAAAACAACCTTTCTGTGCATGAGCCCTTATTCTGTATCCTATTACTAGATTATAATTTTTATTATTAAAATTATATTATTGATTATTATGTATTAGATTATTGTTAATTTGATTAATTTTTATTATTGTTGTTATATTATTATTTATTAGATTATTACTTTTTATTATTATTAGATTATTATTATTATTATTATTATTATTATTATTATAATTTATTAGATTATTTTATATTTTTTATTAGATTATTATTTTTCATTATTATTTATTATTATTTCTACTTTATTATTTAGCTTAACTTTTGTTTTTAAAATAAGTTGTAAAGTGTAGATGGGAAATCATATAAAGGGTTTACCAGACTTTTTCCCTTATTTTTAAGTGCAAAAATTAGGAAGCATCTGTATATAT
The DNA here is from genome assembly GCF_905171765.1 of Bufo bufo. Lineage (NCBI taxonomy): Eukaryota > Metazoa > Chordata > Amphibia > Anura > Bufonidae > Bufo > Bufo bufo. Next base: position 16,856,992 of record NC_053398.1, on the reverse strand, counting down.
TTCTGAGACGGATCCATGAGTATAGCTGACATCCATTTGACATGTTTTTTTAGTTTTTTTTTAAGGGAAGTGAAGATTATATATTTTTTTTGTTGCAGAGTGCAGATGTAGGCCTCTTGCTCATGAACATATTTTTTTTTTTTTTTTTGCGGACCGTATACGGAACCATTTATTTCAATGGGTACACAAAAAAAAAAACGGAAGGGACTCCGTGTGAATTCCGTTTCCGTATGTCCGTATTTCCGTTCCACAAAAAAAAAAATGTCCTATTCTTGTCCGCATTACGGAGAAGAATAATTCCATAAAAATGAAAAAAATTAACAAAAAAGTATTTTTTTTTTACCTTTTTGGTGTCATTTTTTGATACAGAGAAATTAGTGTTGATTTTTTTAATAGGAATCCACATAAAAAAAAAATCTCAACTTCTGTAATGTTATTTTCTAGACTTTGTGCCTTCTTTCAGAAAGAGCGCCACACCTGTCCACAGGTCATGTGTGGTATTACAGCCCAGCTCCATTCACCTCAGCTGCATTGAGCTGCAATACCAGACACAATCCGTGGAAGAAAGCAGCCATCCTGAACAACCCCTTTAAGCTTTTTAGGACTCTTTTAGACAACTCCTTCTGAAGTACCTTGCACAGAACTCCCTGTATTATGAGTCAGTTGAAGCTGCATCAAGCTATAGAAACTCAAGGTTTCCCCCTGCAATTATATTTGATCATCGTGGATCTAGGACGTGAAATCCCTGCCATCGTCCAGCTTGGGGGAGGTGGTGGGAATATTTTAAGGGGATTCCCCTTTAAGATAACACAGCAGCAGTGAAAGCCGCAGGTCGCACGATGTGATATTGGAACGAGTTGAATCACGATGCAACAATTACATGTTACAGGGATCCAAATGGCAGACTCAGCTCTGCTACATCGTCATATGTAGTGCTGAGCAGGGGTGCACAGGATACGCCATAAATGTCCAGATGGGAATTACCCTTTGACATAGAAACCGACGACTGGTTGGTAGGTGACTTGGACTCGGACAACACAAAGCAAATATGTTGAGATTAGCCGCTGAGTATAACACCTATATAAACAATGATAGGTGATTAAATAAAGCAACGCTCAGACTTAAAGGTGTACTCCGACCTGACGGGCGCATGTGATGGAGTGACACTGAAAGCCCAACCTGCCCACCAGTAAAGTAATGGGGTGAAGGGGTTGCACAGGATTAGAAAAGCACTTTACCTGTCCATGAGTTGTGTGCTATTGCAGCTCAGATCCGCTGAGTTGAATGGTGCTCAGCTACAGTACCGCACACAACCTGCGGACTGGTGCGGCGCTGTTCCTGTTTTTGGAATCCTGAACAATCCCTCTAAATGATCAGAATGTAAATATTTAGCCTGCTAAGACCAAGAACCAGAATCCCTACATTTCTGATGTCAAAACGATCTGATCTGGTCACTCGTAGTTAGGCCTCATGCACACGGCCGTTGTTTGGGTCCGCATCCGAGCCGCCGTTTTTGGCGGCTCGGATGCGGACCCATTCACTTCAATGGGGCCGCAAATAAAGATGCTGACAGCACTCCGTGTGCTGTCCGCATCCGTGGCTCCGTTCTGCGGCCCCGCAAAAAAAATATAACATGGCATTTATATTGCCGGCGCCCGTTCCGTTCTGCAAATCGCGGAAAGCAACACGGGCGGCTTCTGTTTTTTACGGATCCGTGGTTTGCGGACCGCAAAAAACGACACGGTCGTGTGCATGAGGCCTTAGAAAAATGTTTCAGCCATGTCTTTAATATTTTGATTGATGATACCACGAAGGATTGTGAGTGGACAATTACGAAGGATCTTCTGTCTAAGGCCTCTTTCACACGACAGTATGGCTTTTTCAGTGTTTTGCGGTCTGTTTTAAACGGATCCGTTGTTCCGTTTTTTGTTTCCGTTGTGTTTCCGTTCCGTTTTTGCGTTCTGTTTTTCCGTATGGCAAATACAGTATACAGTAATTTCATAGAAAAAATTGGGCTGGGCATAACATTTTCAATAGATGGTTCCGCAAAAAACGGAACGGATACGGAATACATACGGATGCATTTCCGTATGCATTCCGTTTTTTTGCGGACCCATAGACTTTAATGGAGCCACGGAACGTGATTTGCGGCCAAATATAGGACATGTTCTATCTTTCAACGGAACGGAAAAACGGAAATACGGAAACGGAATGCATACGGAGTACATTCCGTTTTTTTTGCGGAACCATTGAAATGAATGGTTCCATATACGGACCGTATACGGAACGCAAAAAACGGCCCGCAAAACGGAAAAAAAAACGGTCGTGTGAAAGAGGCCTAAGGCCTCTTGCACACGGCAAGAGGACACCTGCCATGGCTTCAAGCAGCAGCTGTCTTCACGCCACACCAATGTGGCATGGTTGCAGCTTTAAATCGCCAGTCCGTGAACAGAAGTGCTGCCTTCCATTGAAAACAATGAGAGGCAGACACCACGTGGCCACTGGTGGAATCTTTTCCCTGTGTCCATGCCAAGATTTTGCCAGCAACTTCCCTTATAGATATTTGTTCCATCTCAGATGAGTGTTTTGAATCCCACAAGTCCTCGATTTTAGTAGGAGCACATAAGAAAAGTTGCTCTTCCCACTGGACTTTGTTTGTACTGGCAAGAGTCCTGGTTCTTTTTTCTTCATTTTCAACCTAGACCATATCCTTTGGCAGGTTCCCCAGACCTCAAACCTCATACACTTGGACCAGATATCGCTAATACATTTCTAGGGAATAGGAGGCTATTATATACAGTACTTATGAAACATAAGATCAGGTACTCTTTGGTTTGACTGTTTTAGGCTCATGTTACATTTACGCCCCAGATACAAAAAAAAGTCAACAGTAAGTGTCTCATTGAACCTGGACTAGAGTCTACTGCTCTTTGGCTGCAGTGTCAGTGGTTTTCTAGCTCTTGTGAAATTAGAAAGCCCCAAAAGGTTGAGAGGGGTGGTTTTGGAAGAGCTGGAGAACCTCAGCTAGGAGACCACCATCTGATTGTCTTCTCTGTTGGGTCTTCAGTTTCTCAGTGGCACGATATCAATGATATGGATGATTTATTCATCTAGTTTTTCAACTATGCTTGTTGGAAGATTCCTGGGACACCATTGGGCCATGCGCAAGAATGATCACGGCTGGAGCCAAGCTCTCAGGGCAGTGAGAGAAAGACCTTTCCAATAGAGTTACCTTCTCAGGTTCAGCAGCTTCTGGTGGGGCTTTTACTTGAAGGCAAAGTTGTGACTACAACGCGAAGAAAGTAGTGTAATGTCCACTATGTACAAGGCAACAGAGAACAGGTTCTATGAAATCAATTCACCCCTAATTGAAGAGTCAACGATATACAGTAGCTCCTACCCTGGCCAGCAGCCACTTGCATGGGGTGAATGAGCCATGTCTGGACAGAACTTGGACTGGAAATTCTGGGCAATGCCATCTCTAGGCTCTGTTCACACTCAAGTTAATTTTTTTCATTCAGGTTTGAGGAGCTTTCAGAAGGCCTCAATAACACAGTTATTGGTTCTGGTCACATTTGCCTCTTGGCTTCTGTTTCTAACACATGAAGGATCCAAATGTCGACACTGAGGAACCATTGACTTTCAGAGAGGTCTGTTGAGTTTCTGCTGCACTCTTCTTGCTGTCAAAAATTACAGAAACCCCAGGAAAGAAAACTCTGATGGAAGGAGAAATGCAGGTGCGAACATAGCCTAATCTGATGGAGAAGCTAATCGAGCAATCAATCAATCATCATTCCTGGGCAGCAGATCATGCTGTGTAAAAAGGTATCTGCTGCTCAGAAACAATGAATCTGTATGAGGATGAACGATGGTAGTAACCTTACAGTGGAAGTGATCGCTGTGGGTAAATGCAGCTCCTCACCTCCACTGACGAGCATGAAGTTATCAGGAAGGAACGGTTCCTTCCCCTATAATTGCCTGCTCGGTCGGACCATGTAAATGTGCCTTAGGCTAGGTCTACACGACGACATTTGGTGCAACAAAATGTCGCGCGACAATTTTTATAATGGCAGTCTATGGTGTCGCACTGCAACATGCGACATGCTGCGACTGTGACGCAACAGTCGCAGAAAAATCCATCTCGAGGGATTTTCTGAGACTGTTGCGTCGCAGTCGCAGCATGTTGCATGTTGCAGTGCGACACCATAGACTGCCATTATAAAAATTGTCGCGCGACATTGGTGCAACAAAATGTCGCGCGACAAATGTCGTCGTGTAGACCTAGCCTTAACTGCCCCCTGCATGACAGGCACTCCGCTAAGCTGTTAGTGATGTTTCTGTCCAGATGCCTACTGACAGCAGAATAGTGAGTGCAGCTCTGGTGTATAATATAGGATGTAACTCAGGATCAGTACAGGATGAGTAATGTAATGTATGTACACAGTGACTGCACCAGCAGAATAGTGAGTGCAGCTCTGGAGTATAATACAGGATGTAACTCAGGATCAGTACAGGATAAGTAATGTAATGTATGTACACAGTGACTGCACCAGCAGAATAGTGAGTGTAGCTCTGGAGTATAATACAGGATGTAACTCAGGATCAGTACAGGATAAGTAATGTAATGTATGTACACAGTGACTCCACCAGCAGAATAGTGAGTGCAGCTCTGGAGTATAATACAGGATGTAACTCAGGATCAGTACAGGATAAGTAATGTAATGTATGTACACAGTGACTGCACCAGCAGAATCGTGAGTGCAGCTCTGGAGTATAATACAGGATGTAACTCAGGATCAGTACAGGATAAGTAATGTAATGTATGTACACAGTGACTGCACCAGCAGAATAGTGAGTGCAGCTCTGGAGTATAATATAGGACGTAACTGAGGATCAGTACAGGATAAGTAATGTAATGTATGTACACAGTGACTGCACCAGCAGAATAGTGAGTGCAGCTCTGGAGTATAATACAGGATGTAACTCAGGATCAGTACAGGATAAGTAATGTAATGTATGTACACAGTGACTCCACCAGCAGAATAGTGAGTGCAGCTTTGGAGTATAATACAGGATGTAACTCAGGATCAGTACAGGATAAGTAATGTAATGTATGTACACAGTGACTGCACCAGCAGAATAGTGAGTGCAGCTCTGGAGTATAATATAGGACGTAACTGAGGATCAGTACAGGATAAGTAATGTAATGTATGTACACAGTGTCTCCACCAGCAGAATAGTGAGTGCAGCTTTGGAGTATAATATAGGACCTAACTGAGGATCAGTACAGGATATGTAATGTAATGTATGTACACAGTGACTGCACCAGCAGAATACTGAGTGCAACTCTGGAGTATAATACAGGATGTAACTCAGGTCCAGTACAGGAAAAGTAATAGATAGAGATAGCAAATAGATAGCAAAGTTATCTTACGCTTTGATAAAGTTTTTGAGTCAATACATTGTAATCTTTACTATGGCTTTGTAGAATGTACTGGCCTGACCTTATGACCAAAATTACCCTATATAACCCTATACTCACCCTATAGAACCCCATGCTCACCGTATGTAACCCTATACCCACCCTATTTAACCCTCTACTCACCCTATATAATCCTGTATTTACTCTGTATAAACCTGCATATTCGGATCCTCAGACTAATCACTTCTGTGTTCATTATGGGATTACTCAAGCAGCAGCCGTGGAGTAGGCTTTATGTGGGGGTCATTTTATGTTTTATAGGTTATTAGCGTTTATAGAGTTTCGGCGCCATTGTTTACAGTAGCAGGACAAGCAGACTATTTGTAAGTCTATGACCTCATCTTTAGGTGTGAATGTTCTTTTTAAAGAGTTGAGTGTTTGCTTGGCGTTACTGATTAATCCTCAGGTTTTGAAATTCACCATTAAGTAGAATCATGATAGTTGGATTAAGGTAGGAGGAGACCTGTTGAGTGAGCCCGATAACAATGCCTTGATAAACGCTGGCTGCACAGGTGCCACTGAACCTCTCTGCCCAGACTGCTTTGTAACAGACACAATGTAATCCAAAATATCACCTATGGCAAGATAAATGTTAGATGCATCGTTTGGATGGGGCTAATCTAAGCTGCAATACCTGGCATGACCTGTTGACTATAGTGGCACAACCCGTGGAAGAAAGTGTGTAAACCAAGTTTTGCAAAAACCCTCGAAGCATCCTCTATAAATGCTCACCTCTCTTCATTCCTGCAGTCTTCTGCAAGCAGTAGTATAGAGGAGAGGGGAGTCTGGTCTGGGGGCTATATTAGTTTTAGGTGTATTATGGTCTCAGGTCTCCAGGCCGGGGTCTGTATCACTTTTAGACATTTTGTCTGGCATCTGTAATATTTTAGGGAGCCTAAGGTCTGTATTAGTTCTGTATTTAGGTGGTCCGGTCTGGGGTCTGTATTCATTTTGGGATGTGATGAAGGGAGAGATATGCACTATGTGTGATTCAAATGCGTAAATTATGGGTATGCCGTACGAAATGAGAGGAGCATAAGATAAAATTTTTGTATAAGACACTGTGTACCACTTCATAACTCAGTATTATTCAGAGAGATGAGTCTGGTCTGGGGTCTATATTAATTTGGGAGGGAGAGGGGGTCTGGTCTGTGTACATTAGTTTGAGCCTCTAGTAGGGTCTGTGTTAGTTTTAGGGGTCTGGTCTGGGGCAAGTATTATTCTAAGGAGTATAAGCTCTGTATTATTTTACGTGGTTTGGGTTCTGTATTTAGATGGTCTGGTCTGGGGTCTGCGTTCATTTTGGGATGGGATGAAGGGGGTCATATGCACTATGTGTGATTCAAATGTGTAAATAATTAAAAATTTTGCACAACAAACTGCGCACTGCTTTATACGTTAGTGTTAATGATGAGAGGTGAGTCTGGTCTGGGATCTGTATTAGTTTGGGGGGGGTCTGGTCTGGGTTGTGTACATTAGTTTGAGCCTCTGGTCTGGGGTCTGTATTATTTTATGGGGTTTGGGGTCTATATTTAGGTGATCTAGTCTGGGGATTTATCATTTCAGGATGTAATAAGGGGGTCATATGAACTATTTGTCACCCATTGTGTAAATTATGGGTATGTCCTATATAAATGGGCGGAGGGGGGCATAAGATAAAAATTTTGTGCAACACACTGTGCGTACCGCTTCATTTGTCAGTATTAATGAGCAGAGGTGCCTCAAGTCTGGGGTCTGTATTAGTTTGGGAGAGTCTGGTCTGGGGTATACATTAGTTTGAGGCTCTTGGTTGTGGTCTATATTTGTTTTAGGGATCTGGTCTGGGGTCTGTACTATTTTATGGGGTTTGGGTTCTATAGTTAGGTGATCTAGTCTGGGGTCTGTATTAATTTTGGGATGTGATGAAGGGGGTCATTTGTGCTATTTTTGATCCAAATGTGTAAATTATGGGTATGCTCTATGAATTTATGGGTATGCTCTATGTAAATAGAAGGGGCATAAGATAAAAACTGTGTGCAACACACTGTGCGTACCGCTTCATATGTCAGTATTAATGAGGAGAAGTGCCTCAAGTCTGGGGTCTGTATTAGTTTGGGAGAGTTTGGTCTGGGGTATACATTAGTTTGAGGCTCTTGGCTGTGGTCTATATTTGTTTTAGGGATCTGGTCTGGGGTCTGTACTATTTTATGGGGTTCGGATTCTATATTTAGGTGATCTAGTCTGGGGTCTGTATTAATTTTGGGATGGGATGAAGGGGGTCATTTTTGCTATTTTTGGGTATGGGTACACTCTATGTATTTATAGGTATGCTCTATGTAAATAGAAGGGGCATAAGATAAAAACTGTGTGCAACACACTGTGCGTACCGCTTCATATGTCAGTATTAATGAGCAGAAGTGCCTCAAGTCTGGGGTCTGTATTAGTTTGAGAGAGTCTGGTCTGGGGTATACATTAGTTTGAGGCTCTTGGCTGTGGTCTATATTTGTTTTAGGGATCTGGTCTGGGGTCTGTACTATCTTATGGGGTTTGGGTTCTATATTTAGGTGATCTAGTCTGGGGTCTGTATTAATTTTGGGATGGGATAAAGGGGGTCATTTGTGCTATTTTTTGGTATGGGTACACTCTATGTATTTATGGGTATGCTCTATGTAAATAGGAGGGGCATAAGATAAAAACTGTGTGCAACACTGTGCGTACCGCTTCAGAAGAGGTGCCTCTGGTCTGTATTAGTTTGGGAGAGTCTGGTCTGGGGTGTACATTATTTTGAGGCTCTTGACTGTCGTCTGTATTTGTGTTAGGGTTGTGGTCTGTGTTATATTAAGGAGTCTAAGGTCTGAATTACTTCATGGGGTTTGGGATCTGTATTTAGGTGGCTGGTCTGGGGTCTGTATTCATTTTGGGATGTGATGAAGGGGGACATATGCACTATGTGTGATTCAAATGGTCAAATTATGGGTATGCCCTATGTAAATGCGTGGGGCATAACATAAAAATTATGTGTACTGCTTCATACGTCACTTTTTAGAATCTCCCTGTTGTTCCTTCTCAAAAGCTTTCAGGCTCTGTTCATATCTAAATAGAGATTAAATGGATAAATGAAAAAAAAAAGAAAGAAAAAGAAATGCACAATGCTCTGCTGGATCCATTGCATGATGGACACTGGCGGCGACCTGAGAAAACCAAGTGACTTATGATGGTGTCCGTTGGGTCTTGATTTGGTGCTATTCTTTTATCTGAAACAAAAGTTCCTAACCCCCACTCATCAAGTGACTGGCACGTTCTATACATTGAGACCCTTCAGGCTATCTCCAAAAAGATAAGAGGGTGCACTGACCAATATGATGTATGAAAGGTAGGTGATTTCTGAAGAGCCGGCGAAGTCTCGTCAAGCACATGCAGAGGGGGATTCCTAGAGGAAGCAATGATGTGTGCAATGTGGAAATTACTACCAGGACACAAGGGACAGAATTTGAGCCTACTGAATGAAGAACCTAAGAACAGACGGAGAGTGACGAAACACTCTTTTTTTCAGCCGCAGCCAGACAGGAAATCGTGTTGTGGACATAACACTTTCTAGTACTCTGGGAACCTGAGATAGCCTTCAAAAATTCCACAGGATAGGGGGTAACTATTACATCGGCAATAACTATTATATCGGCGGGAGTCCTACTGCTGGTACCTCCAGCAATCATGAGAATGTGGTCCCTATACCCCCTGTAGCCCTCCTGAAATGAGCGGTGCAGCTGGTCGCACATGGATGTGGCAGCTCCATTCATTTCTATGGGATTTCCGGAGATAGCCGAGTACAGCGCTCGGCTATCTCTAGAGCTCCCATAGAAATGGAGGGAGTGGCCACGCGTATGTACGACTAGCCACTCTATTCATTTCAGAGGGGCTGCATGGGGTATGGGGACCCCATTCTCATGATTGGTGGAGGTCCTAGTGGTAGGACCCCCACGAATCTAATAGTTATCCCCTATCTTGTGGATAGGGGATAACTTAATCTAACTGGAGTACCCCTTTAAGGCTAAAGATGGCCATACACATGAGGCAATGACTGGCTGATCACTCATCTGTGGGATCATTCGTATGGTTTGTGCCATCCCATCAGCAACATTAAAAAAATTATTCCCTGGTCCTTGAGCGTGATAAACCTGGAATATCACATTTTTGGCAGATGAAGGTCTGCTGTCTGCCATTATGGATGACTGTGTGAATCTTTCAAGCGATAGCCATTTTGACCGTAAATAGCAGCTATGGCTGATTTGTGCTGAAACTGCGTATTAATTTATTGAATGACCGTTTTCTTATAACAGCATTTTCCAATCTTTTACAATAGAGTAACCCCTGACAAAAGTTTCCTCCACATGGAGGAGACCTACAACTACCGCAACCACATTGGTGACAGCTCTTGCTGTTTTTTGAGGAACCCCTGACCAAATTCTCAGGGGCCCTCAGAACCAGGCCTGGGAAGCACTCGCTTACAGAGTAGGCCTCAACTGTCCAGCAGTAAGAAAGACTTGGTTGCCCATAGCAACCAATCAGAGCTCAGCTTTCATTTCTTAAACTGCTCTGGAAAAATGAAAATTGAACTCTGATTGGTTGCGATCAGCAACCAGTCAGAGCTCAGATTTAATTTCTTTAACACTTGAGGACACAGCCATTATTTATCCAAGCCATTCTGAGATTGTTTTCTCGGGACACATTGTACTTCATGACACTGGTAAATTTTAGTAGATATATTTCACCTTTATGTATAAAAGAAACAAATCCCAAATTTATAAAAAATTGGGAAAAATTTGCCATTTTCAAAATTTGAATATCTCTGCTTTTAAGGCAAATAATGATACCTCATAAAATAGTTATTACTTTACATTTCCCATATGTCCACTTTATGTTGGCCTCATTTTGTAAATGTCACTTTTTTAAGGACCAGTTCAGTTCGGAAGTCACTTTGTGGGGCTTACATAGTAGAAACCCCCCATAAATGACCCTATTTTAGAAACTACACCCCTCAAGTTATTCAAAACTGATTTTTATAAACCTTGTTAACCCTTTAGGTGTTCCACAAGAATTAAAGAAAAATGGAGATGAAATTTTCAAAATGTCACTTTTTTGACATTTTTCCACGTCACATTTGAAGCCCCCCTGATGGACCCTACAGTAGAAACTCCCAAAAAGTAACACCATTTTGGAAATTACGATAAGATGACAGATTTAGGGTCCATTCACACGTCCGTAAGTGTTTTACAGATCTGCAAATTGCGGATCCGCAAAACACGGACACCTGCAATGTGCGATCCGCAATTTGCAGACTGCACATCACAGACACTATAATAGAAAATGCCTTTTCTGGTCTGCAATTGCGGACAAGAATAGGACATGTTCTTTTTTTTTCAGGAACGGAATTACGGATCCAGAAAAAATGGATCTCGAAAAACGGTTGCGGATCCAGAAAATGCAGATGCGGATCCCGAAAATGCGGATTCGCATCCCGAAAATGCGGATTCGCATCCGTTCCAGCCCCATTGAAAGTGAATGGGTCCGCAAATTACAAATGCGGACCCAAATTACGGACGTGTGAATGGACCCTTATTGGTACTATTTTGGGGTACATATGATTTTTGATCGCTCGATATTACGCTTTTTGTGAGGCGAGCTAACCAAAAAATGGCTGTTGTGGCACAGTTTTTATTTTTCGTTTTTTTTTACAATGTTCACCTGACAGGTTATATCTAGTGTTGATCGAGCACCAAAGTGCTCGGGTGCTCAAGTAGAACACTTTGGGATGCTCGGGTGCTCTACAATGGAAGTCAATGGAAGAACCCGAGCATAAAACCAGGCACCCCCTGCTCTGAAGAGGGGAGGGTGTCTGATTCATAGTAAAAGGTCAGAAATTGATGGAAACGCCACTGAAATGGTTCGGGAACAGCATGGGGAGGATGTCTGGATGCATCTTGGACTCCCAGGTCACTGCTGGGAACGATGTTGTCCGAGTAGCACGCCACTTTTACAGACTGACAATAATACGCACGAAGATAAAATCGATTTTAGAGGAAAAATTGTTAGGAAACATTCTTTCCTGTATATTTACTGTATATAAAGTGCAAGTGCTGCCAAAAATTACAAGGAAGAGGCACTCCGATACAACCTGTATATCACATAAAGTAGGGCATCATACATACCCTTGAAAAATTATGATTGATGGCCTGCTGGTGACCCTCAAAAACATTAGGAGGAAGGGCCTGCTGGTGACCCTCTAAAACATTAGGGGTGAAGCCCTGCTGCTGATCTGACCATCTAAAAAATTAGGGCTGAGGGTCTGCTGCTGAGCTGACCATATAAAAAATTAGGGGTGAGGGTCTGCTGCTGATATGACCATCTAAAACATTAGGGGTGAGGGTCTGCTGCTGATCTGACCTTCTAAAACATTAAGGGTGAGGGTCTGCTGCTGAGCTGACCATCTAAAACATTAAGGGCAAGGCCTGCTGCTGATCTGACAATCTAAAACATTAGTTGTGAGGGTCTGCTGCTGATCTGACCATCTAAAAAATTAGGGGTGAGGGTCTGCTGCTGAGCTGACCCTTTAAAACATTTGGGGCGAGGGCCTGCTGCTGATCTGACCATCTAAAAGATTATGGACGAGGGCCTGCTGGTGACCCTCTAAAACATTAGGGGTGAGGGTCTGCTGCTGAGCTGACCCTCTAAAACATTAGGAGCGAGGGCAGCCTAATAAGCTTGTTGATATGATGGAGGAGGAGGACGAGAAAAGGAAGATTGAACCATATACCCTTTTTTGTGGTGGAAGGGGTGTATGGGAATACAGTGTATGCAGTACACCATAAAAGCCACATTTAAAGTGCCTTTATGTTCAGCCGCTTTTCTCTGGTGGAGTAGAGAAGTCAGGAGCAATCCAGGCCTTGTTCATTTTGATAAGAGTCAACCTCTCAGCATTTTCAGTTGACAGGCGGATGCGCTTATTAGTTATTATGCCCCCAGCAGCACTAAATACACGATCTGACAAAAGGCTGACGCCAGGGCAGGCCAGCACCTCTAAGGCGTAGAGCGCCAGTTTGTGCCACGTGTCCAGCGTGGACACCCAATAGTTGTAAGGCACACAGGGATCATTGAGGACACTGACACGGTCTGCGACGTATTCATTCACCATCTTCCAAAACTTTTCCCTCCTTGTGACACTAGGCCGCGCATCAGGTTGAGGGTGCTGGCGGGGTGTCATAAAACTGTCCCAGGCCTTGGAGAGTGTTGTCCTGCCTCTGTTGGAACTGCTGTGTGTTCCCCTCGTCTCCCCTCCTCGATTGCCCAAGGAACTACATACTCTGCTACCAGCGTTGTCAGATGGAAATTTTTGGAGCAATTTTTCCACAAGGACCTTCTAGTATTGCACCATTTTGCTAGTCCTCTCCACCACAGGAATGAGAGATGAGAAGTTCTCTTTGTAGCGGGGGTCGAGAAAGGTGAGCAACCAGTAATCGGTGTTGGCCAAAATGCGTATAACACAAGGGGCACGGGAAAGGCAGCCTAACATAAAGTCAGCCATGTGTGCCAGAGTCCCAACAGACAAGACTTTGCCATCCTCGTCAGGAGGATGACTCTGAATCTCCTCATCCTCTTCCTCCTCTTCGGCCCATCCACGCAGAACAGATGGAATAAACCTGCTATTGGTTCTACCCCCTGTAGTGGAGGCAACTGTCTCCTGCTCCTCCCTCTCCTCCTCATCATCATCCAATTCGCTCTGAGAAGACGAACTGAGGGTGGCCTGGCTATCACCCTGTGTACTGTCTTCCCCCATTTCCACCTCTTCCACATGCAAAGCGTCCGCCTTCATTGTGAGCAGCGAGCGTTAGACACAGAAGTGGGATGGTTACGCTGATAATAGTGTTATCGCCGCTCACCATCTGTGTTGATTCCTCAAAGTTGCGTAAAACCTCACAGAGGTCAGACATCCATGCCCACTCGTCGCTTGTGAAGAGTGGAAGCTGACTGGAAAGGCGACAACCATGTTGCCCTCTGCTGCTCACAAAGCCTGGCCAACATGTGGAACGTGGAGTTCCAGCGCGTGCTCACGTCGCAGAACAGTCGGTGAGCTGGCAATTGCAAGCGCTGCTGCAGCGTTGCCAGACCGGTGGCAGCTGTAGATGACTTTCGGAAATGGGTACACACGCGGCGCACCTTCACCAGTAGCTCAGGCAAATTGGGGTAGGTTTTGAGAAACCGCTGAACCACTAGGTTGAACACGTGGGCTAGGCATGGGATGTGTGTGAGTTTGCCGAGCTCCAAGGCCATTATCAGACATAACGATGCCTGGTTGTAGGTTGAGTGGCAAGAGCCCCAGCTCAGTCTGGTATCTTATCCCCTGCCACAGCTCTGCGGCGTGTGCTGTTTGTCACCTAAGCAAATTAGTTTCAGCGCGGCCTGTTGCCGCTTCCCCACTGCGGTGCTACACTGCTTCCAGCTGCTGACTGATGGCTGACTGGTGCTGCAAGATGAGAATTCAGAGGTGGAAGTAAGTGGAGGAGGAGGTGGAGGAGAATAGGGGGTTGCAGCCACTAATGTAGGTGGTGGCGGAAATCCTGATGGAAGTAGGGCCTGCAATCCTTGGCGTCGGTAGCACCTGTGCCATCCCAAGGTACGACTGGCTCCCGGCCTCCACAACGTTCACCCAGTGTGCCGTCAGGAAAATGTAGCATCCCTGGCCAAAACAACCTGGCATGTTTGTTTTGGTAAATACTTGTATGACTGTAGATAACTAAAAACCCAACCGCTTAACACATGTCTTCCCCGCCTGAACCAAATAACTACAGAGGCTCATGTTTTGTGGCGTGAGGATCCGTCACAGCTTTATTTATATTTTTTCATTGCTTTTTCACCAAACCACCAAACTCTTATCACCAGAAACCACTTCCAAGAGTATGAGAAGCGATATGCCCCACGGAAACCACAGTGGGCAAGTCCGCCTTCTCCTCCGGTCTTAGTAATGTATTTCCACCGACCTCCAGCTGCGACTTAAACCATGACAACTGTAACAGAAAGATATGTAAGACAAAACATCATAGAGAAAAACAATCAAAGGGAGCGAGGGCGTGAAAAATCCTGTTGAAGGTGGCGGTGAAAAGAGACCGCGATGTGATAAGCCCTCCTATTTATTAACTCTAGGGGGAGGGACAGGAGAGACCATCTAATCTGCACCAGGAGAAGAGGGGGGGGGGAGATAAGGGGGGAGAAAACCAAATACTCAAATAGGCAGACCCAGTGCTAAAGGAATAACCCCCTCCTCCCCTTCAGGAGAAACCACAATGCCAGCTGAAGACATGAGTGATTTAACACATTAGCTGCCAACAGTATCTGCAGTCAAAAACGCCCTCGCTATGTGCTGTGGTGTTAACTATGATCATGTACAGGGCCGTCTTTACCAAGGGGCAAAAGGGGCAGCTGCCCCGGGCCCAGTTGCTCCTGGGGGGCCCAAGGCAGCTGCCTCTTGAGCCCTGCTAGCCACTGCCCCGGGTGTCAGGCTGTCAGCTACACAGAGGGTGCTGCCATGCCATGCCTGCCGGCACTCCAGCCAGCGTACTGTGTCTGTGAGAGCTGTGATCTAGGACCTTAATGACATCATCACCATGTGACCAGTAACCTAGCAATATTACTGGTCACATGGCTATGAGGTCATTACAGGTCCTAGCAGGAGTGTTGCAGGAGAAGTTTACCTTATCTGTGGAGCTTTTTTTTGTGAAGATTACATCAGAAAAAGGTGACAGGGGCTGTTATGCTAATATACTGTAAACTACTGTATAGTGGGGTGCTGTATACTGTGTGGGGGCTGTATACTGTGGGGGTCTGTATACTGTGTGGGGGCTGTATACTGTGGGGGGGGGCTGTATATTGTGGGGGGCTCTATACTGTGTGGGTCTGTATACTGTGTAGGGGGCCTGTATACTGTGTGGGGGGCCTGTATACTGTGGAGGGGCCTGTATAGTGTGGGGGCCTGTATAGTGTGGGGGGCCTATATAGTCTGTGGGGGCTGTATAGTGTGGGGGCTGTATACTGTGTGGGGGGCTGTATACTGTGTGGGGGCCTGTATACTGTGGGGGGCTGTATAGTGTGGGGCCTGTATAGTGTGGGGGGCCTGTATAGTGTGGGGGGGGGGGCTGTATAGTGTGGGGGGGCCTGTATAGTGTGGGGGGCTATACTGCATACAGTGTGGTGCTGTATACTATAGGGTGCTATACTGCATACTGTGGGGTGCTGGGGTGCACTGTAACACTAGGGTGAGCCGAGCCCTGGTCTCCTTCCTGCAGAGCGGTGCCCACTTCCAGCCTGAGCCCAGCTGCTCCGAGCACTGATCCTGAGCCGCTGGAGTCTTCAGAACTGGAAGGATTTACAGTCATTCACTGTACTCTACCAGGTGTGTGGATTTTTTGTGTGTGTGTTGTGGTGGAGGCCGTGATTGCCTGCTAAGGTGTGGGAAGGCGGGATCCAGGGGGCCCAAGTAAATTTTTGCCCAGGGTCCAATCAATATTAAAGACGGCCCTGATCATGTTATACCAATAATGGAGCTTCTTTCCTTAGAACTCTGCATTGTGCCATTCCTCTGTTATTCCTCTTGGTACTGTTTAAAGAAATTGACAGCTGGACGTTATCATTCCCTTTGTCAATAGGGCGTGCCAATATACATAAATATCAGACAGGCTGAAGCTGGCTAAACACATTAGATATTGGCCAGGCCCACTCATTTCAGTAGGTTTGGTTGACCGTCTAATGGGTATGGGGCCTCCTAGCTCTTTTCCAAGAGCAGATGTGGGGGGAAATAAGGATTGGACATGTTGGATTTCAGCTGCCTTGGTGAGATAAATCATGCAGCCAAACATGCATGTTTATGGGAGGATCTGGAGAGTTAAAGGGGCTGTGCAGTGCTAAGATATTGATGACCAATTGCAGTGATCAGGTTTAGGGTGGTCCCAATGCTAAGCTAGATCCCCCCGGACACCGTCGAGGTGTCACCACGTGTCTCTGCTCTCTGGAGGGAATGGCAAGGCATGTTGCAACCCAATGGGAAAGAAGTCAAGAGAGTCAGGGCTTGCAGTAAACCAGTGTGCTTCTTTACTGGAGGAACTCCAAACAAAGTCAAGGCCAAGGCATTTCCCCTGGCAACTACTGCATTGAGGAGAAGGGTGATGACGTGCTGGAGATATTCCTGGACTACCCTCATCTCCCGTGAGTGCCGAATCCGTGACGACAATCGGTAAGATCATTCCGATTATCCCTTGTGTAGCAGACCCAGTGACATTGAGCTGGCGGCAGTTGCTACCTGCTGGGTCGGTGAGGGATACGTCACCGAGGTGAGAAAATGCTGTGTCTGAACAGGAGGGTAAGCCATGTTGTTATTGCTCCCTTGCAGGAATCTGCAGGGGAAAAGGTTACTGTGTTGCCTAAGGTGCCTGTGACCAGGGGTGGATTGGCCATAGACCCTACAGTGAAGTTTCCCGGTGGGCTGATACCCAGGGGGCCACCCAAGCTCTCCTGATGGCCGCAGGCCAGGTACATAATGATCTGAAGCTCAACAGCCACAGGACGATGATACAGTTGAATACTATGGAGATGGTGGCAGTATTTTGATTCTGCTGTGGCGGTACATTGTGCTGCATTACGGTATTGCAGGCCCTGCCCAGGCTCGGACTGGCCCACAGGGGTACAGGGGAATCCCCCAGGGGCCCCGGAGCAAAGTGGGCCCCTAGTCTCCCTCTAATTTTGTTTAGTTAGTGCCTAGACGGGCAGGAGTTTATTTGTGTTTTTTAAATGTTGGAGGGGCGGGAACCTCACCCCACCCAGTGATGTATAACTGGACTATCCTGTATGAGAAGAGTGCCAAAATAAATGCACAGTTTGGACATGAAAATCCATTGTCTGGCGAGATATCTGTGAGTGTAACCCCCTGAAAAGAGACGATCCCTTACAATAGGTTATCAATATCAGATCGGCAGAGGTCCGACGCCCGGTACCCCCACTGATCAGCTGTTTGAAGAGGAAGCGGCTCTCGTGCAATTGCTGCTTCCGCTACAAAATTGCTTGTCTGCCGTTTCTTTGCTGTGGCGCCACAATGTAGCTACAGCTGCTCGTCCCATTCTCTTGAATGGAACCAGCAGTAGTAAATAAAGCACGCCGCCTCTACAAGCAAGACGATGCACAGGTAATTTCGAAGAGGAAGCAGTGCTTGCACGAGCAACGCTACCTCATCAAACAGCTGATCGGTGGAGGTACTGGGAGTCGGATCCCCGCCAATCTGATGTTGATGACCTATTCTGAGGACAGGTCATCAGTATCTACCCACTGCACAACCCCTTTAACTGCCAGATGGACAGGCGTTTGGCTGGCAGTTATCTCTGTAGGGCAGTTATGCACATGGTCAGCTTTAGTAAATCTGCCCCATTATCTGATACCATCAACACTGATTGATGGTACTGACAAGGCACTACTGAGAAGAGGAATGGTAACATCTAGTTCCCAGGGGGAATAGCAGAGGAATGTCACAAGTGTTTACCAAAACGTTTATAGGAAAAGATCATTTTAAATATGTATTGGCAAACAGGCTTCTACCAACCAGACCCGAAAAAGTCTTATCCTGGTCCTGGTAAAACCATAAAGTTAAAAAACCATAAACGGCCAAATATAGCATGTAATTGTGTTTCATAGCATGGGGAATCATAAAAGGAGGTAAAGTACAGTGAAGTCTGTTCCTTGTTACTGTATATCAGCATTGTTAACATGCTTTTGGGGTTTTGTTTGAATTTTTGGGAGTTTTTTATGGCGAAGTAAATTATATTGATTTCTCTAATTTCTCTGAATTAAAGGGAATTTCCTGTGAAAGTGATAATTCTCACCTGTAGTTCTGATGTCTGATGTCACTGCATTCACTTTTAGGTTTCTGATAATTCAAATATCGGGTAGACTGTATGGCAGCAGTCAAGGACTGCGCTGAGTGACAACTCCAAATGTTCTTAGACCCACAGTGTATTCCGCTGCTGTCTAAGATCTCCTCCAGGCTGCTTCCGGTGTTCCCTATTGCCAACCAAGTGACCTTTTGCCCTTCCTTGCAAGGAGCTGACACTTGAGTACTGCCTGTGACAAGCATGCTGCTGCACTAAGCGCAGTTTGTAGCCTCTCCTGTGCCTTTTCCTATTTCTTAGACTTGTATCTGCTAATCTATATATATTGTAAGTATCACTTCTGATAGAAGTTATCTGGTTATCGCTTCCAGCTATATTCTATGGTGTGGTTTGTTGGGGGAGCAGCTTATCTGTGGCTGAGAGACAGAGAATTAGATAAGCTCATTAAGAAGGCCAGCTCTGTCCTAGGTTGTCCTCTTGATCCAGGGCAGGAGGTGGGTGACAGAAGAACTCTAGCAAAATTAACATCACTGTTAGAGAATGTCTCCCACCCCATGCACAAAGCTGTTGTGGAGCTGGAGAGTGCTGCATCCTAGGTGCGCGAAGGAACGTTATCGGAGGTCCTTCCTCCCATCAGCGGTTAGGACTTATAACCACCACTGTTCCCAGAAACCTAGTAGTGAATTTTTTAAAAGTAAATTCTGTGTTATGTTTTTCTTGTATTTTACTCTTTAATTTCTAATTACTCCTATTTTTGCTCCTGTTGTGAATGTGATTGCTGCTGTTATGCCAAAATTCCCCCACTGAGGGACAATAAAGGGATTTTCTTCTTCTGCTTCTTCTTCCTATATGATGATCGGGCAAGCATCATGAGACTGTAATATCCAATGCTACTGCCAGCAGACAGGTAGTTTTATGATCCAGACGGCAGTTATAATAGTGTACTGTAAACACTGTTAGACTGTAAGCTTGGTCGGGGGATTTTAGGAAAAAAATTAATCAGCTGGAATTTCCTCTTTGTCTTCTTTTTTTCATCAAAGTTATAGTCAATCAATGTTTTACATGTTTTTTTTTTAGAAAGTTGGGTGTCAATCATTGTGGCTCCCTGAAGGTTTGAGAAGCTGCTTTCTTAAGTTTTATACCCAAAATTATCACCCATGATGCCCCTGGTTTTGGTCTGGCTCATTGTGTATGTTAAAAGTTTTTTCCACCTAGCACCAGGCACTCTCGCAAAAAAACCTTCTCTTTCATTGGTGGGCCATTCCACACTTGACCACAGCAGACTGTGCCACTTCCATATTTCGAGCAATGATTCTCTCCCTCCCATTCCTGGAAAATAAAGAAGAAAAATAAGAGACAGTCCCTACTGTGAACTGAATGCAGACTTTCCGCATTGTCCACAACCAAACCCTTAGACTGTGAGAAAACTTAATGTTGAATTTCTTCAGAACAGATTTCATGTAAAGTATTTAGCTGAAGATATTTCCAAGGAACTATGCTAATCTGTTTAATGTTAATTTAGCCCGACTGACCTTCTTCTGCAAAAAGATCTTATCTTCCTCAGAAATGTCACCTGAGAAAACGATATGCACTTGATGCAGCAGTTTACATGCCATTGCTGGTGTTGAGCTGTATGTTTGCCATGGGTTTAGCTATTTACATTGTGCTTTAGTGGGGTGTCCTCCCATTGTACACAACATTTTTTTCTGATCCTTTTGGCTCAGGGATGGCGCTTCTCCAATCTCTAATTGTAGACTAGGTGGAGCTTGAAGAACTTCTACTGTACATGTATACTATATAGCATGGTTGTATGACTGTGCCATTAATATGAGCTACAGTGGTGGACCTGTCAAACAGACAAAGGAGGACGTTACTAAAAGTGTGAATCTTTTTGGCCCCTTCAAGTCCGTTGTCAATCTTGGAACAGGCTTGAGATACATAGTTTGGTTGAAGGTCTTCTCCTAAGGCGAGAAACATAGCTTGGAACACTGAGGGACGTAATGGCTTCTACCAAAGATGGTACCCCTCTTAGGATGTGCAGGGCACTAGGGCTCTGGAGTGACTATAACCCCAGTACCCCCCATAACTCAGGTACTACATCTCATATGGGAAAGGCAGCAATTCTGGTCTTCTATAATCAGTAGTGGCCCAATTCCAGAAGGGGCAAGATGCAGGCAGCAGTGCTTTATGGTGGAGTCGTACCTACTGGCACAGCCGGCAGTGCTTGTGGGGCCCCTACCCCAGATGGAGGTTGGGGGAAGACCGACAAGTCACTCGTGTTTGCTGCGTTATTGAGGTACAGGATTAGGGCAGCAAACTGAAGGAAAGACTAGTTACCACTTTGGCTCCCCCTTCCCACCAAGTATTGAGGCATAGGTAAATTTCAACTATTGATGACCCACAAACAACAACTATCACCGACCTACAGTAGGCCAAACCTCTGGGATGCCCATCGCTTAGGAGAATGGGAGACCTGAGTTCTCTGTGTGAATCGAATGGTAGTCCGTATGTGTGACCATCACTTTATTCACCTCTGTGGCACCGGCGGAGATCATCGTACGCCGTATAGACAGTGAATAGAGCTGTGGTTATACGTACTACTGCTCCATTCCCACAGTGGACTTCATGACTCCTGTTCGTATGATCGGCGAGGAACTCAGTTTGTGAGCCAACCCCCCTTGGAGAATCTAGTAAGGACTCTGTCCTCAGATAAACGTCTGTATATATTGAAGATAAAATGAGATCTGTGTGTCCTAGATTGACACTTCTCTTACAAATGTACATTGTACTCATTGTTTTGGAAACACAGAGCTATAGACACAAGCTCATAAAGAATAAGTAAATCCCGGGTGGATAGCTGTGTCTCAGGGGTCATATCAGGATACGAGGCCTTACAATGGCTTAGATGTATTCTATGACCTTGGAGTTGGGCCAAGTATCAACTAAACTTTCTTGATGTTTTGTATGGTCGGCTCAGTTGTGATGAAGAAAAACCAGCTTCCACATGACTATTGTGAGCTAATGCCATACATTGTATAGAAGTACTGCAGGTATTTTGGCCAGGTGTAAAAAAAAAAAAAAATGCTCAAAAACTCAACCGTCAGTACACACCACCAACCCAGTTGCCTAAAGTCCCAATTTTGCTAGGGTTGTCCTTTATTTTCTGAGAAAATACCAGCAAATTTAGCCTGTCCCGCTCCTGAAATGGGTGGTGCTTCTGTAAACCCCATAAGTGGGTGGCCCCTGTGGGTTTGGCCCACGACCAAGGCGGGGCTTCAATCCCCCCAATTTACCAACAAAAATGATGGTAGGTAGGGATGAGCGAATCGACTTCGGATGAAACATCCAAAGTCGGATCGCATAAAACTTCGTTCTAATACTGTACGGAGCAGGAGCTCTGTACAGTATTAGAATGTATTGGCTCCGATGAGCCAAAGTTATTGCTTGGTACCTTGGAACCGGTCCCGAGTTCGGGAAATTGTTTTTTACAGCAGAAATGAATTTATGAAGTTATTGTGCGAAGTCTCAGGAGACTTCGCGAAGCAATAACTTCGGCTCATCGGAGCCAATACATTCCAATACTGTACGGCGCTCCTGCTCCGTACAGTATTAGAACAAAGTTTTATGCGAATCGACTTCGGATGTTTCATCCGAAGTCGATTCGCTCATCCCTAATGGTAAGTATTCACCAGTTGCATAATGGGGCAAGAAAGGTACAGAGGTTTGGCATGGAAGCCCTTGATCTTCTGTCTGTTAGCATACTAAAAGATGCAAAGGGTTTCTCATCTTTGGAAATTTTCCATTTGTTAAAATTTTCTCTTGAAAATAAGCTGAGCCCTAAGTATTTCCATGCTTGGACTCGAGCAATCATCTATAATATGTGAGGAAACCTGGCAGTAAGTGTTCAATCTCCCTGCAGCGCCTCTACAGGTAAAATTAAATATTACACAATGTTCATTCAAGTGAATATATTGTCTGTGTGATGCAGGGCAGGAAGGTCCTCCAGAGCTAGAGACGTGCTTTGTAACTGCTTTCATCCCTGGCCAAGATATGAGGATCTTGAACCCAGGGGTCTCTAAACGGGTGTATGAAATGGATTTTTTCAAGCAAATAATACAGAGGAATCTGATAATATGAATACTATATTAGAAGGAACCCTGAAGGATCAACTGTAATGTATGAAGGAACCACATACAAGTGTTCAATTCCCCTGCAGTGCCCCCACAGGAGAAATGAAGTATTACACAGCTCCCATTAAAATCACTGGGCTCTCCATATAATGCACAGATTCTGGATCAAGTGATGCTTCTCTAAACTGGACAAGCGTTTAATGAATACTCTTAGTGGGAAGCAAAGATGGAGAGAATAATAAGTGCATCGGATTACATCTGCTATAATGGGTGGCATGCCCTCATGATTAGTTTACTATGCACGTAAAGTACTTTTGCGTTACCCACATTGTCATTAATATTTCCAGGAATATCTTTTGACTGTTTAGTATTGGCTTACAGTCAATGACCACAAGTCTTCTGCTCTCGGTAGAAAGGTTGCATGGTGCCAAGCAGCTGGAAGACACAGTGAGAAGGGAAAGCAGGAAATGGAGGTCACAGCAGACAGAATTATGAACAGTCGGCCTCATAAAGTGATCCGTCTAAGGCAGTGATGGGCAATTGGTGGGTACAGAAGGCCATTGGGAGGCCTCAATCTGTTGCCCTTTGCTTCCCTCTCTGTACAGTTTTTCTTACGCTTCATATATATGTTGCTCTATATCATGGAGAGATTGGGGGTCCATTGCCCATGTTTGCAAGTAAAGATGCTAAATGGGTTGCTTTAGTATCTCCGATACATGGGTGGACTGGCCATAGACCCTACACGGAAATTTCCCAGTGGGCTGATGCCTTGAGTGCCACCCAAGCCCTCCTCTTGACTGCCAGCCAGGTCCATAAAGATCTGAATGAATTAAAGGGGTATACCGGTAGGCAGGGGCGTTGCTAGGGTCTCAAAGGATCCGGGGCCCAAGCCCCAATAAATATGGCCCAGTTCTCTAAGGCTACTTTCACACTGTTCTGGTGGGGGAACAGCCTGTCAGATCCGTGCTACCGCTAGTGCACCATGCCGCCGGATGTCCGCTCCGGCCCTATTCACTATAATTGGGCGGGCCGGAGGTCCGGCCACAGCACGGCAGACATGCCGAGAGGCGGCTGCAAAAATACTGCAGAATACTGTCGTTTTTTTCAGCCCACTCCGGCCCGCCCAATTACAGTGAATGGGGCCGGAGTGGACTTCCGGCGGCACGGTTGCACTAGCGGTAGCATGGATCCGGCAGGCTGCTTACCCGCCAGAACAGCCTGCTGGAGAAGGCTATCTCTAGTGTGAAAGTAGCCTAAGTCGACCCTCCCCGCGCACGCTGCATTTTGCTGTACTCGCTATACAGCAGCACATACCTGTCACATCCGGTGCCTCCAAGTGCTGTCTCCTGTGATGTAGATCTTCTCTGTCATCATCTTCTCCACTTAGTCCAGACAACTTCTTTCAGCTGCACCTCGTCTCTGCAGAGTGTGACACACAGACATCTTAGCTTCCTCACATTTCTATCATCAATCCCAAACCTGGAGCCCCCACAGTGTTCTCCTGCTGCTCGCTGTGCCCCCCAATACCCCCAAATACTATCCTGAAGAAAAATGAATGCTGTACAGATAGCCCCCCCATAGTAATAGTGTTCCTCATAGTCCCACTAATAGTAATTCCCTTCTAGAGTGTCTTCATTAGTAATACTGCCCCCTACAGTGCCCCCAACAGTGATAATGCTCCCCAAGAGTGCCTCCATTAGTAGCAGAGCCCTCCAGTATTAATAATGCCCTCACAGACCCCTCAGTAGTAATAAGGCTCCCATAGTGCTCTTTGTAGAAATAAGGCGGAGCTATAAGTCACTCCTACAGAGCCCCCAGCCACCATCAGTATACAGCCCCATATAAATAACATCACTCCTGAACATTTAGTCCCATCAGAACATCCCTTCAGCCCTAACATACAATCCCAGTTAAATAACCACAACTCCCAGCATTGCTCTGCCTCTCCCTTCACTTACCTCTCCTCATGTACCTCTCCTCCACTAAAATTACCCGAATGGTCGGTCGCACATGCTCTATTCATTTCAATGGGAATTCCGGAGATAGCTGAGCGTTGCACTCTTCGGAACTCCCATAGAAATTAATGGAGCAGCTGCATGCATGTGTGACCCTTTAATTGTGGCAGTATTTTGTGCTGCACTGTGTTATCTGGTTCTGCTGGGGCGGTATTTTGTGTGGCACTATAGTATTCCTGGTTCTGCCTACTTCTGTTGTCCCTCCTTCTGTCAATTTGGATCCACCTACAACATGGAGCCTCTTTTAGTTTTTTTTCCAGGGCCACTTTATGTTCCCAGTCCACCCCTGCACCGATAGACAGTCCATAAGCAGCCACCTTTTTGCAAGAACCTGTCACACCTGTGACAGGCATTAGAAGGTCTAAAAGACCGACTGCACATGAGTGTTCTGACAGCCTCTTTTGGTTTCACTTTGTCTGTGTGTTGCTGGTATGTCCACACCTCCTGTTCATGTGACCTTTACCTATCCCTATTTAGTCTCACTTTACCCATCACTCCTTGCTCTGGATAGCTTCATTTGGTTTTGGAAGAGCTGGAGTGTGGTTCTTGTTGAAGTCCTGTTCATCCATCATTTTCAGAAGTTAAGTTTTCCGCTTGTTGTGTTTTGTGTCTCTGCCCTGTCATTACCTTTAGGGCATCCGAGGGTTACCAGGGTTTTCCAGGTTCCTGTGTATGGGCATCTCTACCATCGAGAGGTGCCCATTGGGATAGGAGTTAGGGCCAGGAGCAGGGTTTTATAGGTGGTGACCCTTTTCCTTCCCTAGCGGTAAAGCCTAGTGTCTTTCCTCTTCCTTCTCGTTGTCTTTTGGTGTTCTCCCCTACTACATCTGTGACAGTACAATTGAATATAAAGGGGTATTCCAGGATTTGTCATTGATGGCCTAGCCTCATCAATATCTGATCTGTGGGGGGCCAACACCCCAACTTCCCCTGTCGATCAGATGTTTTAGCATAGCTTCTGTGCCTGAACGACATTGGTGGCTGGAGCTGGTTACTGCAGCACTGCTCCCATTCATTTCAGTGGGAACAATGCTGCAGTAACGAGCTCCATCCACTACACAATGGATGGAGCTGTATATTTCCAGCCCCAACTTCCAGCCCTGAAATAACTTCAGGATAGGCCAACTCTCTTCAGGATAGGCCAACAATAACACAATTCTGGAATTACCCTTTAATGTATCGGTCGACATCAGAACTTGTGAAAGAATGACATGTGAAAGGGATCTGTTAGCAGCCTAGTATGGTCAAAACTGTTGACAGATGTCACTAGATAGCGTCTGGTTACAAACCTTTTATTATTATCAGGCGTAATGCGAATATGACGTTTTTTCTGCCAAATTCTGCTCCTGCAAGTGTTCTGGAGGCGGATCTTCAGTCTGCATTGAGTTGCTTGAGAGCCCCTCCCCTCTGCTTTCCATGACAGCCGTAGCAGTCTCCTGGTTGGATGCTGCAGCTGTCACTCAGAGCAGAGGGGAGGGGCTGGGAAGCAGCTCAATGCAGAAGCTCCGCTGCAAAGATTTCATGCAGGGCGTTAAAAGTTTCGGAGACCTTGAAGGGGTTAATGGTAGTCGTTACTGGGAAATAATCTGAAGTGAGCTGGGCTGTTTAGGCAGATGCCATTCTTTGTACTGTGTTTATTCTGCTGTAAATCAAAGCGCCTATGAGATAGTATCAGAGCTGCAGAACAGGTGTAGAGGCCAGCGCAGGCTGCCAACACAAACTGTGCGGCTGGATAATGTTGCTTGAGAGCCATTCACGAGATAACAGTCACCCTGCCAACAAAGAATTAACGTCTGCCTCACGGGCGGGGTTCTTCTTGTCAGCGCCCGGCCCCCCTGCTGACACACTTCACAATAACTGCGTGCTATAGAAATACCTGGATACCCCTGCAGCAGGTCTCCAATATCCTGCATTGCTTTATCATTACGTTTTCGGGTTCGGCGTTTGGGCGGTCGATGAATTCCATTTTGGATTCGGTTATCACGGAATATAACGGAATTCTATGACGGAAGGCAAAACGGAAGCCTTTAAGAGGCTGGAAGACGTCTATGGGAAGCATAACGGATCCGTCTGGACAGCTAATAACCTCTCAACCAAAAAAAACGTTCAGTTCCCCCCGAACAGGCAGATGTAGCAGAGCTCAATATGACATTATGATTGCATTGTTAGGTCATCGTGATGCGCCTGTGAGTTAAAGGGGTTGTCCGTGTGGACACTGGGGCATCCTAGAAGAAGGGTAACCCTCTTGGGGAGTTCCTCTATGTTATATCTTAGGAGCACCTCGAAGATAATAGTAGGCATGACGTCAGTAGATCAGGGTGCCAGTACTAGCAAATAGCGCCAAAGAGACCTCCCACAGTGCCATCATTTGCCAACTTAAAGACATGATTTGCTAACAGAGAGCCAAAACCTGCCCAGAGACTGTCCATATAATGATGTAAAATTATGCCATATATAACGGATCACAGAGCCCATACATACAGTATCTGCATAACGTCCACAGGGCTGCAGTTCCTAAAAGCTCCAAAGAGATTCCCATTAAAATCGTCCATTTGTTTATAGGGCTGTATACTGTGCCTGGCATCAAGCTGAAAAGGACATTTATGGGAGTGGCGTCTGCTGCGGTTCCCTGCAGAGCCAGGTGATCAGGAGCGTCGGAGTATAGGGAAAACTTAGAAGGGGATGCATTGCTTGTTCTTCAGGATTACTGGAGACCCCACCAATCATAAAGTGATAGTATATCCTAGCCATAGTAAAATGGGAATAATCTTTTAAAGGGGTTTTCCCCATTTGCAATACTTAAAGGGGTTGCCCCACAAAAAATATTCTACAGTTTTGGATATAAATACTTTTGTAATTACATGTATTCAATAAAATGTATCAGTAGCGCCACCTGCTCTTTGTTCTTTTTCTTATTTCTATGTCCTGCTCACTGAGAAGGCCGCACATGCTCAGTTCATCCCTCAACTCCCTCCTGAGCTGTGATAGGGAGAGCTGAGACACGCCCCCTGAGCTGTGATAGGGAGAGCTAAGACACGCCCCCTGAGCTGTGATAGGGAGAGATGAGACACGCCCCCGTAGGTGCCGCAGAAAGGACACTCCCCTAGAGCTGCCAGCCTGATATAAATCTAGCAGAGCAATGAATGTGGAGATCTCTGGACCCATGTGAGGTACAGGGCTGGTTCTAGCTTTGTTACAAAGGGCTTGCCATGTACTATATGATGTCTTTGATGATTTTCATTTTTTACATTAATCATGGGGTAACCTCTTTAAGTGTGTGATCAATGAGGGTCCGACTGTTGGGACCCCACAGATCACAAGAATGGGGTTCTTGTGCTCCTCAGTCATACATGTCCTATCTCCAGTAGTCCCACAGAATTGAGTGGAGAGGCAGCAGACACATGCGATCGCTGCTCCATTCAAACGGGGGAACACGAGACCATTCTCGTCATCGGTGCAGACACTTATCCCTTACGCTGAGGATAACCGAATAAGTAATGTTTGAGGGAAAACTCCTTCAAGACTTTTGTGTCTTTGTCTGTCTCCCAATTGACTTTAAATGGTTCTTCAAGACCTAAAGGCTATGGTCGGTTGGGGAGCCATGGTGCAAAAGTTAAACCAAAAAGAGCACTCCAGGTACAGTGTTGATTCCCTTCTCTGCTGCTTCCGGTCTCCGCAGGACCAGAAGTGTGACATGCCATCTGCATGCAATCAATGGCCTCACCGATGACCTGTGCAGGATTGGCACAGGACCAAGGTCACCACTGAAGCCACTGATTGGCCTGCAGCGGTAATGTGCATGCAGACCGTCAAACCTCCTGCCCACTGGGGACCGTTTCAGGCTTAAATCCGGTGCTCAGCACTGAACCTGAAGCAGGTACCGTAAGGTTTATTTTTTTGGACCCTGACCATGGGTTCGCTATTCTTAGAGATCCCCTAAAAGTACCCCCACAATAATTATAAATTGCTCATGGTCGGTGGGGGGCCCTTTTACGGATTTGCTTTTCACATTAGGCTACTTTCACACTGGCGTTTTGGCTTTCCGTTTGTGAGATCCGTTCAGGGCTCTCACAAGTGGTTCCAAAACGGATCAGTTTTGCCCTAATGCATTCTGAATGAAAAAAGGATCCGCTCAGAATGCATTTTGTTGTCCGTCTGATGAAACTGAGCCAAACTGACACAATAGAAAATGATCCGTCCTCCATTGACTTTCAATGGTCTTCAAGACGGATCCGTCTTGGCAATGTTAAAGATAATACAAACGGATCCGTTCTGAACGGATGCAAATTATCTGAATGGATCCGTCCATGACGGATCCGCACAAAACGCGAGTGTGAATGTAGCCTTATTATTTGCTTGTTATGATTGGGTCTTTTGTCTATTTCATTCCTCCCCTTAAAGCTGGTAAGCTGCGGGTATTCATTACCTGTCATTACAGTCACACACGGACTCCCTATAACAACAAACACGCCATTGTTTGGGTTCGGCTGGATATTACGCAGCATAAACGATCGTTCTTATTGTCCTGGGTTGGTTGTCAACAGGGGAACAAGAGGCTCATTGATAGGACTGACTGCAGCATGTTGTGTTATGGGGTCATTACCATGTCCCATGGCAAACACTGTGTGACTTATATAGACCGGGGGCAGGGCCGGCAGCTATTGTATAAAGCTCCTGAAACGCGTTGCTTGGAGTCAGATGTGACTCTTCACTTATAGGATTGGTATGAATTTTTACGGGTTCAATTTACAACCTGAGATGTTCAGTCAACATGAATTAACCTTAGCTACAGGAGTATACAGACCCACAGGGGTTCATCATATCCGCCTCCCTCATCTCATGAAGGGTAAATCAGGTCTGCCCAAATCACCACGTGCCCCCTGTAGTCCAGTAGTTTGCCTTAGGCCTCACACACATGATCGGATCCATTTTTGGGGTCCACAAATCGCAGATCTGCAAAACACGGATACCGGCCGTGTGCATCCTTGCATTTTCCCTTTTAGGGCAGGTTTCAAATGCCTATTCTTGTCCACAAAACGCAAATCTTTTTTTGCGGAGCCGCAGAACGGACATACGGATGCGGGCAGCACACGAAAAATGTGTGGGTCCACATCCGATCCCCTTATTTTGCAGATCAGACCGAAAGTATGGTCGTGTGCATAAAGCCTTATGCAGATGCATACTGTATCAAACAGCTCACTAGATCTCAGCTTCCCATGCGTGTAACAAGCAGTGAAGAGCAATCTAAGGGTTAACTGCCATAACACTGCAGTTCTGTGCCAGAAAGATTCTGGACTATCAGACATCGGATTAAAGGAAGGTCACTGAAGGTCATATTTATCCTTGGAATGCGGGTTTTCTACTGTAAAGGAATAGGAAAATGACAGGAAATTAAACCAATTTTTTTTCAGTACATTCCGTTTTTTTGTTTACATTCAGTTTTTTTTTGTTATTTTTGCGTCTTTTTTTCAGTGACAAATGGATTTTTTTTTAATGTTATTATGATTTCACATTTTTAACAATTATTTTAGTAGCAGAAAGTAGGTTATGTATGTATATATGTATACAATCTATACATTGTACCCTTGATAAGCTCATGCAAGACCTTTGAGGGGTATTTAACATACATTTTGTTAGTTGCTGAATTCTCCTGTAGCTAACATAGGAGCCCCAGTTACATGAGGAATACGGCTTCCGAAGCCTCACTGCAATCACACGATCACTGTGACGTCGTGGCTGCTTTCTCCTGCTTATTTTATTTACTGTATTTATTGTAATTTATTGAATTTATTTATTGATTCATATTAATTATTTATTTTTTAAACGGCTCTGATATAGTAAAAGCTTCTCTGTGATTGGTTGCTATGGACAACAATGACTGCATTGATATATGAAGCTCATTGTCTCACTTTTTCAGAGTTTTACCAGAATTTTATAACTTACTATCTGAAGGACCGGGCTTCGCTCGGGTATATTTTATCTATTTCAATTAATGTTTGTGTGTGTTGTTAAAATATATCAACACTATTCACTATAGCAGTGACATCTACAGCACCCCGACCCCTTAACAGTAACCTCCACAGCCCCCCACCCCTTAACACTGACCCCAACCCCACAGTGCCCCATCCCTTAAAATTGGACCTCCAACAGCAGCCCACCCCCTTAGCTTTGACCTTTACAGCAGACTTCCCCTTTAACAGTGAGTTTCACAGCACACCACCCCCTTGACAGTGACCTCCACAGGGGCCCGCCCCCTTAACAGTAGCCTTTACAGCAACCTGCCCCTTAACACTGACCTCCACAGCAGCCTGCCCCTATGGTGGCCAGAGGTCCAGTTTTAGGCCGGACAGTTCGGCTTTCAGACTCCCTGTCCCCCGTCTGGCGCAGGGCCTGGATGTCCTTTTGAACAGCTCACTCTCAGACAGCAGCACTGTGCTGTCTGAGTGTGAGTTGCAGGAAGAAAGTCCCCCTCCCTCCCACCCCTGCAGCTGACAGAAGTTGATTTTTAACTTAATTTTTTCAATCCCTGTTGGCTGAGGAGTGGGAGGGGGTGTGGCCTAACCAGATCAGGGGCGTAGCTTCGCGGGACCCGGGGGCGGGGTTTTACGTTCATTTTTTGAGGGTGGACACATTGTGGCAGGGGGCGTGTCTGGGCTCCTTCCTGCAAGAGTGACGCCCCTCTGGGCACCTTACTGGCTCATTTGCATACCAAATAAACTGGATTTTCAGAGAATAAAAACATCTATTGCTGGAACAAAGCCACATCTTGAATTATGGTACTAAGTGCTATTAGGCCATGGCTTTACTTCAATAGCAATTATCCTGGTGACAGATTTTCTTTAAAGCTCACCTACAGCAGTGAAGAAAAATGGCTGGGTTGTTATGGAAACCTGGAGTAAAACTGTACGTGGAGGCTAACGGCCTGCGAGTTTCTATTGGCTGATAAGGGTCATGTGACCAAACTTCTATTGGCTAATGCATCATTTTTTTGTAATATCTCAGGAACGGTATGTCCTAGAGATCTGAGACCTGGTCTAAAACCTTCCCAGACACCTGATGTACCTGTGTGCTGAATTTCGTGATTGTAAATGCGACGGTGCGGATTCCTTTAGCGGACATACATACACACACACACACACACACACACACAAACACTCAGCTTTATATATTAGATTTTCTATACCTCAGAAAAGCTGCTTATGTCAAGCTGTAAACTATTCCCCGGTGACTGATGCTCCTAAACACGAGCTTCACCTGTGTGCTGAACCACGACCTCTTTTCTATAGAAAGTGAAAGGATTTTATACATTTATGAGTTTCTATATGAGATAAGAAAAAAAAATCGGTTTTATTTAATTTTTTATCAGAAACACTGCCCCTCTTGTACATAGAATTTATTGGGTATTGGGGCTCAGCCCCTTTCAAGTCAATGTAGCTGAGCTTTAATAGTCGTAATATATCATTATAGTGGTCAGAACCTCATTTTTCCGATACAGAGCTCCAGAGCAGCGCTGCAGTAGCCAGCAACGTCCACTACACTATGGATAGATCCGGGTGGTTTCGGCACCAGCTACCCTGAAGCAGCTGATCAGCGGGGGTGCGGGGTGTCAGATACCCATTGATCAGATATTGATGGCACTTTAAAGTAAAAAAATAAAATTTTGGATGCCTTTCACCACCACTAGAGGGCTCCTGGGAGCTCACTGCATACTGTTTACACATAGCACTCAATAATAACACAGTATTCAGTAAGCTCCCTCTAGTGGTGACTGCAGGCAGACAGAATTTTCATTACTAGCCACATTCACGATATTCTAGGTTGTGCAGACAGGTGATTTACACTGCAAAATAGTGAGTAAGATATTTCATTAACTGTCTAACAGATTATGATTATCCTTCTTCTACAGATCATGATTTTACAAGGAAGCAACATTATGAATATTAATCCAAGTGCCAACTCCCACTCCCATCATCATCAACCTACCTGGACTGCTCCCTACCCTACATGTGATGGTAAAAATATTTTTTTTTAAGCCTTGAGTAGTGATTTATCACCTGTAGCTGTTTCAGAACTACTACTCCCAGCCTGCAGCAGTCAAGGCATGCTGAGAATTCTAGTTTTGCAAAAACTGGGGTGCCCTAGGTCCCAGATTACAGAGGAGCTGTCACATCTATTTTTAGCAACAACTTGCAATTTTATGCTACGATGTGCTGTTCCTCTATTATTCCTTCTAGAAGTCATGAAGGTATTGCTAGCAGTTTGCAATGAAGGTCTAGATGAGTGTTACTGGGGGGGGGGGGGGGGGGGGGGGGGGTCCCTGCACAGTCTGACACTAGCAACATTGATTGGATAGTATCAGACTATGCAGGGATCCCATCCCAACTGGTAACATCCAGCTGGACCTGCTAGTAATTCATTCATAACTTCTAGCAGGAATAATAAGGGAATGGCACACCATTGAGCCATTAGAATAGATGCCAAAGACAGATCTGTCTTGTGATGACTATGACGGGGCTTCCTAATGGAGCCTCCAACACAGAGGTGGACCTGTCCAAACCTGGCACTGGACTGATTCACAGCCATTGGGGGTAGTATGCTGAATGCAGGGTGTGGGCCTATGCTGAGTCTATGAATCAATGTAGACCTGAGTACTGGGTACTTGCCCATGCAATAACTAGAATAACCTAAACTCAGAGTAAGATCATCTATCAGCAGCAGCCAGCCTGCTTACTGACAGTTTCCAAGCAGCAACAGAATTCTTCTTTTCGCTAAATAAAAACCAACAGAAAAACAAGCAAGTACAACAAAAAATGCCTGCAGATATATTACAAGGATGCCATATTTGACCCGTTATGACTCTATGGCCATATTAGCTCCTCGGTAGGTGACAATGCAAAAGTGACACGCAGTATGGCTGCACTCTCTGTTGTCATTTTTGCAAAAATGGACGCTACAACTGAATAAAAAAATGGCAATACCTCTGCGCATAAATAAAATTTACCAAATTTTGGCTGCTTTTCTTACTAAGGATTTCCTAATCTATTAGACATTTTATATTTTGAGCATAAATTTACTTGAAGTTAGAACATTTTGGTGCAGAGAGGATGGAGGATTTACAGTGCTGCCCATAATTATTCATATCCCTGGAAAATTTTGACTTAAAGTTACTTTTATTCAACCAGCAAGTAATTTTTTGACGGGAAATGACATAGGAGTCTTCCAAAAGATAATAAGACGATGTACAAGAGGCATTATTGTGGAAAAAAAAAACATTTCTCAGCTTTTATTTACATTTGAGCAAAAAGTGTCCAGTCCAAAATGATTCCTACCCTTCTCAATAATCAATAGAAAAGCCTTTATTGGCTATTACAGCAATCAAACGCTTCCTATAATTGCAGACCAGCTTTTTGCATGTCTCCACAGGCATTTTTGCCCATTCATCTTTAGCAATGAGCTCCAGATCTTTCAGTTTGGAGGGTCTTCTTCTTTCGGGTTGGAGGGTCTTCTTGCCATCACCCTGATCTTTAGCTCCCTCCACAGATTCTCAATTTGATTCAAGTCTGGACTGTGGCTGGGCCGCTCCAAAACGTTAATGTTGTTGTCTGCTAACCATTTCTTTACCACTTTTGCTGTGTTTTGGGTCGTTGTCATGCTGAAATGTCCACTGGTGCCCAAGGCCAAGTTTCTCTGCAGACGGCCTGATGTTGTCGTTGAGAATCCTCATGTATTGCTCTTTTTTCATGGTGCCGTTTACTGTGATTAGGTTCCCTGGTCCATTGGCTGAAAAACACCCCCAAAGCATTGGGTTCCCACCACCATGTTTGACAGTGGGGATGGTGTTCTTTGGGTTGAAGGCTTCTCCTTTTTTACGCCAAATTCAATTTTAGTTTCATCTGACCATAACACAGAAGACCAGAAGTCTTCTTCTTTGTCCAGATGAGCTTTCGCAAAGGCCAAGCGAGCTTTTGTGTGCCTTATCTGGAGAAGTGGCGTCCTCCTTGGTCTGCAGTGTGCAGTGTCCGTTGGATTGTCTGCCTTGAGACATTGTCACCAGCAGAGCCCAGATTCACCAGGATGGCCTTGGTGGTGATCCTTGGATTCTTTTTCACCTCTCTAACTATCCTCCTGGCCAGCACAGGTGTCACTTTTGGCTTCCGACCACGTCCTCTGAGATTTTCCACAGTACGGAACATCCTGTGTTTTTTACTCAAATGTAAATAAAAGCTGAGAAATTATATTTTTTTCCACAATAATGCCTCTTGTACATCGTCTTATTATCTTTTGGGAGACACCTATGTCATTTCCCGTCAAAAACTTACTTGCTGGTTGAATAAAAGTAACTTTAAGTCAAAATTTGCCAGGGGTACAGGCTCGGACTGGCCCACAGGGTTACAGGGGAATTCCCCGGTGGGCCCCTGGGCAAAGTGGGCCCCTAGTCTCCCACCCCTTGCACAAGTGGCAGATAACAGAGTAGACTTACTGCGCTTCATACATATATTCAATGTACGTCCCATCTTGACCATGCCTTCCATAAAAGAATCCCTGCTGGCGATCGGCTGATTGTAGTGGGTGGTGGAAACTCTGGGCAATCAGCCGTCACTGCTGAGGGTGGCTGCACACTTTTCCTGCAGCAGCCACTGTAGGCGAGATGTGGTATTACACGGGATCAATTCAAATGCATGGTCACACTGAGTCCTCCAGATGAAGAGCTACTAAAACAGGGGCGTAGCTATAGGGGGTGCAGAGGTAGCAGTCGCTACTGGGCCCAGGAGCCTGAGGGGCCCAAAGACCCTTGTGGTGCATAAGAAGACAACAGTATTATAGAAAGTGCATGCTGGTCAAGTTACACCTCTGGCTGGAGGGAAGGGGTTAGGTCAAGAATATGGCATGAGGGGGTGCCCTTTCAATGTTTGCCTCAGGCAGCAGGAAGGCTATGTGCTCCCCTGCCCCTGGCCAACAAGCACTAAGGGAATGGGGGCCCAAGATGAACTCTTGCACCAGGGCCTGTGAGCCTTTAGCTATGCCCCTGCTATCAACTCTTGGTGATAGGGAGGGACCTGAGTGGGGGACCCCTAATAGGAACAATCCTTTAAAGTGTCAACAATGTACTGTATATCTATCACCTGGCAATTGTATTCTAATTAGAAATAAAAAAAAACAACTTGCGTATGGGATGAGCAAAACTGCCGAGTGTCTATCCAGCAGGAAGCAATTAATTGTCTGGGTCTAACTCCCTTCACAAACAAAGTTATATGTTTCCCATTTTAACGGTGCCAGGTGCTCACATAAAATCTCCAGCCTTTGCCAAGAGCCGGTGTATAAGTGCATGACATGTTCTTCTGTGTCTTGGCTGTCTGCAGGATTCTTCACGGGTCAGTGGCATGACATACATCCTCAGTACTGGACTAAGTATCAGGTCTGGGAGTGGCTGCAGCAGTTCGTGGACACCAATCAGTTGGACGCCACTTGCATCCCTTTCCAGGAGTTTGACATCACCGGGGAACGCCTGTGCAGCATGACCCTGCAGGACTTCACGCAGGCCGCGGGCGCCGCCGGGCACATCTTGTACAGCCATGTGCAAAGTCTCAAGTGGCACGGTAAGATGCATGTAAAATGTTGGGGGCCACATCTCCCACCAACCCAAAATCAGCCCCCCCCCCCTTCACATATGTCTTGCAGGTTCAGTGGCCGTTCCGATGCTCGGTGCCCAGTTCCTGGTGGTTTTTTTAAGTCTAGCTTTCCGGTCCCTAATGATTCAAAGCCCCATCACCCAGAAGTTTTAGCTCCCAAGTGGAACAAGCTAATATTTGGCCCAGTAACACAGCCATTACCCATTATATGGTCCTCTTCAATTTAGCGTATCAGGCCACCCCTTGGGTACAACAGTATAGTACTCCATCCCCTAGTATCCTGATGTTTCCAATATAGGGTAAAGTGCCAATATAGGGTAAAAATGTATTAATCTGCTCTCCTTTGCAAAAAAAAAAAAGTCTTCAACCATTTTTTTATCCAACTTTTTTATCCGTGGTTACAGACTACAAACAAACCCTGTGTAGTCTGGTCCTCCCTCCCTTCTGTAACCCTCTGGATAGGTCATCAGTATCTGATTGGTGGGGGTCCCACATCTGGGACCCCGCCGATCAGCTGTCTGAGAAGACACTGGCGCTCCTGTGAGCACGGCAGACTTCCCTCTGCCCACCAAGCACAGCGCCGTACATTGTATATAGCGGCTGTGCTTGGTATCATAGCTCAGTCGCATTCACTTCTATGAGGCTGAGCGGCTCCTAGGCCAAGTGACCGATGAACGTGACGTCACTGGCCTAGGAAAAGCTGATAGAAGGCTGCGGCGCTACTGCCGGTGCCTTCTCAAACAGCTGATCGGCGGGTTCCGGGTGTCGGACCCCCACCAATCAAACACTAATAAAATCTCTGAAAACTTCTTTAAAGGGGATGTCCAAGTTATTTTTATTGATGATATATCCTCAGGATAGGTCTTCAGTATCAGATTGGTGGGGATCCGACACCCGGCACCACCGCCAATCAGCAGGTTGAAGAGAAGGCCGCTCGTGCCAGAGAAGCCTTCCCTTCATTATTTACCTGCTCGCCGTCGCAACCGCATCGATGAGCAGTGTAACTACAAGAATTGCCCCATTCACTTCCATGGGGTGGCTCTCTAGTAAACACTTGAATAGTAAAGAGTCTTCCCATAGAAGTGAATGGGACGGCTTCTCGTAGTTACACTGCTCATCGATGCGGTTGCGACGGCGAGCAGGTAAATAATGAAGGGAAGGCTTCTCTGGCACGGCGTGCGCCTTCTCTTCAAGGGTGTTGGACCCCCGCTGATCTGATATTTATGACCTATCATGAGGATAGTTCATCAATAAAAATAACTTGGACAACCCCTTTAAGGACAGATAGAATGGAGACACAAAGGTCTGCACAGGAACTGTATACATATAACGATTACTTTTTTTTTCTACTTAAGACTATTTAAAAAGTTTATACTTTTTTTTATTTTAGAGGCATTGGAGCAATAGTCAATATTTCATAGGGATGGACACAACTTAAAAAAACAACAACCAGAAATTGCTTGGTCTTCTACCTTTCAATTTGGGATCACTCTTAGAGCGTAAAAGGAAACAAACCAAGAACCAATGACTCCTATTGACACCTCAAAATTCTTCATTTCCTTATTTCCCTGAGCTCGGTTTTATATCTTGGCATTACTCCTGCCCTGTTTTGTAAAACTTCCCCCTCGGCAGCATGTAACATGACAAATACACACGTGCAAGGGGTCAGACCAAGCAGCACAAGCCTGAAAGCTGATGTGGTGACCTGATATATGGCTGCCATGAAACATCGGGGTTATTAATAAGGGGGAGGGCTGGTCTTCTATAAGTAACTCTTAAAGACAATGTCTGGTTTGGTAAACCCACTCCCAAATACCCCATTAATAAAGGAGGTTCCTCCAAAGAGCAAAAATTGCGCTGGAGGGCCCAACCCATCAGCGCGTTACAGGGGCAGCCTATTGATTTCTATGAGGATTGTGTAATACTTAATTTCTCCTGTGGGGGCACTGCAAGAATATTGAGCACTTGTTGCAAGTTCTCCCACAGATTAAATCTGATCACTGGAGGGTCTAGTATTGGGATACCCTCCGATCACATAATCTAATCCTAATCTTTTTTTCATTATGCAGTGAAAAAAACCCCGAAATAAAACGGATCAGGCACCCATTGACTTACAATGGTTTTAGTGCCGGATCGGGTT
The DNA here is from genome assembly GCF_905171765.1 of Bufo bufo. Classification (NCBI taxonomy): domain Eukaryota; kingdom Metazoa; phylum Chordata; class Amphibia; order Anura; family Bufonidae; genus Bufo; species Bufo bufo. The sequence continues at coordinate 16,818,696 of NC_053398.1, read as the reverse complement.
TCTTCATTTTCAATATAATACAACCAGATCCATTTCTGAACGGATGCAGCCGGTTGTATTATCAGGACAGAAGCGTTTCGCTGTGGCTTTTGAGATCTCCTGCCAGATCTCAAAACCGTATAGCAATAACGCCAATGTGAATGTAGCCTTACGTTTATTTTTATTTTTTTACGCACTTATATAGGACTGCTATATTGCGCAGCACTTTACAGACATTAGCATCCAACTGTCCCCAATGGGTCTCACAATCTACGTTCCCTATCAGTATGTCTTTGGAGTGTGGGAGGAAACCGGAGAACCCGGAGGAAACACCCGCAAACACGGGGAGAACATACAGACTCCATGCAGATGTAGTCCTTGGTCAGATTTGAGGCACCAGTGCTAACCACTGAGCCACCATGCTGCCCATCAGAATGGGTGACCCCCTTAAGTGTTGTTTTAATCATTACAGATCACAATCTGCATCTGTCCTTAAGGGTCCATTCACACGTCCGTAAGTGTTTTGCGGATCCGCAAAACACGGACACCTGCAATGTGCGATCCGCAATTTGCGGACCACACATCACAGACACTATAATAGAAAATGCCTTTTCTGGTCCGCTATTGCGGACAAGAATAGGACATGGTCTATTTTTTTCAGGAACGGAATTGCGGATCCCGAAATAGCGGACCCCGAAAAAGCGGATGCGGATCCTGAAAATGCAGATTCGCATCCGTTCCAGCCCCATTGAAAGTGAATGGGTCTGCAAATTGCGGAACGAATGTGGACCCAAATTACGGACGTGTGAATGGACCCTAAAGAGGTTATCCCATGATTGATGTAAAAAATTAAATTAGATACATATCATACAGTACATGACAATCTCTAAACCAAGCTAGAACCAGCACCTCACATCGATCCAGAGATCTCCCCGTTCATTGCTCCAATTGTGACCACCTCAGTGAGAAGGACAAGAGATAAGGAAAAGAACAAACAGCAGGTGGCGCTATACAGATGCATTTTATTGAATAGCTCAGGGGCTATATTACATTTTTAATTTCATGCAATTTACAAAAGTATTCAGATGTAAAAAAAAAAAATGGACAACCCCTTTAAAGTAAAATGTGGCTCAGACCTCTCTCTCTCTGATCTCGTAGGCCAATATGGGAATCAAGTTCTTCAGTCTTTCAATGTCGTTATTAAGACAGAGCAAACAGGTAAGGTTAATACTGTTTTGTTGCATTCATTTGCATATTCTAATGAGAAAGTGGTGGCCATTCCAGTAATTGTCAGTAATGTGCCCAAAAAAAGATCATTAATGGGTTGTCTCTTCCTACCAATCGATCACACCGTCTCCGTGGCCTGGGTTTCTGAAACCCCCTGTGATCAGCAGCAATCACTGGGCTGCCGCTTGCCAGACGTTTTGCCTGCAGTGGCCCCTACAGGAGGAATGTAGTATTACAGGCCCCCTATAAATGAGCAAACCTTCTGCTGTGGATAATATAGAGGGGCTTCTCAAGCAGGGAGCCCCGTTCTTTGACATCCCTATGCCTTATTATTATACATAGTAACAGAAATAGTGCCCCCTGTTGTATTTTATGTCTGCTTCATCCTGGGCAATGGATAGAGTTATCTTTTAATCGTCTGGGTTGCTCATTCGGGGTATTCATAATTTTTTTTGCTCTGGGTGCAAAAACTGATTTACTCCATAGAATAAAAATTGTGATAATTACTGATTGACTGGTGTCTATCTTAGATCCTGGTCCGATTGCTCCCTGGAAAGAAGACCCATTTTTATATGAAAACAGCTATGATGGTAAGTGAGTGTTTCTGCATTTTTAGCCCAGGCGGCCTTAAAGGGGTACTATAGGATGGCCAATTCTTAGGACAGTATTACATTGGTGATGATTCAACAAAGGGACCATAGTGTTCCAAGGAACGTAGCACCGCACAGTGCCATACGTTTCATACTGACTGTGCCTCGTTATAGCACCCTGGGCCCTTTCAGTCAGTTTATCTGAGGGGTTGTAGCAGGCTCGGACTGGCCCACAGGGGTACATGGGAATCCCCCAGTGGGCCCCTGAACAAAGTGGGCCCCTAGTCTCCCATGCCCTGCATAAGTGGCGCATAACACATTAGACTGACCGCACTACATACATATATTCAATGTACAGCAGCTCAACCAGCCGGTGTTCATATAAAAAACTTGTTACATTATTTATTATACTTGAATGTATCCGTATGGTGTGCCCCCAAAATAAATTTTACTGGTGGGCCCTAGGTACCCCAGTCTGACACTGGGTTGCAGGGAGTTGCATAATGTAGGACATCAATATCAAAGTCTACAAAAACTTAAAAAAAAAAATATATGTAGGTCATTTTGTGCTACTACCAGTGACATCACCAAGGACTGATGCATTCCTATATAATGGTGGCCATAGATATAAAAAATTCCCTCCCAGGCCAATTACCAATCCAAATTTTCATTGCCCCATTGATTGCGGAAAATTGGATGAGACAAATTTCCCATGGTAAGAAAATAACTATTGTTTTTAGTAGCGTAGCCATAAGGATTATTCTTGTTGTTTCAATGCGTCTTGGCTACTTTCACACTTGCATTGTTAATTCCGGCATTGAGATCCGGCAGAGTGTCTCAATACCGGATCCGTTTTGATTTTGCACATTAGAATGCATCTGTTCCGTTAGGATGCGGTTGTGTGAAATTAAAACGGAAAAAAAAAACGAATCCGTCACTAAAGACATTGAAAGTCAATGGGTGATGGATCCGTTTTTTTAGGATCCCCCCCCCAAAAAAAAAAACAACTGATCCGTCACCATTGACTTACTTTGTTTTCAGTGCCGGATCCATTTTTTTCCCGTTTTTAGAACCGGACACAAAACCGCAGCTTGCAGCGGTTTTGTGTCCGGTCACAAAACGGAATGCTGCCGGAACGGAAGACATCCTGATGCATCCTGAACAGATCTCTTTCCATTCAGAATGCATGAAACTTTTTTCCGGTATTGAGATCCTCTGCCGGATCTCCATACCGGAGAACAACAACGCAAGTGTGAAAGTAGCCTAAAAACTTAAATACTAAATCTCCTAGTCTTTTCAATCTACAGGTCTTATGGAGACGTAGATGTTTCCATGGTTACAGACTACAAACAAAACCCATGTAGTCAGATTTTGTAGTCATACTGTCTTTGATCTGTCCATTACTAAGACACATTTGTTGGGATTACAAGAAGAAGAAGAGTAGAGTTGCCCGACGATGTGACTGCACAATGAGACTACACAGGGTTTGTTTGTAGTCTGTTACCATGGCAATAACTAGGTCTCTGTAGAAGTTGCATACAAAATCTGCTAGGAGATTTTTTATTTAACACTAATTACAATTGCTTCATTTTTTAAAATCATAGTTTCAATTGTTAATAACAATCTTACTTATCTTTGACCAACTTTAGCAGTGCACAGGATAAATCTGCCTCTGTTTTATGTCCTAGACTACGATGGTAAAACATTCTGCCGTAATCAGCTCTCGGCGGCTACAGCTAATCACTATAATACAGGTAAGATTGTTTTTGTATGTATGTATTATAATGAAATAATCATGTGATGCCAGCAAGTAGTTTCTCCAGAATGTCCTGAATCCTGATGAAGTCTTCAGGTTTGATGTTTCTCCATCCAACTTGTGGCTGTACATCTTGTTCAACTTTTTGAAGCCTAGTGGTCTTCTCCCATGGGTTGAGGGCTTCTTATGATAAGTCTAACTTTTCTCTCTGGTTCTTAAGCCCCTGTCCATTTTTCTTATTATGCCATATGGTCTTTCTAGAGGAGGAATCCCTTTTCAGGCTTGATGTTTCTCCATCCAACTTGTGGCTGCACATCTTGTTCAACTTTTTGAAGCCAAGTAGGTCTTCTCCCATGGGTTGAGGGCTTCTTATGATAAGTCTAACTTTTCTCTCTGGTTCTTAAGCCCCTGTCCATTTTACTTATTGTGCCATATGGTCTTCCTAGAGGGGGAATCCCTCTTCAGGCTTGATGTTTCTCCACCTAACTTGTGGCTGTACATCTTGTTTAACTTTTTGAAGCCAAGTGGTCTTTTCCCATGGGTTGAGAACTTCTTATGATAAGTCTAACTTTTCTCTCTGGTTCTTAAGCCCCTGTCCATTTTTCTTATTATGCCATATGGTCTTCCTAGAGGAGGAATCCCTTTTCAGGCTTGATGTTTCTCCATCCAACTTGTGGCTGCACATCTTGTTCAACTTTTTGAAGCCAAGTAGGTCTTCTCCCATGGGTTGAGGGCTTCTTATGATAAGTCTAACTTTTCTGTCTGATTCTTGAGCCCCTGTCCATTTTTCTTATTCTGCCATATGGTCTTCCTAGAGGAAGAATCCCTTTTCAGGCTTGATGTTTCTTCATCCAACTTGTGGCTGTACATCTTGTTCAACTTTTTGAAGCCAAGTGGGTCTTCTCCCATGGGTTGAGAGCTTCTTATGATAAGTCTAACTTTTCTGTCTGATTCTTAAGCCCCTGTCCCCTAGAGGAGGAATCCCAATGGACTTTGTTTAGGGTCTATTGGCGCTGATGTTCATGGGCCCCTGACCAAACATAAAAGGTCTTGGACTGGAAATTTGCAGTGGATATGAAATCTTGGAAGTAATGAAGTACATTAGGGCACTTTTTCAAGGCTCCATTGGCAAAATGGGCAATCTTTCCCTGGGCAAATTGATCCAGGAGCTGTTTGCCCCCTTGACCATTGGGTCTTCAGTTGGGCACTGCCTCAGTGTACTTCATTACTGTCCAGAAAATGAGCAATCAAAATGTTCCCATCGTAGACCTACTGTTTTATAGAAATAGTTGACACCTGAAACAATAATGCTGTTTTTGCCCCTATGATGTGTGAGAATAGTACGGGTGTAGTGCACTGTATTGCCACACAAGTCAAATGACCCTTTGTCTTCTATATAAAAATTTCATCACCATTGCTGGCAAAGACCAAACCATAGGACAACAATGCTGTTTTTTGTTTGCGTAGCCTATGCAGAACCTGACGTTAAGAAATCTCAGGACCATCCCCAGAGAACCAGCACAAAGAAACACAGTAAGTATTGTTCACCTGCCAATCATTTATATGGGGTAAGTTATCAGGAATCAGCACAGGAGCGGGAAAACCACCTCCAGCTGGAGTGAACCTTGCACCATGCTCAATAGATCACGATTCTTTGGTCATACTTCTAGATATTTCCTATCCCAAGGCAGTAATCTAGGCAGATAACATAGAATTTACTGTAAACAGCGAATTCTGATAAATTTTAACAGATTGGACCACATAAGCCGTCACATACCATACGTTGTATAATGGAGTGACTCATGTAAGGAAGTAAAACAAATAGGAAGCCAAAGAATTTTTCAGTATTTGTCGCGTGTTTTTTTGTCCTTTGAATGGTCCTTGTGTGAGCCACATAGTGATAGGAAGTGTGGGAGAGTAGAGAAAAGAGAATAGCGCCACTTCTGTTCATGTTCGGTATTGCAGCTCACTTGAATGGAGGCTCCGCTGCAAAAAGCAACACAACCTTGTGTTGGAAATGGCTACTCTGCTTTTCAATGCTTTTTTAAATAACTGTAATGGAATTTTAAGTATTATGGGACTGCCCAAGGGCAAATTCCTAACATATAGTTAAGATCTGTACAGGACCCCTAACAGTGACTCCACCAGCAGAATAGTGAGTGCAGCTCTGGAGTATTATACAGGATGTAACTCAGGATCAGTACAGGATAAGTAATGTAATTTATGTACACAGTGACTGCACCAGCAGAATAGTGAGTGCAGCTCTGGAGTATAATACAGGATGTAACTCAAAAGGATACTTGGAGATTTCAGCTCTGGAGTCTTCACAGTTGTAAATGCAGCACTAGGCAATAATACAGGCCTTCCAGGACTTGGATAAAGTAATTATATATACGTTATAGGAAGTGTGGGAGAGTAGAGAAAACAGAATAGCGCCACTTCTGTTCATGTTCGGTATTGCAGCTCACTTGAATGGAGGCTCCGCTGCAAAAAGCAACACAACCTTGTGTTGGAAATGGCTACTCTGCTTTTCAATGCTTTTTTAAATAACTGTAATGGAATTTTAAGTATTATGGGACTGCCCAAGGGCAAATTCCTAACATATAGTTAAGATCTGTACAGGACCCCTAACAGTAACTCCACCAGCAGAATAGTAAGTGCAGCTCTGGAGTATTATACAGGATGTAACTCAGGATCAGTACAGGATAAGTAATGTATGTACACAGTGACTCCACCAGCAGAATAGTAAGTGCAGCTCTGGAGTATAATACAGGATGTAACTCAGGATCAGTACAGGATAAGTAATGTATATACACAGTGACTACACCAGCAGAATAGTGAGTGCAGCTCTGGAGTATAATACAGAATGTAACTGAGAATCAGTCCAGGATAATTAATGTAGTGTATATGCAGAGTGACTCCACCAGCAGAACAGTGAGTGCAGCTCTGGAGTACAATACAGGATGTAACTCAGGATCAGTACAGGATAAGTAATGTAATGTATGTGGACAGTGACTGCACCAGCAGAATAGTGAGTGCAGCTCTGGAGTATAATACAGAATGTAACTGAGGATAAGTACAGGATAAATAATGTAGTATATGTGCAGAGTGACTCCACCAGCAGAACAGTGAGTGCAGCTCTGGAGTATAATACAGGATGTAACTCAAAAGGATACTTGGAGATTTCAGCTCTGGAGTCTTCACAGTTGTAAATGCAGCACTAGGCAATAATACAGGCCTTCCAGGACTTGGATAAAGTAATTATATATACACGTTATCACCTAGAATACAACATATAGTAGAACGGCTCCAGGACTAGCATCTACCAGAGAGAGCAGCAGGAGTGTAATATGCCTTATGTGTTCAATTCCACTTAATTGACCATGAGCATCTCTGTGCAGACCCCCGTGGGACACATCTGTGGGAGTTTATTCGAGATATCCTGCTTACACCTGAAAAAAACCCTGGCTTGATAAGGTGGGAAGACCGCTCCGAGGGGGTGTTCCGATTTCTCAAGTCCGAGGCAGTGGCACAACTATGGGGAAAGAAGAAGAACAACAGCAGCATGACCTACGAGAAGCTGAGCCGTGCCATGAGGTAACATCAAAATGAGCTTAGGTTGGTTGGTGCTCAGGGTTGTACTTTTTTTGTTGGTGGCCCCTTTATGAAGAAGAAAAACAAGAGGAAGCTCCAGTGCAACCTGCTGTGTCCCACTCCTCGGCCAACAGACCTACAGCTTCAAAGTGGAGGTCCACCACAAGTTACACCCCACTTACATGTGACCAAGGGCATGGTGGTCATTATTGCTCTTGTGGCTTTAAGGTACCGACTACTTCATCAACTCCAGCATCCAAGGGCAAAAAGGAGCTAGACAGTTGAATTAAAGGGCCACAACTGATGATTTAGGAGACAAATATAGGGATGAAGAGGGGGGTGTTTGGTCAATCCCCTCTTTGGCAGACCTGCAAAGGGAGGCACACTTACCTGCTTCCCGGTGGTATTGGTTCACCACATCTTCTCTCCTTGGCTGCTCCGCAGCACTCCCAGGATGTAAACTTCCGTTTTGAAGCCTCTGCAGACATTCGCTAGCGCACTTGCGTCATGTCAAATGGCCACGCAAGGGGAGGAGGTCACCTCCGTGGCCAGCAATTGGCTGCAGCAGCGTCAAAACGGTAGTTTACATCCTGAAAGCGCTGCAGAGCAGCCGAGGCCGGGGAGAGAAGGAGCCTGCGCCGGGAAGCAGGTAAGTTTGCTTCCCTTTCCAGGTCTGCCCAAGAGGAGCGGTATGCCAAAACCATCCCAAAGGTGCACAACCCCTTTAAAGAGGACCTGTCACCTCTCCTGACATGTCTGTTTTATTAATAACAATTCTGGAGCTTCTACTCTTATGACTGTATGTTGTCCTATTCCTTTATTATTCCTTCTAGAAGTTATGAATAAATTGCTAGCGGTTTTGAAATTAAGATCCAGCTGGGTGTTACCAGTTGGGGGTGTGTCCCTGCACAGTCTGATGCTATCCAATCAGTGCTGCCAGTGTCAGACCATGCAGGGAAATGGCCTTGATGGTCTGATTAGTGGACTATACATTTGGAGCACTGACAGGTAGTCATGAGAACCAGGTGCAGCCTTTGGGGATTTTTCTATAAAGCTTCTATTCTGTCTATTTAAAATTTCCTATTTTGAGTCATGAAGAAATATTACAGAATGAGTGATCCTTCTAATTATCCACACGGCACTGATCTGATGACATGTGCAGGTGCAGTAGACTCTTTTGCAACCCTAATCTCATCCAGTTCCTCCTGCAGCATCTATAATCTAGGTTATTTACATAGTCTTTCCATTATGTCAAGGCCAATTAGCTTGGAAACTCCAGGACATGTCCTTCAAGCGCCATGAAAAGTAATGAAGCAACTAGGTCAACTCCACCTGTAAAATGCCCATAAAGGGAATGGGAATAGAGGGGAAAATGTTTTCAAATTTCAATACAGACTTGTGTCCTCAATTCTGAGTAAGGGCTCATGCACAAAAAACGGATCCTCCAAAAATACGGATGACGTCCGTGTGAATTCCGTATTTTGCGCAACGAAACAGCCGGCCCCTAATAGAACAGTCCTCTCCTTGTCCGTAATGTGGACAATAATAGGACATGTTCTATTTTTGGCGGAACGGACATAAGGACATACGTAACGGAATGCACGCGGAGTAACTTCAGTTTTTTTTCAAAAAAAAAACGGAACGGACACGGAAAGAAAATACGTTTGTGTGCATGAGCCCTAAATCTCCAATCAAGGGCCACATAATCATAAAGAGACAACGTAGCTGCCATGGGGCCCTTGGAGAGAGAAGGGCCCAGCTGTACTTGCCCACCCTCCCGTTGGCTATTGGATGGTGAGAACCTGTGCAGGACTCCAGCTGGGCGTACCTTTGATATTGCAATGTGCATTGCATCCTCCGTGCATTTCATGGTGCAATGTCAAACAGTGACGCAGCCCAAAGCAACCAGCCTACACGGAATCACCCGCAGCCAGTACGCAAGAGGCGTACAGCCAGCCTGCACGGCAAACCACGTCACGGTGAACCGCACCGTGACATACAGTTATATGATGATGTGTGATTTAGATTTTTTACATCAATCATGGCATTACCCCTTTAAGACACTGCAACGCCAACATTTGATGATGAACTAATACCCTTTGCCGTTTTCTTATCAGATACTACTACAAGAGAGAGATCTTGGAGCATGTCGATGGGAGGCGTCTGGTCTATAAGTTCGGGAAAAACGCGCAAGGATGGAAGGAGAACGACAGCTGAAGCCCACTAATGGAACACTGCAGACACTGACTAATTTATTTATATGGGGGGCACAAGAAGACGCGGGGATTAAAGACTTGGCGCCGGCGATGCCACTTCTCTACACTCAGGAGAATGATTATGTACACAGTTTTCTGTGACTTGCAATATTTTATAGGATTTTGCTGCATTGCATGAGTAGCTCTTGGGAGATTTACACAGATAGTTGGATGTAATAACGCTGGATTATTCTCTTATAATTGTCTTGGTTCCGCTTTGTATGTACAGTACGCTATGTAAAAATATTTCTTTACAGATTTTGCAATATCATTGAAGGCAGCTGCATCATAAAAGGGGTTTCCCGGGACCCTGCGGACGGTCCCCACAAACCCACCTAACTCTGTAGGAGAAAGTCTGTAATATACTTACTGTATCGAGGTTGCGTGGTCACACAACGATCCTCTCCCGAATATCCAGTTTTCACCGACGTCACATCCTTTACCAGGTTTCCGGTCTCAGCTATGGACGGAACGTCACTTCTTCTGTGGAGGGGGCCCAGGGGTGCACCACCAATGAGGCCAGGGGAGGCGATCGCCTCAGGCAGCACCAGGTAGGGGCAAGCGAGGGGCAGCCAAAGGGCCATAGGCAAAATAGAAGGGGTTAGGTTAATAAATCGGCATTGGGGGTTGGGGCGTCATTTCAGTTTTCACCTCAGGCAGCAGAAAGGCTAGGTGCACCCCTGACGGGGCCACAACTCTTCCTCTCCCTGGTGCATGCGAATACTCCTGAATGCACCTCATCTGCACATGCACCAGGGAGAGGAATAGTTCTGACCCCATCTACAGCAGACGTGATGTCCAAGCCCAAGCAGAAAACCTGGTAAAGGACGTGACGTGGGCAGAAGCAGGATTTTCAGAAGAGGAGTGTCCTGAGACTGTGTTCCCATGTGACCAGTCCTACGGTAAGTATATTACAAACTTTCTCCTACAAGCATAATATGTGTGATTGAGGCGGGGCCCTCTGGGTACCAGAATATCCCTTTAAAGGGATATTTTGGTTGAAGCTAATAAAGCTTATTGATTGATGGTTTTCAAGATCTTTGCAATTTAGCAGATGAAAATCTGTCCTGGTCACGTGATGATCACACTAGTGCAGGGCTTGTTCCAGTGAGAGCACAGTTGTGTTTTTGAATGAGCAGAGCATCTGGGCGATCATTACGTGATCAGGACAGACGTCCATCCTCTGGAAATCAACAGCAAAAGGTTTCCATTCACTAAAAACCAGTAGGAATTGATACACAAATGATATTTACTGTAACAGTAAAAAAATAAATCCACTGAAACCATGAAATATCAAGTTTAAAAGGGCTTCTGGGACTAATATGTTTTATTTTATTTCTAAATTTACTTAAATCATGTATCAAAGGCGCCCAATTAACCCAAAACTGTGCGACATGTCGTACCTGCTGATGTCACGTGTCATGTGACATTGTTCGACGGTTCTAGCGCCAGAGCCATGGTCAGGTGATGACTGTGGCATCCGTATGGCACCTTTGATACTGAATATACAGCGATTTATAAAAAAAGACGCACTTTGTTATGTAGGCGACGGTGATGATAGCAGTCACGTTACACGGATTGTTACATGTTGCAGATATAGGGGGCGCTCTTTTAGAGAAAGCAATGGCGTGATGCTGACAGCGACGAATCAGAGATCAGCTTGGATTTCATGTTCAGAGATTCAAAAGGGTTCTCCATACTGAACAACCCCCATCTTAGAATGAAAACCTACTAGTGATCAACTGATCGCTACAGGTCCGCCTTCCAGGTCGTCAGCTGTAATCACCAGTGGAAGCTAAGTGTACCCGTTCACTAAAAGGCTACTCAGACTTTCCCCTGAGATGTCGTATTATGACATGGCGTCTGTTAAACAAAATACGTGCATGATCCTGCCGAGTCCGCCAAGTCGGTTCTCTGCTGTATCCCGTAGAGACCGGTCCCAAGCAGGAGTCCCCTCTTGACATCCATATACTGCAGATGGGACAACCCCTTTGCAGTTATATTCTGATTGGCTGCTTTGAGCAACATGGCCTCTTTACTGCTCACATTTTTGCCAAAAATAAATAAAAATACATGATCTTGCCTAGTCCGCCAAAGCCGGTTCTCTGCTGTGTCCCGTAGAGAGAGGTCCTAAGCAGGAGAGTCCCCCCTTTGACATCCATACACTCCAGATCGGACAACCCTTGTCACTGTATTCTTATTGGCTTCTTTGGGCAACATGGCCTCTTTACTGCTCTCATTTTTGCCAAAAATAAATAAAAATACATGATCTTGCCGAGTCCGCCAAAGCCGGTTCTCTGCTGTGTCCCGTAGAGAGAGGTCCTAAGCAGGTAGAGTCCCCCCTTTGACATCCATACACTCCAGATCACACAACCCTTGGCACTGTATTCTTATTGGCTTCTTTGGGCAACATGGCCTCTTTACTGCTCACATTTTTGCCAAAAATAAATAAAAATACATGATCTTGCCGAGTCCGCCAAAGCCAGTTCTCTGCTGTGTCCCGTAGAGAGAGGTCCTAAGCAGGAGAGTCCCCCCTTTGACATCCATACACTCCAGATCACACAACCCCCTGGCACTGTATTCTTATTGGCTTCTTTGGGCAACATGGCCTCTTTACTGCTCACATTTTTGCCAAAAATAAATAAAAATACATGATCTTGCCGAGTCCGCCAAAGCCGGTTCTCTGCTGTGTCCCGTAGAGAGAGGTCCTAAGCAGGAGAGTCCCCCCTTTGACATCCATACACTCCAGATCGGACAACCCTTGTCACTGTATTCTTATTGGCTTCTTTGGGCAACATGGCCTCTTTACTGCTCACATTTTTGCCAAAAATAAATAAAAATACATGATCTTGCCGAGTCCGCCAAAGCCGGTTCTCTGCTGTGTCCCGTAGAGAGAAGTCCTAAGCAGGAGAGTCCCCCCTTTGACATTCATACACTCCAGATCACACAACCCTTGGCACTGTATTCTTATTGGCTTCTTTGGGCAACATGGCCTCTTTACTGCTCACATTTTTGCCAAAAATAAATAAAAAGACATGATCTTGCCGAGTCCGCCAAAGCCGGTTCTCTGCTGTGTCCCGTAGAGAGAGGTCCTAAGCAGGAGAGTCCCCCCTTTGACATCCATACACTCCAGATCGGACAACCCTTGTCACTGTATTCTTATTGGCTTCTTTGGGCAACATGGCCTCTTTACTGCTCACATTTTTGCCAAAAATAAATAAAAATACATGATCTTGCCGAGTCCACCAAAGCCGGTTCTCTGCTGTGTCCCGTAGAGAGAGGTCTTAAGCAGGAGAGTCCCCCCTTTGACATCCATACACTACAGAACGGACAACCCTTGTCACTGTATTCTTATTGGCTTCTTTGGGCAACATGGCCTCTTTGCCTCAATTTTTTTTTGCCAAGAATAGATAAAAAATACATACAAGATCCCGACGAGTTCACCAAATCTGTTCTTTACTGTGGCCCACAGAGAGGAGTCGTAAGTAGGAGAATCCACCCCGTCTATATACTCTAGTAAGGCATGTATCCCAACCGCTTTAAAGCTGTACTCTTATTGGCTGCTTTGGGCAACATGGCTATTTTACCGTTCTCATTTTTGCCAAAAAATATATGGGAATCACATGGACAAAAATATGTCTTTATATGTTTTAATGTATATATGTATTTTTATTTACTGTGAATCTGATTACTTTACCTGTTACCGGGAAGAGGTGCTGGCTGCTATTTTTGGGCATTTCAAGTTTTATGTCTAATGTCACTGGTGAATTTTTGGGTAGACTTTTAGAAAAACTTTTTTTTTTCCATAAGGGGCGATCAGCGAGCCAAATACTGTGAGACTAAATGCTAGAAATCATGGGGTCATATATCCTCTCCTGCATACAGGTGTGGTATCAGAGTTGTAACCCTCCTATATTGGCTAAGGCTGGGGCCCTGGGGGCTACTATGGCGCACACTGAGCTACATGGGTGATTTTCAAATCACAGATGGCTGAGCCCCATTTTTTTGAGCATACTTTGGGGATGGGACTCACAATTGTATAAGGAGGATTCATGAGAATAGGTCCAAACCTTCCTAAATATCTAAATTTGGGGCATTCAAGCCCCGACCCTGGGCACACCCCATATAATGTCCACTGCTTGACCGGGTTTACATAAGACCTACCCATTGTTTGGTTCAGGACAAGCTGAATTTGCCGGCATTGTCATAGTAGGAGCTAGAGGTAATGGCCGGTGGAGATATAGTTGCATGGACATTTGGGTGATTATGTTGTCCCTGCTCCTTACCTCTAGCTCCTACTATAAGTCTTACAACTCCTGGCGGTCAGAGGGTCTGATGAAGGTCAGCATACAGGAGACAGACTGCTTGCTAAGGATACACTGCCCAGAGGCCCTGTTATCCATATTTCCATAAACGAGGTGTTTCAATCATGTTTAGGGGCGTTCCTGGGAGTGGAGATGGGTCATGATGATGCTGAATCAGGAATCATTCTAAGAGAGTGTGTGGGCACCATGCGGACTCTCTCAGCAGTTTTTTTTAGCATTAGAAGTAGTTAAATTTCACATTTTGTCTTCTGATGTGATTGTAGATAAATGTCTAATTTGTACCGTATTGTTTATTAATAAAATGATTACTCCCTGTATTAATTATCTATGTAAAGTTTTACAAGTCACTTTTTACATACACGCTTGGGGCAGGTGCACAACAATTAGGTCTCTCTATTTGGCAGCTATATGTACTGTATTTAGTCTGAATCTCCATGATGAGTGGTTCGACAGAGGCCTGGGTTTAGGACATAATATCCTTAAAGGGGTTTTCCTAGATTTTCATATTGATGGCCTATCTTCAGGATAGGTCTCTCCCTTGGCCAGTGATGTCACATTCATTGCTCACATGGCCTAGGCACAGCCCAGTCCTATTCAAATGAATGAGGCTGAGTGCAATACTATCAAGTGGATCGTGCTGTGCTTGGTAAGCTGGTGAGGCCACAGAGCTTACTGGAGGTCTGCGGTTCCCCAAACAGCTGACCGACAGGGGTGCCAGGAGCCGGATCTCCACTGATCTCACATTGATGATCTATCCTCAGGATAAGCCATCAATATGAAAATCCCCTAAAAACCCTTCAAAGTGTAACTACATTTTCAGACAATTTTTCAGAATTAGAAGAAGAAGAAGAAGAAAATCCCTTTACTGTCCCTCAGTGGGGAAATTTTGGCATAACAGCAGCAATCACAATAACAACAGGAGCAAAAATAAGAGTAATTAGAAATTAAAGAGTAAAATACAAGAAAAACATAACACAGAATTTACTTTAAAAAAATTCACTATTGGGTTTCTGGGAACAGTGGTGGTTATAAATCCTAACCGCTGCTGGGAGGAAGGACCTCCGATAACGTTCCTTCGTACACCTAGGATGCAGCATTCTCCAGCTCCACAACAGCTTCGTGCATGGGGTGGGAGAGATTGTCTAATAGTGATGTTAATTTTGCTAGAGTTCTTCTGTCACCCACCTCCTGCACTGGATCAAGGGGACAACCTAGGACAGAGCTGGCCTTCTTAATGAGCTTATCCAATCTCTGTCTCTCAGCCACAGATAAGCTGCTCCCCCAACAAACCACACCATAGAATATGGCTGATGCCACCACTGAGTCAAAGAAAGTCTTTAGGAGCGTCCCCTGCACTCCAAAGGACCTCAGTCTCCTCAACATATAGAGTCTGCTCTGACCCTTTTTGAAAAGAGCATCAGTGTTATGGCTCTAGTCCAGTTTGTTGTTCAGGTGAACACCCAGGTACTTATAAGAGTCCACCGCCTCAATGTCCGTTAGCTGCCATATGTAAATACAGTACAGACCAAAAGTTTGGACACACCTTCTCATTCAAAGAGTTTTCTTTATTTTCATGACTATGAAGGCATCAAAACTATGAATTAACACATGTGGAATTATATACATAACAAACAAGTGTGAAACAACTGAAAATATGTCATATTCTAGGTTCTTCAAAGTAGCCACCTTTTGCTTTGATTACTGCTTTGCACACTCTTGGCATTCTCTTGATGAGCTTCAAGAGGTAGTCCCCTGAAATGGTCTTCCAACAGTCTTGAAGGAGTTCCCAGAGATGCTTAGCACTCGTTGGCCCTTTTGCCTTTCCCTCTGCGGTCCAGCTCACCCCAAACCATCTCGATTGGGTTCAGGTCCGGTGACTGTGGAGGCCAGGTGATCTGGCGCAGCACCCCATCACTCTCCTTCATGGTCAAATAGCCCTTACTTTCAAAGTTTTCCCAATTTTTCGGCTGACTGACTGACCTTCATTTCTTAAAGTAATGATGGCCACTCGTTTTTCTTTACTTAGCTGCTTTTTTCTTGCCATAATACAAATTCTAACAGTCTATTCAGTAGGACAATCAGCTGTGTATCCACCTGACTTCTCCTCAACGCAACTGATGGTCCCAATCCCATTTATAAGGCAAGAAATCCCACTTATTAAACCTGACAGGGCACACCTGTGAAGTGAAAACCATTTCAGGGGACTACCTCTTGAAGCTCATCAAGAGAATGCCAAGAGTGTGCAAAGCAGTAATTAAAGCAAAAGGTGGCTACTTTGAAGAACCTAGAATATTACATATTTTCAGTTGTTTCACACTTGTTTGTTATGTATATAATTCCACATGTGTTAATTCATAGTTTTGATGCCTTCAGTGTGAATCTACAATTTTCATAGTCATGAAAATAAAGAAAACTCTTTGAATGAGAAGGTGTGTCCAAACTTTTGGTCTGTACTGTACATGAGTGATAGCATTACACCTGTCCATTATATGACTTGCATTTTTAGCAGTTTTGCATGTTGCATCTTTAATTCTCAATTGTCTCTGAACTGGTGGATGAAGACTAGCTGCTCATCATGTCTCCCCATAGAGTACACATGGAAACAGCAGATTCTGCTCCCTGAGTTTAGAAGCACCACATAGGACATTATAGAGAAGTACCGAGCAGTATAGATGTGAATAAAGCACTTAAGGTGAGATATAACACTTAATATTAGCTGCTAAATCATGTCTGTCTCTCTCTCTGTCTGCTTGTTTCTCTCTGCACTTTCTCTCTCCTCCATAGACTTTTATGGGATGATGTGAATCTTCAGTGAATAGGCAGCCTTGGTCTCAAAAGACAGACCTCTCACTGATTTCAGAGAGAAAGTTAGTTTAGAAAAGGGGGCCATCAATGGAGAACGAGGAATTTTTATCTGATGAGATATATTACAAAGTTTCTTATTTTCACCTGTACTATTGATTTATGCAAAGTTGTGTGAAACTACAGTGACCATTTTCTTTAAAGTGGTATTCTGATCTATTAAGTATTCTGATCTCCAACTCCAATTAACAAAAGCTCCGGGGTAGTTTCCATTGTGCCATCAAACTTTGTAACTGATGCAAGACATGAGTTCTCCCAACAAACCTGTCATTAGTCATGATTATTCCTCATCTTTTAGTTTGCATAGTATTTGACTTAATAGACCAGCAGTTTGTTCTCCCGGACTTCTTTCTGTTATAACTAGGACCAGAAAGTTGAAATTGTTGCCAGCCATTCTGGATTTAGAGTCTTTTTTTTTTCATCCAGTCACTCCTCCTTATATAATTATATACAAGTACTCCCTCCTTTCCTTCATTCACCGCCATGTTGGTAAGTCACATGTATGTTACTTTCAGGGTTGGTACAAGGAATAGGTGGAATAGGCAAGCACCCATGGCACCATAGAGCAGGAGCATCACAATTTTGCATCTTAAAATAAAAGCATTACTTAATATCTTTGCATGAACAAGAGGACATCATATAGTGTCTCCTAAGTCCATAGAGTCCCTTGAACTCATGAAGTGCCTATTGGTGAGAGAATGCCTTAGGCTAGTTTTACATCAGAGTTAGAGACATCCAGCTGGATCTGATATTGACCGGAAATTGACGCCTGCCCACTAGACCCCTTGACTATAATTGGAACCGGCTGAGATCCTCATTGTATATATGCCGGGATTCTGCCAGACAAAAGTTGCTGAACACCATGGTTTTTGCCTAGGTGAATCCCGGGGAGCATCCGGATCTCCACCAGTTCCTATTTTAGTAAATGAGGTCCGGAGGGCAGGTGGCACTATCGGGCTTTGCTGGATCTGGAGAATTCCGGCTAACTGTTTTCTATTGGAACAACCTATCAGATATCTGCTAATACTGGTGTGAAAGTGGCCTAACAGCTATTGTTTTGAGGTTCAGGGACCAAGGGTGGAGGTGCCCATGAAGCCTATTTCTTGAGCACCTAGAGAGTTTGTCCACCCCTGTTTACTCCTATATTTATTTCTCTATAGCATTCCTGATTTCAAACAAAAGTGGAAGGCAACTAGTTAGGAATGCCCACATGACAACCTGCATACCATGTGTGCCACCTGAGACACTTAATGCCCAAGAAACACACACAGGCATCATGGCCTCTTCATTAGGTAAGGAACTGGTCAGTTACAGGCTTTGCATGACCAATGAAGAGGATTGGAGGAAGATAAGTGACAACTGCTTTGAATACATTCCCAGTTCCCTAAGGGGTTGTCACCTTTCAATCCCCATTAGCCATCCTAATTATCTGTTTCTATAAGGAGGAAAGATGTTAGATAACCACTGACTCTTATTATGCAGTAGACATATTAGGATTAGAACACCGGCCCCGACATTTGTGGAGACACATCCTTTGGAGTCAAGTTTACTGGGCAACTCAATGGGGTGTATTTTTGAAATAAAAAATAAGCGTCAGCCACGTCATAAGGAAGTAGTTTCTATATTGCATCATATGGGTAGAACTGCAAATCAGTCACTAGACAAGTATTGTGAAACACATGAGCACTAGAAAAAGCAGCAAGGACACGTGAAATGTAGTAACACAACACACGTCTGGAATATATTACTCATGCATGCCAAACTGTATTTACTTTGCCAATCATCTTCGGATCATAAGTTCAGATGATAAAGTCAGGATCTAGAGAAGAAGGTCGAATGTAAATAATGTAGTTAATTGGAACCTTCTACTTCTCTTCCACTGTTGTCAATTGTGGCGGGAGTTGATCTTTGAAGGAAAACTTCTTCCAAAACTTGTAACGTTCCCCCCATTGGAACTTAGTTATAGCTTAATACTATGGTAATGTGTCTATCCAAATCTTTACTACTTACATTAGTGAAGATGGGGGCAGAAAGAGCAGTGTAACATAGTACCTCAGCATCAGACTACACAGGTTTTGTTTGTAGTCTGTAACCATGGAGACACATAGGTCTGCGTAGGATATATACAAGATGGTAGGATATTTTTAATGAAAAATACTTGCCACATTTTTTTATGATTTTAGATGTATTGTACCAATAAAAAAAGGATGTAAAAGTATACATATTCTTAAACTTTTTATGGTGGAATTTTCTTTTCACGCCAATATTACAAACTCCCTGTAATTGCGAAATAATTATTCCATTCCTAAAAAGGGAATTTTTTAAGTCAATTTTTCTGGCTGGCTTAATGTGAGACAAACTCATATTTACCAATATTGTCCTTGGTACATTCGGGGCTTGTAAGCTTCACCCAGGGAACGCCCCAAACCCTTCTGAAATGGCCGTATGCCAGTCTGTAAATTCTAGACTGTTGGACACTATGCAAATTTATTAAATGTTGCACATTGATAAATTTAGTGAATCTTTTAACACTTTTGTCTAGAGATGTTACTCCAGATTTCTTTACTCCACCTTCCACCTGGAGTCAAATTGTACCACACCTAGTTTCCCACCCACTTTTAAGAACGTGGATTGTGTGAAAATGCTAAATATTGAATTTTTTGGCAAGTAAACTATTTTGCTTAATTACCACTTTTTGAGGCTAGAATTATGGAAGCGCAGGATTTGATAAAATCCCCTTTTCCCCATGGTGTTTTGACCACAGGGGTTCAGTGATCACATGCCATTTCTGCACACATGACCACTGAGGTTCATGATTGCCTGCCGTGGTCATGTCAATGGGAACGGTATGGACGGGAGTCAGGGCGCTGGAAAGGTCAGACTTTCAAGGTGAGTGATTTTTTTATACACTCCCCGCCTGTAATTAATTCTGATCTGAAGCCCAAAATATTTGTATAATGGTCTTTCAAAGTAGTGAGCACCCCAACACTTGGAGCAGCACTCTTTAGGGGTGTGGGGAATATCATGTGATCCCCGAGTGCTACTGAATGCTTTACAAAACCCTACAGTATATGGTAAATAATTTTTTTCCATTACCTTGATGGGTACTTTAGATGACCAATTATTGGGTACCATAACGCCCTCTAGGTTATCTGTAATATGTAAAAGAGCCACTTCTGGTGATGGTTACTGTCTAAGGCTGTTCACTCTATTAACTGAAAGGGCAAAACTTGTTTATAAGCCCAGGGAGAGCGGCAAGTAAAGTTCAGTCAATAATGTTCCTGTAATTTACTCAGTTTATTGCTCTAATCATATGATTATCTGGTGGAAATTTCCAGGTCGGCTCTGATCTTAGATGTCATATCAGGGAGAAGAAACAGTCAGCAGACGAAACCCTCATGACAAGATAATGGTATCAGTTTCAAAGCTACGACGGACAAGGAATCTTACAGATGTGATATTCAGAAGACCCATAATAATCAAAAGACATATTATTCCTGCCACATAGAGGGATATAGTACAGAACTAGCTCATTATATCTGATACGATGTGCATAAAATAATCTTAAAATGCTTTTTTCACACCAGATAAGACATCATAAGATTTGGTTTCTGCAGATCACTTGTTGGCTTTGCTGTATAGACTAGGACAGACTGAGCAGAGTCATCTCATTATCATTAGAGGCCTAGTTAATGGAAACTCTGTTATACTGCTGGAGGGTTAAATAAGGCTGGATAGTACCACTATATATTTAAATTCATAAACCATTACCTTAAAGTATGTGTACTTGAGATAGGGAGGACATGAGAAGGAGGAAGAGTCTGACACATTTAAAGGTATAGGAAGATAAGCATCATTTATCATGGAGATAACACCCACTAACTGCTACAATGTACAGTAGAAACTATACTGTAACAATGAATGTATACAATAGCACAAAACCTTTACAATATCCAGAGAACATGTCTGAATTTTCTTTTTTTTTTTTTTGCTTAGAGGGTTTCTTTAAAGGGTTTCTACCACTTCGTTTTCACATAATTAGCTTTCAGACACTAGCGATCCGCTAGTGTCTGCTCTACCAAACAATCCTAATATTATAGCTTTTTGTGTGTAACGCACCTAGTTGATCAGTTAGGATCTCAACTGCGGAAGCAATGGACATGCACTATTATCCCACTGCCCTTGTTCTTGGCTGTGGGATTCGCGGTTACTCAGTATGTACCCCAGGTGTCTCTCTCAGTCTTGGGCGGAGAGTTTGGGGTAACAAAATCATTTACCGCTATCCATCTATTTAGTATTACTGCTGGAGAGGAAGGTCTCCCAGTATTACAGGAGTCACAAGTTAGTATAAGCTTGTGCACAGTTCAGAGTTAGTATCTAGTATGCAATAGGTTCAGGGTTAGTATATAGCATGTCCTCAGTTTAGTATATAGTATGCAGTAGGTTCAGAGTTGGTTTGGGAGTATCGTCTCACACCAGTCAGGAACCACCCCACTCAGAGTTCCAGAACATTAATCAGAGCAGGTAACAGGCATATACTTGCGGTTAGTTGGTCCTGGCTAGGAAGCCAGCAGTGGGGAAGCCAGTGGCAAGAAGGTAGACAGTCCTTCACGCTGTTGTTAGGGATCCAGGTCTGGATATGTGGACAGAGTCCTCAGATGCAGTGGAGCTAGCAGGGTGCGCACTCCATAAGTGGAACACCCTGCTTAGCACCTGTCTTCTATTTAAAGGCCGGACGGTAAGTGGGCGGAGTCACAGGAGGGCCCAGCAGCCACTGCGTTCCACGCTGGAACGCAAGCCAGCGTATCATCGCAGACGGCCGGTGCGTTTCACGCTGGAGCGCAAGTCAGCGTATCGTCACAGGGAGCCGCTGTGATCCAGGCTGTACTGTTACAGTACCCCCCCCCTTAAGGGACCCCTCCGGGGTACCCCACTAGGAGAGGGTTGGTTGGGAAATCTTCTATGGAACAATCTTTGGAGTCTGGGAGCATGAACGTTTTGCACATCTTCCCAAGAGTCATCCTGGGGACCATACCCCTTCCATCTAATGAGATACTGGATCTTCCCCCGTCTTCTTCTGGAATCAATGAGCTGCTCAACTTCAAATTCTTCTTCTCCTTGGACCTCTATCGGAGGCAAGGGTCGAGGATCACTTGATGGGAACGGCCTAGATCTAAACGGCTTCAGTAGTGACACGTGGAATGTGGGATGTACCTGTAATCGCGGAGGAAGGGTGAGTCTCACCGTGTTGGGGTTAATAATCCTTTCTATCGGAAAAGGACCCAGGAATTGTCTTCCCAATTTCTTGGAAGGTACCCCCAACCGAAGGTTTTTTGTTGATAACCAAACCGAGTCCCCGACCTGGTAGGGAGGACTTTCTCTCCTACGACGGTCGTAGTAACACTTCTGTCTTTCTTTTGCCCGTTGAAGGTTGTCTTTTAGCGTCTTAAGGGTAGTTTGCAAAGTGGTCAGATAATCGTCTGTGGCTGGAACGTTTGTGGGAAGGCTGGTTTGAGGAAGAGACCTAGGGTGAAATCCGTAATTAGCAAAGAATGGAGTATGTAATGTGGAGGAATTCGTAGAATTATTATAGGCGAATTCAGCGAGAGGAAGTAGGCCCTCCCAGTCATCCTGGAGAAATGAGCAGTGACATCTGAGATACTGTTCCAGACACTGATTCACCCTTTCAGTCTGCCCATTAGTTTGGGGGTGATAGGCGGTAGACATTCTGTGGTCGATTTGAAGTCTGGAACAAAGTGCTCTCCAGAATTTGGATACGAATTGCGAACCCCTGTCTGATATGACCTGGCTAGGAATTCCATGTAACTTAATAATATTAGACAGGAATACCACGGCCGTTTCCTTGGAGGAGGGTAACTTCTTGAGGGGCACGAAGTGTGCCATCTTAGTCAGCAAATCCACTACCACCATGATGGTGTTGTTTTCTCTGGAAAGGGGAAGTTCAACTATGAAATCCATCGAGACCCATTCCCAGGGTCTGTTGGCGATGGGAAGACTCATTAGGAGACCATAAGGTCGGTTTCTGTGAGTTTTACATGAGGCACAGGTCTCGCACGTGGAAACGTATTCCTCAATTTGTTTGAGAAGTTCCTGCGTATCAGGGTTGTGGTTTTAGCAATGCCGGGATGTCCCGCGAGGGGTAAATCATGGCAAAGTTTGATCACCTGATTGGTGAGGGAGGGTGGTATGTACAGTTGGCTGTCCTTGTACAGGAGACCCTGTTGGTTCTGCGAAAGACCAGGGGGGGTATTAGCATGGTCATTAATTAGAGCATCCTTGAGCTGGGTTTCCAACGTTATGGTGGCAAGGACGAGTTTCTTCGGTGGAATGATCCATGTGGGGGCCGTGTCTGAGGTGCGAATTTCAGCCAGTCGTGACAAGGCATCGGCCTTCCCATTTTTTGAGCCTGGTCGGTATGTAATTTGGAAGTTAAACCTGTCAAAAAAAAAACTCCACCGTACTTGACGGCCTGATAATGTTTTATTGGTTTTCAGGTATTGTAGATTACGGTGATCCGTATAAATTGTGATGGGGTGTATTGATCCTTCAAGTAAATGCCTCCAATTTTCCAGGGAGCACTTTATGGCGAGGAGTTCCTTTTCGCCTATGGGGTAATTGAATTCGGCGGTATTTAGCGTCTGGGAGTAGAACCCGATAGGATGTAAAGGAGTTGAAAAAGAGCTTCGCTGGGACAGAACAGCTCCTATGGCTGCCTGGGATGCGTCTACTTCCAGCACGTAGTGATGGTTCAGGTTTGGGAGAGTCAGTATCGGTGCCGTAGTGAACCTGTTCTTTAATAACTCAAACGCTGATTGGGCGTCCTTGGACCAAACGAACTTCGTGTTGACACTAGTTAAGCGGGTTAGTGGTTTAGTGGTAGCGGAGAAATCTTTAATGAATTTCCTATAGAAGTTTGAGAACCCCAGGAACCGTTGAAGAGCTTTCCTGGAATCCGGAATCGGCCAATTTTGGATGCAAGTGATTTTTGAGGGATCCATCTGGATACCTTTGGGTGAAATTATGTATCCGAGGAAGGTAAGAGAGGTAGTCTCGAATACACATTTTTCCTGTTTGACGTATAAGCGATGAACACTTAACCGTGCGAGAACCCAACGGACATGTTTCCTGTGATCGTGTAAGTTATCGGAATACACTAGTATATCATCAAGATAGATGATTACACATACGTCCAGTAGATCCCTAAAGATGTCGTTAATAAAATTTTGGAATGTGGCAGGGGCGTTGCACAACCCGAAGGGCATCACTGTATACTCGAAGAGTCCATACCGAGTGCGGAAAGCTGTCTTCCATTCATCACCTTTTCTGATCCTAATTAAGTTGTATGCGCCTCTCAAATCCAGCTTGGTGTAGATTGTTGCTGTTTGTAATCTTTCTATGAGTTCGGATATTAGTGGCAAGGGGTACCGATTTTTGATTGTTACTTTGTTCAAGGCTCTGTAATCTATAATGGGCCGTAGGCTTGAGTCTTTGTTTCTCACAAAGAACATCCCTGCTGCTGCCGGGGAGGTTGAAGGCTGAATAAAACCTTTTCGTAAGTTCTCTTCTAGGTACTGTTTGAGGTGAACAAGTTCTGGTTGTGCCAATGGATAAATTCTACCCGTGGGTATCTCACTACCCGGCAGCAAGTCTATGGGGCAATCGTAAGATCTATGGGGTGGAAGAGATTCCGCCTTCTTTGCGCTGAATACCTCAGCAAAGTCTGCGTATTGGCTGGGGACCTGGTTCACTCCCACATGCATGAGAGATTTGAGAGGAAAGCAGGTCTCCATACAATAAGGTGACATAAACTGAACTCTCCCCTGTTTCCATAGGAGGGTTGGCTGGTGTATTTGCAACCATGGCAACCCAAGAATCACGGGAAACAATGGAGAGTGTATGATATCAAAGGATAAGAATTCTGTGTGGTTATTTTCACATGTCACCATGAGGGGTTGAGTCTGACTGTGGATAGGACTAGAAGTGGTACCGTCAATGAAACTCACGGATATCGGAACGTTTTTTCTCATGTGGGGAATTTTATTTCGCTCAACCAAATGCATATCGATAAAATTCCCCGAAGCTCCCGTGTCCACCATGGCTTCAACGATAATCCGGTTTTGGTCCCACTGTAAGGTGAGAGACGTGTATATGTAACCACCAGTACTATTTTTTGTACTGCCTAAGGTACAAGACGTGCCGCTCTTACCTTCGCACTTCTTACGTATCGCGTCAACGGTATGGTCAGCAGACGCACAATATAAACAGAGGTTGAGGTTACGTCTCCTGGCTTTCTCTCTCTCGGTCAGAGGACCTCGGATCGCCCCAATCTCCATCATCTCTACAGCAGGACCCTGGCTGGACGGTCTTGGGTTGGGTGTGAAGCCTGAGACTCTCTCGGCTCTGCGTTCCCTCAGCCGTCTGTCAATGGTGGTGGCATTCTGCATCAAGGCATTAAGTGTAAGTGGTAATTCTCCTCGGGCTAATTCGTCCTTCAGGGCCTCGGAAAGACCTAGGCGAAACTGATTCCTAAGGGTGAGGTCATTCCATTCAGTCTCCCGGGCCCAGCGAGTGTATTCCGCAATAAAGTTCTCTACAGGTCGTCTCCCTTGTTTAAGGCTGCGTATAGCGGTCTCAGCGGTCAGCTGTTTACTATGGTCCTCGTAGAGAAGGGCCATTTTTTCAAGGAACAGAGGGAAGGATTCCAGGACTGGGTCTTCTTTTTCTAAATAAGTATTGGCCCATGCTCTGGGCTCCCCCCTGAGGTATGAGATCATGGTAAGTACTTTTGTTCTGTCAGTTGGGTAAGTCCGGTGCTGCAGCTCAAACATTAGTTTGCACGCGTTCAGGAAATCCCTGAACTGCCTTCGGTCACCCGCGAATATCTCAGGTGGGCTGACCTTGGGTTCTGGTCCATCACGGGGGTGTCCTGGCCCCTGAGTGACAAGTTGCCGTATTGCCTGGTTTTCTAGCTGGAGATGTTGTACAGTCACATTGAGGGTCTCCACCCTCTTAGTGAGGGTGACGAGGTGACCTGCAACCTCCGCTGGATCCATGTGGGTTCCACTAATATGTAACGCACCTAGTTGATCAGTTAGGATCTCAACTGCGGAAGCAATGGACATGCACTATTATCCCACTGCCCTTGTTCTTGGCTGTGGGATTCGCGGTTACTCAGTATGTACCCCAGGCGTCTCTCTCAGTCTTGGGCGGAGAGTTTGGGGTAACAAAATCATTTACCGCTATCCATCTATTTAGTATTACTGCTGGAGAGGAAGGTCTCCCAGTATTACAGGAGTCACAAGTTAGTATAAGCTTGTGCACAGTTCCGAGTTAGTATCTAGTATGCAATAGGTTCAGGGTTAGTATATAGCATGTCCTCAGTTTAGTATATAGTATGCAGTAGGTTCAGAGTTGGTTTGGGAGTATCGTCTCACACCAGTCAGGAACCACCCCACTCAGAGTTCCAGGACATTAATCCGAGCAGGTAACAGGCATATACTTGCGGTTAGTTGGTCCTGGCTAGGAAGCCAGCAGTGGGGAAGCCAGTGGCAAGAAGGTAGACAGTCCTTCACGCTGTTGTTAGGGATGCAGGTCTGGATATGTGGACAGAGTCCTCAGATGCAGTGGAGCTAGCAGGGTGCGCACTCCATTAGTGGAACACCCTGCTTAGCACCTGTCTTCTATTTAAGGGCCGGACGGTAAGTGGGCGGAGTCACAGGAGGGCCCAGCAGCCACTGCGTTCCACGCTGGAGCGCAAGCCAGCGTAACAACACAGGCGGTCGCTGCGTTCCACGCTGGAACGCAAGCCAGCGTATCATCGCAGACGGCCGGTGCGTTCCACGCTGGAGCGCAAGTCAGCGTATCGTCACAGGGAGCCGCTGTGATCCAGGCTGTACTGTTACATTGTGCAGCCGTTTTGCTAAAAAACGAACTTATATTGATATGCTAATGAGCCTCTAGGTGCTATGGGGGCAACATTAGCACCTAGAGGCTCGGTCTACCTTCACAAAATGCCGCCCCCGCGCGTCCCTCCAGCCCGCCCATCTCCTCCGGAATGCGATCCTCCCTGTGAGCCAGCGGACGAATTCTCGCGCATGTGCCGTGCGCGTCTGTATTCGGCGCATGCGCAGTGAATGTCTGACCGCTCCCTGCTCAGACATCTCCACTGCGCCTGCGCCGCTGATGTCATAGTGCTCCGAGGAACAGGCGCAGTGGAGATGTCTGTGCAGAAAGCGGTCAGACATTAACTGCGCCTGCGCCGAATACAGACGCGCACGGCGCATGCGCGAGAATTCGTCCACTGGCTCACAGGGAGGATCGTTTTTTAGCGAAACGGCTGCACAAAAAGCTATTATATTAGGATTGTTTGGTAGAGCAGACACTAGCGGATCGCTAGTGTCTGAAAGCTAATTATGTGAAAACAAAGTGGTAGAAACCCTTTAAGGAAAGTCTAGTATAAAATTTTAGATATTTTTTTTAATAAACTTTAATAAATAGAACAGAATCTCTGTCTGTACATCATTCTGTTTTTGTACAGTACAGAAGCCATATGTGACCCAGAAAGCCCAAGGATATAGCGTGCCGTCTGCTCCACTTTCTTTCCAAATCTGTTGACTTTGTGCAACGCCAACGTGAGACTCCAGGCTGACAAACACAGAGAGGAAGAAGCAAATATTTAACATGAAATGGATGTTGTCATCTCTTTCCAAAAAGAAGAAGGTTGCTTCTTATATACCTGGGGACGCAGGTGGTTGCTGCAGGACTGTATATGGATAGCGCTTTCAACTAGAAACATTGAGGCCGGAATGGTCGGTGTCCAGAGATGCAACTATAGAGGGTGTGGGGGTAACAGTCACACCCAGGCCCTGGTGCTCGAAGAGGTCTGGAAGCTTCATTATCCCTCTTTGGGTCTTGATATCGGTGGTGGCAACATAACAAAAAAGTTGCCCACCCAAGCCCAATACTTGGGGAAGACAGAACAGGGTTCTATCCCAAACCTTGTAAAAAAGAAAGTTCCTCTTGACAATTCCCAGGGACCTTCACAAATAATTAGCTTCCATTTTAAATGGGACCAACATGAATGGGGGTCCCTCTATTAGTAGGCCCCCCAAAGTGGCTGCCTCATAGACACCAACAGGGCTGGATTATTGAAGGGGCAAAGCCACAGATTTTAGTTTTTCAGAATTTACATGACGTGGACATAACCATAGTCTTCTTGACGTAGAATGGTAAAGGGGTCGTCTCAATTCAGCAAATGACATTTATCATGTAGACAAAGTTAATAAGGCACTTATTGCCTCCTTTGATGGCTTCATACATTTTTCCATTACATTATACACGGCTTGTTTCCAGGGGTGATGGTCACCAGAGCAAACACGAGGTGTTCAAAATGGGAACTACTTTGCATGCATGCCTATGTGGGCCCCCACGGTCCCCGGCACCAGAGAGGACTGCATTTTTACCTATAGTGTGCAAGTGCGACCACCGCTGCTGGATTAGAGGGTGGTGGTAACCCCTAAAGACGAGCCGCATATAATGTGATGGAAAAATGAATGAAGCCAGCAAAGGAGGCAATATGGACAATCACAATACATTAGTAAGTGCCTTGTATTAACTTTCTGTACATGATAAATGCCATTTCATGAAGTGAGCCAACCCCTCCCTTTAGGTCTAAAGGTGGCCATACAGATTAGTATCATCAAGTGATCCTATCGTTCATGCAGGCCCCACCGATCATCATTTCTGGGCAGCAGATTGTGCTGTCTAAACAGCGATCTTCTGCTCAGAAACCATGATTCTGTATGAGGACGAGGGATCGCATGTAAATGCAGCGGTCTCCTTCACGGAACGAGCAGCCAATTGTCGGGAATGAAGTTCAGTCGGCCGGTGTAAATCAGCTGATGATGTTTCCTGTGCATACAATGATAATAACAAAGATTACGATGTGGTTAAATGAAGGTGTGCGCATGTACTTAGTAGATGGAAGCTCCCCTCTGGTGGGCCCATGGAAACCCAGGCCAGTGTTTAATGTTTGCCACCATGGCTATCCACCATGATGGTCATGAGGATCACTGAGTAGATCTAAGGCTACTTTCACACTAGCGTTCGGGGCTCCGCTTGTGAGTTCCGTTTGAAGGCTCTCGCAAGCGGCCCCGAACGGATCCGTACTGCCCCAATGCATTCTGAGTGGATGCGGATCCGCTCAGAATGCATCAGTTTGGCACCGTTTGGCCTCCGCTCCGCTCAGCAGGCGGACACCCGAACGCAGCTTGCAGCGTTTTCGTGTCCGCCTGGCCGTGCGGAGCCAAACGGATCCGTCCAGACTTACAATGCAAGTCAATGGGGACGGATCCGTTTGACATTGACACAATATGGTGCAATTTCAAACGGATCCGTCCCCCATTGACTTTCAATGTAAAGTCAGGATTATACCATCAGATCGGAGTTTTCTCCAATCCGATGGTATATTTTAACTTGAAGCGTCCCCATCACCATGGGAACGCCTCTATGTTAGAATATACCATCGGATTTGAGTTACATCGTGAAACTCAAATCCGACAGTATATTCTAACACAGAGGCGTTCCCATGGTGATGGGGACGCTTCAAGTTAGAATATAATGAGAACTGTGTACATGACTGCCCCCTGCTGCCTGGCAGGTGCTGCCAGGCAGCAGGGGGCAGACCCCCCCCCCCCCTCCTGTATTTAACTTATTGGTGGCCAGTGGGGCCCCCCCTCCCTCCCCAGTATTAATTGTAAGCAGTGCGGCCCCCCTCCCTCTATATTCATCGGTGGCCAGTGCGGATATTAAATATGAGCAGTGCGGTCTCCCCCTCCCTCCCTCCCCAGTATTAAATATGAGCAGTGCGGTCTCCCCCTCCCTCCCTCCCCAGTATTAAATATGAGCAGTGTGGTCTCCCCCTCCCTCCCTCCCCAGTATTAAATATGATCAGTGCGGTCTCCCCCTCCCTCTATTCATTGGTGGCCAGTGCGGATTCAAAGTATTGTGATCAGTGCGGCCTCTCCTCTCGACCCCCCCCCCCATCATTGGTGGCAGCGGAGAGTACCGATCGGAGTCCCAGTTTAAATCGCTGGGGCTCCGATCGGTTACCATGGCAGCCAAGACGCTATTGCAGTCTTGGCTGCCATGGTTACTTAGCAACAAATAGCAGCATTATACTTACCTGAAGAGCTGCGATCTATGTGACCGGCCGGGAGCTCCTCCTACTGGTAAGTGACAGGTCTATAGGCAATGCGCCGCACAGACCTGTCACTTTACCAGTAGGAGGAGCTCCCGGCCGGTCACATAGATCGCAGCTCTTCAGGTAAGTATAATGCTGCTATTTGTTGCTAAGTAACCATGGCAGCCAAGACTGCAATAGCGTCTTGGCTGCCATGGTAACCGATCGGAGCCCCAGCGATTTAAACTGGGACTCCGATCGGTACTCTCCGCTGCCACCAATGATGGGGGGGGGGAGAGAGGAGAGGCCGCACTGATCACAATACTTTGAATCCGCACTGGCCACCAATGAATAGAGGGAGGGGGAGGCCGCACTGCTCATATTTAATACTGGGGAGGGAGGGAGGGGGAGGCCGCACTGCTCATATTTAATACTGGGGAGGGAGGGAGGGGGAGACCGCACTGCTCATATTTAATACTGGGGAGGGAGGGAGGGGGAGACCGCACTGCTCATATTTAATACTGGGGAGGGAGGGAGGGGGAGACCGCACTGCTCATATTTAATACTGGGGAGGGAGGGAGGGGGAGACCGCACTGCTCATATTTAATACTGGGGAGGGAGGGAGGGGGAGACCGCACTGCTCATATTTAATACTGGGGAGGGAGGGAGGGAGGGGGAGACCGCACTGCTCATATTTAATACTGGGGAGGGAGGGAGGGAGGGGGAGACCACACTGCTCATATTTAATACTGGGGAGGGAGGGAGGGAGGGGGAGACCACACTGCTCATATTTAATACTGGGGAGGGAGGGGGAGACCGCACTGCTCATATTTAATATCCGCACTGGCCACCGATGAATATAGAGGGAGGGGGGCCGCACTGCTTACAATTAATACTGGGGAGGGAGGGGGGGCCGCACTGGCCACCAATAAGTTAAATACAGGAGGGGGGGGGGTCTGCCCCCTGCTGCCTGGAAGCACCTGCCAGGCAGCAGGGGGCAGTCATGTACACAGTTCTCAGTATATTCTAACTTGAAGCGTCCCCATCACCATGGGAACGCTTCTGTGTTTAGAATATACTGTCGGATCTGAGTTTTCCGAAGTGAAAAATCAGATCTGAAATAAACTGTTATGCAAACGGATCCGTTCTGAACGGATGCAAGCGTTTGCATTATAGGAGCGGATCCGTCTGATGAAACATCAGACGGATCCGCTCCGAACGCTAGTGTGAAAGTAGCCTAAAATAACACTGGAAGGAAAAGAGGTGGACAACTAGTAGCAAGATGATTTAATGCAAAAATAGAAATCGCAAACGCATCATGTGGAAGCCTAGAGGTCCATTCTAGAGAAGGACATTCAGGAGGAACCCTACTCACATACAGTCAGGTCCATAAATATTGGGACATCGACACAATTCTAACATTTTTGGCTCTATACACCACCACAATGGATTTGAAATGAAACGAACAAGACGTGCTTTACCTGCAGACTGTCAGCTGTAATTTGAGGGAATTTACATCCAAATAAGGAATTACAACAGTTTGCATATGTGACTCCCACTTGTTAAGGGACCAAAAGTAATGGGATAGAATAAAAATCATAAATAAAACTTTCACTTTTTAATACTTGGTTGCAAATCCTTTGCAGTCAATTACAGCCTGAAGTCTGGAACGCATAGACATCACCAGACGCTGGGTCTCATCCCTGGTGATGCTCTGCCAGGCCTCTACTGCAACTGTCTTCAGTTCCTGCTTGTTCTTGGGGCATTTTCCCTTCAGTTTTGTCTTCAGCAAGTGAAATGCTCAATCGGATTCAGGTCCGGTGATTGACTCGGCCATTGCATACCATTCTACTTCCTTCCCTTAAAAAACTCTTTGGTTGCTTTTGCAGTATGCTTTGGGTCATTGTCCATCTGCACTGTGAAGCGCCGTCCAATGAGTCTGAAGCATTTGGCTGAATATGAGCAGATAATATTGCCCGAAACACTTCAGAATTCATCCTGCTGCTTTTGTCAGCAGTCACATCATCAATAAATACAAGAGAACCAGTTCCATTGGCAGCCATACATGCCCACGCCATGACACTACCACCACCATGCTTCACTGATGAGGTGGTATGCTTAGGATCATGAGCAGTTCCTTTCCTTCTCCATACTCTTCTCTTCCCATCACTCTGCTACAAGTTGATCTTGGTCTCGTCTGTCCATAGGATGTTGTTCCAGAACTGTGAAGGCTTTTTTAGATGTCGTTTGGCAAACTCTAATCTGCCCTTCCTGTTTTTGAGGCTCACCAATGGTTTACATCTTGTGGTGAACCCTCTGTATTCACTCTGGTGAAGTCTTCTCTTGATTGCTGACTTTGACACACATACACCTACCTCCTGGAGAGTGTTCTTGATCTGGCCAACCGTTGTGAAGGGTGTTTTCTTCACCAGGGAAAGAATTATTTGGTCATCCACCACAGTTGTTTTCCATGGTCTTCCGGGTCTTTTGGTGTTGCTGAGCTCACCGGTGCGTTCCTTCTTTTTAAGGATGTTCCAAACAGTTTTTTTGGCCACGCCTAATGTGTTTGCTATCTCTCTGATGGGTTTGTTGTGTTTTTTCAGCCTAATGATGGCTTCACTGATAGTGACAGCTCTTTGGATCTCATCTTGAGAGTTGACAGCAACAGATTCCAAATGCAAATAGCAGACTGGAAATGACCTCTGGACCTTTTATCTGCTCATTGTAAGTGGGATAATGAGGGAATAACACACACCTGGCCATGGAACAGCTGAGAAGCCAATTGTCCCATTACTTTTGGTCCCTTAACAAGTGGGAGGCACATATGCAACCTGTTGTAATTCCAACACCGTTCACCTGATTTGGATGTAAATACCCTCAAATTAAAGCTGACAGTCTGCAGTTAAAGCACATCTTGTTCGTTTCATTTCAAATCCATTGTTGTGGTGTATAGAGCCAGAAATGTTAGAATTGTATAGATGTCCCAATATTTATGGACCTGACTGTAGTTATCAGCTGACCATATGATGTGTATACCTTTATTTTTTAAAAATAAGTATTTTTTCTTTTCTTTTTTTCGTCTGTTCTGAATTAGTTTTATTGATAGGAATAAACGTTATGTTTTAATCGACCAGAAACAGGAGTTTTGTAGCCTATGGCTATTTGAACTATATTATACCTTTACCAGACACCAAATACTATGTCATTCCGATCTGGTTAATGTTATATTTTGGTGTGACGCTCGGTTCATATAGAGGACTTGAGCTACTCTATCACTGTATTGAAGTCAAACCTCTCGATACTAGGTGGACCTTCTAATTTACATAATTGTGGTTGGATACCTAACCAGTTACTTTATTTTTTGACATATATATGGGATGGTTAATCCATTCACACTTACTCACTGTATTCTAAAAGCTTTATAAACCGGGATGAGCATTTTGTAATCTTGAGAGTTATGCGATGCGTGACTTACCAAACCGGCTGGATGAGGTAAGAGTGGCCATCATGTTGGCACACAGTCCTGACAGTTTTTTCCTTGGGTTTGCCATGGCGTTTGCTATTATGAAGCTTTGTCCGTGATATAATGATATTTGAGAGGGTTGTAGGTATTGAATTTGGCCATTCCTTTTTCATAAATTTCAAGCGTATCTGTCAACAGTTTATGTCCTCCCCCTTCCCACCCAGAGGATAGGTCATCAGTAGAAAGATCTCGGAAAACCACTTTAAAGAATCCCTCAACAACTTGAACCAACCCCTTTTGGAGGAGTCTTTGGTATGGCTAATATGAGATACTTTCTTCCTACTTCAATGAGGACCAGTACCCCGAGACACATACTCTAGAAGTAAGGCTCACTTTACTGTTAGAGGCTCAGACGGCACTTCCACCACATTTGGGAGAATAGTGGACTATGCAACATCATAGTATGCCATCGAAAATTTTGGGCACCACAATGGAACCCATTATAAGTCACAGGGTCTCTTTGGGCGCTGTTGGTATCCATGATACTTTTTCTCATCTCCATCTGTATCTACTGCCATCAAAAGATGTGACTTTGATGGTGCCCTGCTAATCCGATGCTAATCGTCTTATTTTTTCCCAATTTGCCGTAAATAAGACCAGCTGTGGGGATGAGCTGCAGTACCAGGCACAACCTATGAACAGAAGTGGAGCTCTTCCTGAAAAGTAACATACCCTTTTTTTCTATACTTCAACCCCTTTAAACTGCTTCCTACAAAGTAAGACTTGGAAAACAAGAAATTCATACTGAGACTGACGACTAAGATGCCCAAAGGCCCAAGCTGTGTGCTGGATGACACAGCGAAACTTTAATGAGTCATGCTTTTGATGAATACATTATGAAAATAGGCAATGAATACTTCACCATTGCCAATTATAAACTTTATTTCAATAAATTATACGTAATAAGCGATACTCAAAGTAATGGACTATAAACATCTGCAGCTGCAAAGTCAATGCAACTCAAAGATTAACAACACATAGAAAGAGCGCCCCCCATAGCGTGACAGAGGATAATGAAATAGGGTTCATGCAGCGGGGACCCGGCTCTCACATGAGAGCCGCGGCCCTGCTCTAACAGTCCGGGCCGGCAGGAGTGCCGATCCGGGCTGTTTAACACTTTAAATGCCGCCCGCCGCATGTAAAGCGGTGACGGAGGGAGAGGACTCCCTCTGTCTCCCATCGGCACCCCGGGGTGCTGATGTGTTTGAAGCCTACCGGGCATCTGTGGTAGGCCCTGGTCCCAGCTGTAGTCATTTCCAGCAGGTTGCGCCTCTCTGGCGCAGCCTGCTGGTCAATGTTAAAATAGCATTGATATTAAAATGCAATGCATTATAGGAATAATGCATTGCGTTTTAAAAGCAATCAAAATACTGTCTGTTATAGTCCCCTTGTGGGACTATTAAGTGGTAAAAAAATAAAAAAAAACACACATTTGTTAAATTTAAAAAAATTCCATAAAAAATAATTACACTTTTTTTTCCATTTTTTCAATGAAAAAAATTGCAAAAATAAAATAAAAATCTCCCCCGTATATTTGGTATTTCCACGTCTGTAACGATCCAGACTTCATAAATATCAAATAAATTATCTGCTACGGTGAACGCCATAAAAAATAAATAAAAAAAAGACAGAATTGCAACGGAAAAAAAGTAATAACAAGTGATCAAAAAGCGCCATTTACTCCAAAATGATACCAATGAAAAATAAAAGTCGTCCCGCAAAAATCAAGCCCTCACGCAACTCCATAGAAAGAAAAGAAAAAAGGTTATGGGTTTTGGGAAGCGGCAATGTAAAAAAAAAAAATCTTTTAAAAAAAGGAGTTTTATTGGAAAAAAGTAGTAAAACCTAAAAAAACTATGTATTTGGTATCACTGTAATCGTACTAACCCAGAGAATAAAGATATTATGTTATTTATACCGAAAAATGAACGCCATCAAATTTATAACTTAAAAACGCAGTGGCAGTATTGCTGTTTTTCCCATCTCACTCCCAGAAAGAGTTAAGGGTACTTTCACACTTGCGGCAGAGGATTCCGGCAGGCAGTTCCGTCGCCAGAACTGCCTGCTGGATCCGGCAATCCGGACACAAACGGATGGCATTTGTCAGATGGATCCAGATGCGGATCTGTCTGACAAATGCATTGCAATACCGGATTCGTCTCTCCGGTGTCATCCGGAAAAATGGATCCTGTATTAATTTTTTTTTGCATTTTTAAAGGTCTGCGTTTTGCCGGAACACTTAATGCAGGATCCGGCACTAATACACTTCAATGTAAATTAATGCCGGATCGTCCGGCAAGTGTTCAGTATTTTTGGCCGGAGATAAAACTGCAGCATGCTGCTGTATTTTCTCCGTCCAAAAAACTTAAAACGGACTGAACTGATGCATCCTGAACGGATTTCTCTCTATTCAGAAAGCATTAGGATAAAACTGATCAGTTATTTTCCGGTATTGAGCCCCTGTGATGGAACTCAATACCGGAAAACAAAAACACTAGTGTGAAAGTACCCTAATAAAAGTTATTCAGAAAGTTACGTGTACCCCAAAATGGCGCCATTAAAAACTACAACTTGTCCCGCAAAAAACAAACCCTCATAAAGCTATATAGACGGAAAAATAAAAAAATTATAGCTCTTGGAACACGACGATAAAAAAAGGAAGAAAAACGCTTGGTCAGTAAGGGGTTAAAGGGTGAAAACTTGGGGTCTGTCAGGATAACACTATTAGGGTCCATTCACACGTCCGTAAGTGTTTTGCGGATCCGCAAAACACGGACACTTGCAATGTGCGATCCGCAATTTGCGGACTGCACATCACAGACACTGTAATAGAAAATGCATTTTTTGGTCCGCAATTGCGGACAAGAATAGGACACGGTCTATTTTTTTCAGGAACGGAATTGCGGATCCTGAAAAAACTGATGCGGATCCCGAAAATGCTGATGCGGATCCGTTCCAGCCCCATTGAAAGTGAATTGCAGAACGAATGCGGACCCAAATTGCGGACGTGTGAATGGACCCTTAGAGATAGTCCAAAGTCAAACTGGTTAGTTAGTACAGTGATCCACATCCGTTGACCAATACAATGGGGTTGTCTAGTTTATAAAAAGAATATTCATAACCCAATGATAAAAGTCTACTTAACCACCTCAGCCCCCAGTGCTTAAACACCCTGAAAGACCAGGCCACTTTTTACACTTCTGACCTACACTACTTTCACCATTTATTGCTCGGTCATGCAACTTACCACCCAAATGAATTTTACCTCCTTTTCTTCTCACTAATAGAGCTTTCATTTGGTGGTATTTCATTGCTGCTGACATTTTTACTTTTTTTGTTATTAATCGAAATTTAACGATTTTTTTGCAAAAAAAATGACATTTTTCACTTTCAGTTGTAAAATTTTGCAAAAAAAAACGACATCCATATATAAATTTTGCTCTAAATTTATTGTTCTACATGTCTTTGATAAAAAAAAAATGTTTGGGTAAAAAAAAAATGGTTTGGGTAAAAGTTATAGCGTTTACAAACTATGGTACAAAAATGTGAATTTCCGCTTTTTGAAGCAGCTCTGAATTTCTGAGCACCTGTCATGTTTCCTGAGGTTCTACAATGGCCAGACAGTACAAACACCCCACAAATGACCCCATTTCGGAAAGTACACACCCTAAGGTATTCGCTGATGGGCATAGTGAGTTCATAGAACTTTTTATTTTTTGTCACAAGTTAGCGGAAAATGATGATTTTTTTTTTTTTTTTTTTTTTCTTACAAAGTCTCATATTCCACTAACTTGTGACAAAAAATAAAAACTTCCATGAACTCACTATGCCCATCACGAAATACCTTGGGGTCTCTTCTTTCCAAAATGGGGTCACTTGTGGGGTAGTTATACTGCCCTGGCATTCTAGGGGCCCAAATGTGTGGTAAGGAGTTTGAAATCAAATTCTGTAAAAAATGACCAGTGAAATCCGAAAGGTGCTCTTTGGAATATGGGCCCCTTTGCCCACCTAGGCTGCAAAAAAGTGTCACACATCTGGTATCTCCGTATTCAGTAGAAGTTGGGGAATGTGTTTTGGGGTGTCATTTTACATATACCCATGCTGGGTGAGATAAATATCTTGGTCAAATGCCAACTTTGTATAAAAAAATGGGAAAAGTTGTTTTTTGCCAAGATATTTCTCTCACCCAGCATGGGTATATGTAAAAAGACACCCCAAAACACATTCCCCAACTTCTCCTGAATACGGAGATACCAGATGTGTGACACTTTTTTGCAGCCTAGGTGGGCAAAGGGGCCCATATTCCAAAGAGCACCTTTCGGATTTCACTCGTCATTTTTTACAGAATTTGATTTCAAACTCCTTACCACACATTTGGGCCCCTAGAATGCCAGGGCAGTATAACTACCCCACAAGTGACCCCATTTTGGAAAGAAGAGACCCCAAGGTATTCGCTGATGGGCATAGTGAGTTCATGGAAGTTTTTATTTTTTGTCACAAGTTAGTGGAATATGAGACTTTGTATGAAAAAAAAAAAAAAAAAAAAAAATCATCATTTTCCACTAACTTGTGACAAAAAATAAAAAATTCTAGGAACTCGCCATGCCCCTCACGGAATACCTTGGGGTGTCTTCTTTCCAAAATGGGGTCACTTGTGGGGTAGTTATACTGCCCTGGCATTTTCCAGGGGCCCTAATGTGTGGTAAGTAGGTAAATGACCAGTGAAATCCAAAAGGTGCTCTTTGGAATATGGGCCCCTTTGCCCACCTAGGCTGCAAAAAAGTGCCACACATGTGGTATCTCCGTACTCAGGAGAAGTTGGGGAATGTGTTTTGGGGTGTCTTTTTACATATACCCATGCTGGGTGAGAGAAATATCTTGGCAAAAGACAACTTTTCCCATTTTTTTATACAAAGTTGGCATTTGACCAAGATATTTATCTCACCCAGCATGGGTATATGTAAAATGACACCCCAAAACACATTCTCCACCTTCTCCTGAGTACGGAGATACCAGATGTGTGACACTTTTTTGCAGCCTAGGTGGGCAAAGGGGCCCATATTCCAAAGAGCACCTTTCGGATTTCACTCGTCATTTTTTACAGAATTTGATTTCAAACTCCTTACCACACATTTGGGCCCCTAAAATACCAGGGCATTATACCTACCCCACAAGTGACCCCATTTTGGAAAGAATAGACCCCAAGGTATTCGCTGATGGGCATAGTGAGTTCATGGAAGTTTTTATTTTTTGTCACAAGTTAGTGGAATATGAGACTTTGTATGAAAAAAAAAAAAATCATAATTTTCCACTAACTTGTGACAAAAAATAAAAAATTCTAGGAACTCGCCATGCCCCTCACGGAATACCTTGGGGTGTCTTCTTTCCAAAATGGGGTCACTTGTGGGGTAGTTATACTGCCCTGGCATTTTCCAGGGGCCCTAATGTGTGGTAAGTAGGTAAATGACCAGTGAAATCCGAAAGGTGCTCTTTGGAATATGGGCCCCTTTGCCCACCTAGGCTGCAAAAAAGTGTCACACATCTGGTATCTCCGTACTCAGGAGAAGTTGGGGAATGTGTTTTGGGGTGTCATTTTACATATACCCATTCTGGGTGAGAGAAATATCTTGGCAAAAGACAACTTTTCCCATTTTTTTATACAAAGTTGGCATTTGACCAAGATATTTATCTCACCCAGCATGGGTATATGTAAAATGACACCCCAAAACACATTCCCCAACTTCTCCTGAGTACGGCGATACCAGATGTGTGACACTTTTTTGCAGCCTAGATGCGCAAAGGGGCCCAAATTCCTTTTAGGAGGGCATTTTTAGACATTTGGATACCAGACTTCTTCTCACGCTTTGGGGCCCCTAGAATGCCAGGGCAGTATAAATACCCCACATGTGACCCCATTTTGGAAAGAAGACACCCCAAGGTATTCAATGAGGGGCATGGCGAGTTCATAGAAAATTTTTTTTTTTGGCACAAGTTAGCGGAAATTGATATTTTTTATTTTTTTCTCACAAAGTCTCCTGTTCCGCTAACTTGGGACAAAAATTTCAATCTTTCATGGACTCAATATGCCCCTCACGAAATACCTGGGGGTGTCTTCTTTCCGAAATGGGGTCACATGT
Organism: Bufo bufo; assembly: GCF_905171765.1. Taxonomy (NCBI): domain Eukaryota; kingdom Metazoa; phylum Chordata; class Amphibia; order Anura; family Bufonidae; genus Bufo; species Bufo bufo. Next base: position 16,779,247 of record NC_053398.1, on the reverse strand, counting down.
GGGGTATTTATACTGCCCTGGCATTCTAGGGGCCCTAAAGCGTGAGAAGAAGTCTGGAATATAAATGTCTAAAAAATTTTACGCATTTGGATTCCGTGAGGGGTATGGGGAGTTCATGTGAGATTTAATTTTTTGTCACAAGTTAGTGGAATATGAGACTTTGTAAGAAAAAAAAATAATAATTCCGCTAACTTGGGCCAAAAAAATGTCTGAATGGAGCCTTACAGGGGGGTGATCAATGACAGGGGGGTGATCAATGACAGGGGGGTGATCAATGACAGGGGGGGTGATCAATGACAGGGGGGGTGATCAATGACAGGGGGGGTGATCAATGACAGGGGGGGTGATCAATGACAGGGGGGGTGATCAATGACAGGGGGGTGATCAATGACAGGGGGGTGATCAGGGAGTCTATATGGGGTGATAACCACAGTCATTGATCACGCCCGTGTAAGGCTTCATTCAGACGTCCGTATGCGTTTTGCGGATCCGATCCATCTATCAGTGGATCCGTAAAAATCATGCGGACGTCTGAATGGAGCTTTACAGGGGGGTAATCAATGACAGGGGGGTGATCAATGACAGGGGGGTGATCAGGGAGTCTATATGGGGTGATAACCACAGTCATTGATCATGCCCCTGTAAGGCTTCATTCAGACATCCGGATGCGTTTTGCGGATCCGATCCATCTATCAGTGGATCCGTAAAAATCATGCGGACATCTGAATGGAGCTTTACAGGGGGGTGATCAGGGAGTCTATATGGGGTGATCACCACAGTCATTGATCATGCCCCTGTAAGGCTTCATTCAGACGTCCGGATGCGTTTTGCGGATCCGATCCATCTATCAGTGGATCCGTAAAAATCATGCGGACGTCTGAATGGAGCTTTACAGGGGGGTAATCAATGACAGGGGGGTGATCAATGACAGGGGGGTGATCAGGGAGTCTATATGGGGTGATAACCACAGTCATTGATCATGCCCCTGTAAGGCTTCATTCAGACGTCCGGATGCGTTTTGCGGATCCGATCCATCTATCAGTGGATCCGTAAAAATCATGCGGACATCTGAATGGAGCTTTACAGGGGGGTGATCAGGGAGTCTATATGGGGTGATCACCACAGTCATTGATCATGCCCCTGTAAGGCTTCATTCAGACGTCCGGATGCGTTTTGCGGATCCGATCCATCTATCAGTGGATCCGTAAAAATCATGCGGACATCTGAATGGAGCTTTACAGGGGGGTAATCAATGACAGGGGGGTGATCAATGACAGGGGGGTGATCAGGGAGTCTATATGGGGTGATAACCACAGTCATTGATCATGCCCCTGTAAGGCTTCATTCAGACGTCCGGATGCGTTTTGCGGATCCGATCCATCTATCAGTGGATCCGTAAAAATCATGCGGACATCTGAATGGAGCTTTACAGGGGGGTGATCAGGGAGTCTATATGGGGTGATCACCACAGTCATTGATCATGCCCCTGTAAGGCTTCATTCAGACGTCCGGATGCGTTTTGCGGATCCGATCCATCTATCAGTGGATCCGTAAAAATCATGCGGACGTCTGAATGGAGCTTTACAGGGGGTTGATCAATGACAGGGGGGTGATCAATGACAGGGGGGTGATCAGGGAGTCTATATGGGGTGATAACCACAGTCATTGATCATGCCCCTGTAAGGCTTCATTCAGACGTCCGGATGCGTTTTGCGGATCCGATCCATCTATCAGTGGATCCGTAAAAATCATGCGGACATCTGAATGGAGCTTTACAGGGGGTTGATCAATGACAGGGGGGTAATCAATGACAGGGGGGTGATCAGGGAGTCTATATGGGGTGATCAGGGGCTAATAAGGGGTTAATAAGTGACGGGGGGGGGGGGGGGGGTGTAGTGTAGTGTAGTGGTGCTTGGTGCTACTTTACTGAGCTACCTGTGTCCTCTGGTGGTCGATCCAAACAAAGGGGACCACCAGAGGACCGGGTAGCAGGTATATTAGACGCTGTTATCAAAACAGCGTCTAATATACCTGTTAGGGGTTAAAAAAAACACATCTCCAGCCTGCCAGCGAACGATCGCCGCTGGCAGGCTGGAGATCAACTCTCTTACCTTCCGTTCCTGTGAGCGCGCGCGCCTGTGTGCGCGCGTTCACAGGAAATCTCGCGTCTCGCGAGATGACGCGTATATGCGTCCACTCGGAATGAATCAACCACCTCCAGGACGCGTCTGTGCGTACAGCGGTCCGGAGGTGGTTAAAGGGGTTATCCCATGACTAATGTAAAAAATGAAAATCAGACATCATGCAGTACATGACAACCTCTTTCTAACAAAGCTAGAACCAGCCCTGCACCTCACATGGATCCAGAGATCTTCCCATTCATTGCTCTGCTAGATTTATATCAATCTGGCAGCTCAGGGGGCGTGTGTTTTCTACTGCAGCTCAGGGGGCGTGTCTCAGCTCTCCCTATCACAGCTCAGGAGGCGTGTCTCAGCTCTCCCTATCACAGCTCAGGAGGCGTGTCTCAGCTCTCCCTATCACAGCTCAGGAGGCGTGTCTCAGCTCTCCCTATCACAGTTCAGGAGGCTGTTGAAGGATGAAACTGAGCATGTGCGGCCTTCTCAGTGAGCAGGACAAAGAAATAAGAAAAAGAACAAAGGGCAGGTGACGCTATACAGATACATTATAGCTCAGTGGCTATGCTAAAATTTTAATAACATGCAATTAGAAAAGTATTCAGATCCAGGTGCTGGGGTGAAAACTGCACAATATTTTTCGTGGCACAACCCCTTTAATGGGAAGAATCTTCTATTCAGGATCCTGATCTTCTGGCCAGAGTGCAGAGTGGTTAACAAACAGTGTCTCTATCTCTGGAGGACCTGTAGAGTCCTGTATTTGAATTACCATGGTACTATGCTTCATTTCCCCTGGAGACTTACTGCCAGGTTTCCCCACATATAACAGCTGATCACCGAGGGTACCCGCACAACATAATTGTAACGCCTGTAGGTAGGGACAGACATGGACAGCCCACTTTCTCTACCTACTTGCAGTACAAGCCCTAGGTAGAAAGACCGCAACTGGTCAAGGTCCCTATAGTACCATGACTCGGCGCTCCATTAGTCAGAACACTAGCACACGGGAATAGAGCAGCTGAGCAATCAGCCGACTGCTAGTCTCCTCCAGCACAGGTCTGCTGTGGGGAGAAACAGAGCATTGCATCCTGTTGCTAAGGAGGCTGTCGTGGCACCAGGGGATGTGGCTTAGCAGCATGTCACTCTGGAGCTGGAGATCTCACCGCTGGAACTCAGACAGGTAAGTTTGTGAAAATAATCATAAGGATTTTTCCTACACTATGACTTTGTACGTCACTGTAACTCTAACTTTTATCTACTGTGGTGCCTGGAAAACATGACCAGCTAAAGAGAGCATGCACCCTAATGAGGCACACGACCAGCAAAAGAGAGCATGTGCAACGGGCGGCCTCCCCTTAGGGCCCTCTATATAACACGACCCAGGTGTAGGAATGCTGAGTGGTATAGTGCGGCCTAAAATGTCTCTTTATGTATGTCATGGTGCTCCTACCTGGATACTGCTGGACCCCAGGCTTTGGCTCCGAAGCAATAAATAAAGGGAATAATTGAGGAATAAAAGAATAACTTGAGTCCAGACCTTGAGATGAAGTTCAATGGCAGCTTTACTTGAATAAACGTTTCTCCAAAACGGTTTACAGGCGTTGTTTTGCTTCCAGCAGGCTTTAGCATGAAACTGGCAGGCACACTCCACTCTGCTATATCTGTTTCTCTCTGACTCTGCTGTACTGACACGCTGGCTGTATAATTCAGCTTCTTCTGGATGCTGCACTTCACTTTGTAGTCGGACTTATGGTTATGCCAGGGAACTTTCCTCCTGGCTCCTGAGGCTTCAACCTTTGGCCTTAATGGCCAGCAGAGCTTAGGGTCCTTGCCCCTGGCATGGGCACGTCTAGCAGAGACATGCCCCTGCACACCTATTCCCTGGCAGGGGGTAAGCTAGACTGACTCTAACTGGTCCCCACCAATCCTGCAGGAAGTAGGGCTGGCCCACTCCCCTACTGAGAGGGGTTAGAATGGAATGGTAGATTCCATTCTATCTAAGATAGCTCTGCCATATTTGCTGCCACCTGCTGGTGAACCAGGAACATTAGACGTGAACATAACAGTTACATAACATTAGAAATGCACAGTGTGGAGGACCTGGAATAAAGGCATAAGATGACATGAGGTTAGACCAATAAAGACAGTAGCAGGGTGTAGGAGCGGCAACACCACTCTGGGGTGTTACACATGCACGTCAAAGAAGCACACGACCAGCTAAAGAAAGCATGCACCTCAAAGAGGCACACGACCAGCTAAAGAGACAATGCACCCTAAAGAGGCACACGACCAGCAAAAGAGAGAATGCACCCTAAAGAGGCACACGACCAGCTAACGAGAACATGCACATTAAAGAGGAACACGACCAGCTAAAGAAAGCATGCACCCTAAAGAGGCACACGACCGGCTAAGGAGAGCATGCACCCTAAAGAGGAACACAACCAGCTAAAAATAGCATGCACCCTAAAGAGGCACACACCAGCTGAAGAAAGAATGCACCCTAAAGAGGCACATGACCAGCTAAGGAAAGCATGCACCCTAAAGAGGCACATGACCAGCTAAAGAGAGCATGCACCCTAAGGAGGCACACACCAGCTAAAGAGAGCATGCACCCTAAAAAGGCACACGACCAGCTAAAGAGAGCATGCACCCTAAAGAGGCACACGACCAGCTAAAGAGAGCATGCACCCGAAAGAAGCACACGGCCAGTTAAAGAGCGCATGCACCCTAAAGAGGCACACAACCAGCTAAAGAGAGCATGCACCCTAAAGACGCACACACCAGCTAAAGAGAGCATGCACCCTAAAAAGGCACACGGCCAGCTAAGGAGAGCATGCACCCTAAAGAGGCACACGACCAGCTTAAGAGAGCATGCACCCTAAAGAGGCACACGACCAGCTTAAGAGAGCATGCACCCTAAAGAGGCACACACCAGCTAAAGAAAGCATGCACCCTAAAGAGGTACACGATCAGCTAAAGAGAGCATGCACCCTAAAGAGGCACACGACAGGGCCGTAGCTATAGGGGGAAGCAGAGGAAGCTGCAGCTTTGGGGCCCTGACCCAGAAGGGGCCCATCCAAGAGGAGGAGGACTAAAGGATTTGGTCAGGGCCCCCTCAACAGTATTACACAATGAAATGATATGCAGTGACAGTATAGACAGTGTATAAAACTGATGGAACAGCTGCCGGGCCTGGTCTGAGAGAGCGATCTTAACTAGCCAGAGGAATGGGGGCGGCATGAAAGGAAGGGGTCGCTAAACAATTACTGTGGGATGGAGCCCCATTCAAAAATTTGCTGTGGGACCCAGTCAATTCTAGCTACACCACTGGCACACGACCAGCTAAAGAGAGCATGCACCCTAAAGAGGCACACGACCAGCTAAAGAAAGCATGCACCCTAAAGAGGCACACGACCAGCTAAAGAGAGCATGCACCCTAAAGAGGTACACGACCAGCTAAAGAAAGCATGCACCCTAAAGAGGCACACGACCAGCTAAGGAGAGCATGCACCCTAAAGAGGCACATGACCAGCTAAAGAGAGCATGCACCCTAAAGAGGTACACGACCAGCTAAAGAAAGCATGCACCCTAAAGAGGCACACGACCAGCTAAGGAGAGCATGCACCCTAAAGAGGCACACGACCAGCTAAAGAGAGCATGCACCTTAAAGAGGCACACGACCAGCTACAGAGAGCATGCACCCTAAAAAGGCACACGACCAGCTAAAGAGAGAATGCACCCTAAAGAGGCACACAAACAACTACAGAGATCATGCACCTGCACCCTAAAGAGGCACATGACCAGCTAAAGACAGCATGCACCCTAAAGAGGCGGTCCTTTTTTGTTAGGGGGTAACTCAATGAGAAGCTGATTACTGGTACTCCCAGCTATCACCTCCACAATATTTGCTGGGATAATGATGTGGCAAGTGTTCAATGTTCCTGCAGCTCTATCACACACTAAACCAGTCAAGCAAACTATGTAAGCCATGGTCAGAAATCAGGTTCTACACGGACAATGACAAGATGAAGAGATGCTGCAGATAGTAATACTGTATTTACTGTGTATGTTCTGCTTCTCACTCATCTACTACTACTACCTGTTAGGTACCTGGGCAGTTAACTGAAAGCCAGAGGTCACATCACACATGACTGACGCTGTGTGAGGGTCACATGACTGACGCCGTGTGAGAGTCACATGACTGACGCCGTGTGAGGGTCACATGACTGACGCCGTGTGAGGGTCACATGACTGACGCCGTGTTTAATTCTGTTCAGCTCTCTTATGGAAGCATTTTACTGAAGTGGACCATTTTCTCTTAGGCCTCATGCACACGGACGTGTGCCGCCTGTCCTGTGCATTGGGGACTGCAAATTGAGGTCCCAATGCATGGGCACCATCCACGTGGCTGCCGCAGACGGATGCAGATTCAACTTGAATGGGTCCATGATCCGCCTAAACCACAAAAAAATAGAGCATGTTCTGGATTGTGGACCCGCCGGCACACGTTTGTGTGCATGAGCCCTTAGAGAGAGGCTACTTTTTTGATATAATAAGAAGCAAATTTGATGGATTTTAGAAAATTGTTCTACATCCTATTGTGTAAGCAAATAAATGTAATTTTTTAAACTGGGATACCTTCTTAACTATAATGATATCGGTTTAGGGGCTAACACTAAGGAGAATTCCTACCCAACTTTTGCCCTCGATCAGAACTCCAAAAATACAAAAGGACAATTAGGACAATTCTACCAAAAACTTTACACTAATGCCTCTTTCACACGAGCGTGTCCGGATTAGGTCCGGATGCGTCCCGGTGCATTGCGGCAAACCCGCGCGAGTAGGAATGCAATTGCAGTCAGTTTTGACTGCGATTGCGTTCCGTTGTTCAGTTTTTATCGCGCGGGTGCGATGTGTTTTTCACGAGCGTGATAAAAAACTGAATGTGGTACCCAGAACTGAACTTCTTCACAGAAGTTCAGGTTTGGGTTAGTTGTAGTGTAGATTGTATTATTTTCTCTTATAACATGGTTATAAGGGAAAATAATAGCATTCTGAATACAGAAGGGGTTAAAAAAAAATTCAAAATAATTTAACTCACCTTAATCCACTTGTTCGCGCAGCCGGCATCTCTTCTGTTTTGTTCTGTGAGGAATAGGACCTTTGATGACGTCACTGCGCTCATCACATGGTCCATCACATGCTCTTTTACCATGGTAATGGATCATGTGACGGACCCGAATAATAAAGATCGGGTCCCCATCCCGATCGTCTCCTAGCAACCATGCGTGAAAATCGCACAGCATCCGCACTTGCTTGCGGATGCTTGCGATTTTCATGCAGCCCCATTCACTTCTATGGGGCCTGAGTTGACGTGAAAAACGCACAAAATAGAGCATGCTGCGATTTTCACGCAACGCACAAGTGATGCGTGAAAATCACTGCTTATGTGCACAGCCCCATAGAAATGAATGGGTCCGGATTCAGTGCGGGTGCAATGCGTTCAACTGACCCGCGCGGAAAACTCGCCCGTGTGAAAGGGGCCTAACCTTTTCTGGGGGCAAGGATTAGTGTTGGGCGCAAATATTCGAATCGCGAATATCGGCACTTCGAGAATTCACAAATATTTAGAATATAGTGATATATATTCATATTTTCGAATATTCTATATATTTTTTTATATGAACCCATGATCCTGGGACACATATGTGTGTAAATGGGACACTTCAAACATCTGAATATATATATATGTATTGAATTGCAATGTATGGTATTCTCTATTATCTGGCTGGCAAGTTCATTTACAACCATTCGCCCCTAGGTGGTGCTGGCACCACATAATATATAGTGGGGGGTGTCTAGCTGAGTGTATTTAGAATGTAGTCAGAGTTAGGGCTTGTTCACATGACCGTGCCGTTTTTTGCGATCCGCAAATTGCGGATCCGCAAAGAAACGGATGCCACCCGTGTGCCTTCCGCAATTTGCAGAACGGAACAGAAGGCCCATTATAGAATTGCCTATTCGAAAAAACGGACAAGAATAGGACAGGACTGCGGGGCCACGGAACAGAGCAACGGATGCGGACAGCACACAGAGTGCTGTCCGCATCTTTTGCAGACCCATTGAAATGAATGGTTCCGTATACGGACCGTATGCGAAACGTAGAAAACGGCCCGAATACGGAACGCAAAATATGTTCATGTGAATGAGCCCTTAGGAGAAGCAAGATCATGGAGGAGAGAAACAGGCTAAAGTCACCATGTAGCGGTTTTCCTTTCCTCTGGGCCCTGATCAAGCCTGGAGAAGATAACTACAGAAACCAAGCACCGGACAGTAAGGGTACTTTCACACTAGCGTTATTCTGAAATCCGTTCAGTATGCATTAGGAAGTCTTCAGCTCAGTCTTTTCGCCTTTTCAGGACGGAGATAATACCGCAGCACAACTGGATGATTAAGGCCATAATTGTCCTTATCCACTACACAAGCCTTCCGGGACATAGTGGAAAAACCTTTCTAGAAGAGTTTCTTGCCAAATAATGAAGCAGAGGGGAACGCCCTTAAAGGATAACTCCTAAATAAATTGTTAATAGCATCTTTAGTGCCAGAGTGCTGTAAAGAGTGAACCTAGGATTACCACCAGGATCCTTGCCTGTAAAGTATCAGCAGTAGAAGAATCCCTCCATTGACCACTGCCACTACCTGATAATAGGATTACCAGTGATGAACTGTACCAACTGTCCAGAGACTATTGATTCGCCAGTAAACGTTCAACTGGTTTACAACAACCGACTTCTCATTCTTACTACTACTCTCAACATTTGCACCTAACGGTGCTGGCGTCCCGAACCAGGGGCCCAGTCGCAAAAGCACCTTACACCCATTACCATCAAGGGCACCTCAACTTCCATCTGGCTGGTGTTCCCTGTAACCGAGAGTGCCCCGGAGGATTTCGTGCTGTCTTCCCATCCACCGTACGCCGGCCCAGGGAGGCATCTGCTAACCGTGAGTACATGAACTATTGCACCCATCGGCCCACCGTGAGCCACCGTGTTTCCCCTGTGGTTTGGTATGCTACAAAGAATTGGCGTCACCACGAACAGGATTCGTGCACTATAACTGTGTGCCATTGCCTTATGAGAATAAGCCCCACTTGTTTGCCTGAATAGACTGTCAATGTGCTTTAATACAGTGCAAACTTTAAACACTTTATTGGGCTGCAGAACTGTTTAAATTGCTTAAAAATGGCATGGTCGTATGGTACAAGCAATCTGCAATCAAATCGCAGTGTTCAAAGTGGAAATATCGCATGTTTCTGTGTCACTATCACTGCTTGCTGTCAGTGAATGGACTTTTTCATTGAACCTAAAATGACGTTCGGTGGCCTTCTTGATTCTCAAGAGCGCGAAAATCTACTGTACTCTTATGCAAAGTCATTCAAAATGTGCCTACCTCCAATGTTGCACTGCCCAAGAGCCGGCGCCTCCCCTATGCAACGAGAACCCAGTGGGAGGGTCGCTCACCAGAGTAGCGGGATGTGAGTGCGCATGCTGAGCACACCAGAAAGAAAGACATGCAAGAGAGAGGCAGCATGGCTGAAAAGCAAGTCGGTCCTGCCCACAGGGAACTACTTTGTATTATGGAGAAAGGAAGTGTAAGTTCTAACCCTAGAGCTCCTCCTTCATCTCCAGGTTTGGCCCGCAAAAGTAAGGACGCCATAGCGCAATCTGAGCGGCCCCAATGGAGGATTGGGCTGCCGGAATCACTGTCAGCCCCAGAGGGAGAGCTATCAGTAAACCCTGCACCGGCTAGTGCAGCAGAAGCGGCCGGAACTTCTACCTCGCTGCCCAGGAGAAGGAACGGGATCGTCTTAAACCCGGTAGATCCGTTGCCGACAATACGCCTACGCCTGATAAGAGAAGTGCGGCCCATCTGGATCAGCGCAACCACGCAGCTCGTCCTGTGGGGTTCAACGACCCGACTGACCCAGTTGAGAGCCCCAATCTCGGAAGCCCTGACTGAGTAGCCGGCAATGCACCAGAGTGACGGAGAGGGCCCAGTTCGCAGTGCCCAGGTGCGACCGGGAAGTTTGGCCCTGGCTTTTCAGAAGTACAAGGAGGAGGACAGACTCATTTGGGAGGCTCACCAGGAGTATACGGCGCGCCATTATTCTTATTGGCCCAAGACTTCACCACCGATCCCGGAGGAGATTCTTGCCGAGGGAGATCAAGTTGTGCCAAACCCAGCAGGAGCATCTAGAGAAAGTTTAACGAACCAGGACCCATCTCTGCAGCAGACTGGTCGCGGTCAAGCCTGGAACCGCCTATGGGAGCGAGAAAAATTCCGGACCATCAAGAAAAAGAAGTATCATCGAAAATGAGCTTTATACCTGTAAGTAGGCCGTTCGGCCAATACTAAAAATGAAGCCTGAGCCATTGTTTCAGTGAGAGACTCTTTGTTGTTTGTTCAGTGGTAGTTTGCCCAAACCGCTCACTATCCCTTTAAAGGACTCTGCTATGGACTCCACCACTCAGACAATATCCAAGTTTGCACTTTATCTTTGTGCCATTTTATTCGCTTTTTACCCCCTTTCTCAGGTTATCTGGAACTTTTAAAAATAACCAAAGTTTATGCAACGTTCAAGAACTGTACCCAGAAAGACATTATTCTGTGCCCTATCCTATGCAACGCACAGCCTCTTATAAATAAAAAACGTTGCACTTTAATTAACCCTATTGGATTGCAAATTATTTATACCCCAAATCAGGGATGAACTTTGTCTCAGGACTATGTCATGGACTGCGTTGCCCCAAATGTGAGATCACCACCCATTTTGTCACTGTCAAGTAAAGAAGAACAACGCCCATTATTCCTTTTTGCTATCTAATGTAAAATATGCAAAATGTATATGTGATAAAATGCCTAAAATGTGTTGTTGTGCATAACCCTTTATTACAGGAGGTTATCGAAGTGCATTGCAATATTTATATCCATATTTGTATTTTTGTGGCGTGTACTTGGTGTATTCCAGGTGACGGCGTAGAGATCCACAGCTTCAGTCACTGCAAACGTCGAGGACGACTTACCTTTTAGCAGGGGGTATACAGTGTCCCACATATGTGTGTAAATAGGACACTCAAACATCTGAATATATATATATATTGAATTGCAATGTATGGTATTCTCTATTATCTGGCTGGCAAGTTCATTTACATCCATTCGACCCTAGGTGGTGCTGGCACCACATAATATATATAGTGGGGGGTGTCTAGCTCAGTGAATTAGAATGTAGTCAGAGTTAGGAGAAGCAAGTTCATGGAGGAGAGAAACAGGCTAAAGTAACCATGTAGCTGTTTTCCTTTCCTCTGGGCCCTGATCAAGCCTGGAGAAGATAACTACAGAAACCAAGCACCAGACAGTAAGTCTATACACCAAGAAGCAGAGAGACTAGTGAGGGTAACAGCTAAACCTAGCTTATTAGCACAAGTGACCAGGAGTAGCTTTCCGAGTACCTGAACACAACTGGATGATTAAGGCCATAATTGTTCTTATCCACTACACAAGCCTTCCGGGTCATAGTGGAAAAACCTTTCTAGAAGAGTTTCTGGCCAAATATAGAAGCAGATGTGATTGCCTGCAGCAAGGGGAACTCCCTTAAAGGATAACGCCTAAATAAATAGTTAATAGCATCTTTAGTGCCAGAGTGCTATAAAGAGTGAACCTAGAATTACCACCAGGATCCTTGCCTGTAAAGTATCAGCAGTAGAAGAATCCCTCCATTGACAACTGCTACTACCTGATATAGGATTACCAGTGAACTTATTATTGCTATACAAAAAGCTTTCCATTGATGAACTGTACCAACTGTCCAGAGACTATTGATTTTTCAGTAAATGTTCAACTGGTTCAACCGACTTCTCATTCTTACTACTACTCTCAACATTGGTGCTGGCGTCCCGAACCAGGGGCCCAGTCGCAAAAGCACCTTACGCCTATTACTATCAAGGGCACCTCAACTTCCATCTGGCTGGTATTTCCTGTAACCGAGAGTGCCCCGGAGGATTTCGTGCTGTCTTCCCATCCACCTTACGCCGGCCCAGGGAGGCATCTGCTAACCGTGAGTACATGAACTATTGCACCCATCGGCCCACCGTGAGCCACCGTGTTTCCCCTGTGGTTTGGTATGCTACAATCCCTCCCTGCTTCTTGCTTGTGGGCCAATGAGAAGGCTGCAATGTCTGTGTCTGAGCTTAGCAACATCCCTAGCAACCAATAGGAAAGCTGCCTACCCCTCACTATATAAGAACCTCCCCAGCAGCCATTTTCTGTAGTTTTATCGAGTTCTGAGAGAGAGAGCAGTGACATTGCTGTGCTCTGTGCTTTCCTGTGTCATTACATTAGATAATTAGTTAGTTAGTTTATATATATATAATATAGATAGTTAGTGGGAGATAGTCAGTGTAGGTTAGATAGTGATATAGTGTAGCTGATAGGTTACAGTGCAGGGTGTTAGGTATAGTGTTGATCACGAATATTCGAATTGCAAATTTTTATCGCGAATATAGGTACTTCGAAAATTCACAAATATTTAGAATATAGTGATATATATTCGTAATTTCGAATATTTGAGATTTTTTTATTGCGTAATATTTTCGTAATGCGAATTTTCATAATGCAAATTTTTATCGCAAATTTTTTAATTGCCGAGTAAAAACATGATTCCTCCCTGCTTCTTGCTTGTGGGCCAATGACTCATTGGCCCACAAGCAAGAAGCAGGGAGGAATCATGACTTTAAATGGAAAAAATTATGAGTATTCTAAAAAACAAGTATATAGCACTATTTTGAATATATTAGTTTTTTCGAATATTCGTAATATTCTAAAACAAGAATATATAGCAATATAGCGAATATTTGAAAAAAACGAATATAGAGCAATTTAGCTAATATAGTGCTATAATCTTCTTTGTCTAATAGTTGTCATTTTTTTCTCATCTGAAGTTCAGATTGGAAAAAAATTATAACTATTAAAAAAAAAAGATTATAGCACTATATTAGCTAAATTGCTCTACATTTGATTTTTTAGAATATTCGCTGTATTGCTATATATTCTTGTTTAAGAATATTACGAATATTCGAAAAAACTAATCTATTCGATATAGTGCTATGACTCATTGTCCCACAAGCAAGAAGCAAGGAGGAATCATGTTTTTTGCTCGGCAATTGAAAAATTTGCGATAAAAATTCGTATTACGAAAATTTGCATATTACGCGATCATTACCTTGTCAATTTTTTTTGTAAAAAAATCTTAGACTATAACGAATATTCGAATTCGCGAATATTCTACAAAATATTCGCGAAATATCGCGAATTCGAATATGACCCCTGCCGCTCATCACTAGTTAGGTGGTGTGATGGGTTCTGCTGTCTATACATACATGCTACAGACATAGTGCTGTGATGTCACAAGTTCACAACAATACTTAGTGCACCAATCAGTAATATGTAGTCAGACCTGCTAAAATGTGAAGTTTCACGTATTGCGCCAAAATATCGCGAATATATTGGAGCACTCTATCTGCATATAAATCTATTGTAATGCTCTGCCGTGCCAACCATTTTCTCCAGTCTCAGGAAACTTCTAGCAGCTTGGAAAATGTAGCAAAAGTGACCCACGCCTGTATTGCGTGCGCATTACGTGAATATTACATTGCCGATTTTCGCAATCAAAAAAATAATCGCGAATTCTCGAATATATGATTAATATTCTACAAAATATTCGCTAAATATTGAAAATTTGAATATTGCCCCTGCCGCTCATCACTACCAAGAATTAGGACAATGTTACCAAAAACTAGACAACAAATTTCTGGGGACGAGAATCAGGATAATACAACTAGAAACCTGGCAATAAGCTTTTTTATGGCCAAGCATTGGAAATTCTGCCCAAAAAATTATAATGATTTCTGGGGTTAAGAATCAGAACAATTCTACCAGAAACCTAACTCTAACCATTCATGTGGTCAAGAATTAGGACAAAACTTAACTTGACAAAAACTTGACCATAGCCAAATATTTCAACCATTTTTGGGTCTTAGAATCAGGTTAATTCTAAAACTATCTAATACCAAATCTAATATCAAGTTCTGAGGATGAGAATTAGGATAACTCTAGCAAATCTTTCACGATAACAATTGTACTCGAAACCTGATCATTACCATTTCCAGGGTCGGGAATCAGGACAATTCTGGCAAAAACTTGAACTACAGTATCTTTTACTGGAGTCATCAACCATGAGAAAAACTTGACCATAACCAAAAATGTGAACCATAATTGGCTCCAAAAATCAGAACGATTCTAAAAAATCTTAACCATGAAAATGTCAGAACCAGAATAATTGTACAAAGAAAGTTCTTAGTAGAATTATTTTGATTCTGACTATGGTATAACTATGGTTATTTTTGCAGTCAAGAATTAGATCAAATCTAGCATAATCATTTCTAGGGCCATGAATCTCAATAATTCTACCTGAAAATGTGACTGTAACCACTTCTGGGGCCAAGAATTAGAAGCTTTACCATGCTGATTTTTGTGGTTAAAAATTTGGAGCAATTCTATAAAAACAAACTTGACCATAACTATTTTTGGGTCCAAGAATGGAGACAACTGACTGTTTTTATAAACCTCCTCTGTCTTGAGTTCATAGTGTTACCACGAAGGTAATTTCATGGATATCCTCTCCACTGAAGGCCATCTGGACTGGAGCCAATCGCACCGACGATGCACAGGGGAAAAAAATTCATTACAAAAACATGTTTAGCCGACAAGCGCAAAAAATTAAAAATGCATAGTTAGTTATTAAAAAATAAACGAGGGCCCGGATACGATAAGGTCCGGTGTTCTATCGATCCACAAAATAAATGCATCCTTTGGATTGTCACAGAGCCCTGCACCTTCTAAGACAAAGAGCTGTTATCCAGCTCACAAATTGAAATGCTAAGTCCATATCAAACAGTGACAGATGGTATTAATATAATTAGACCCAAGCGCCAATGTCAACCTGTTCGAGGGACAGCTCCCGGCCAGCCGTTTGTAAGTTGAAGCCATAATTAAAAATTGTTATTGTGTATTAGCAGAATTGACTTGTAGGACTCAAGCCATTGGAGGGGTTTTTAAAGGGGTTGTCCGGCCTTTTACTATTGATGACCTATGCTCAGGATAGGTCATCAATATCAGATTGGTGGGGATCTGACAGCCGGCACCCCCACCGATCAGCTGTATGAGGAGACGCTGCGTGCTTCTCTCTTCCTGTTCGTTGCTGCTGTCTATGGTCTTTGCCATAGACAGCAGCGGTGAACAAGAAGAGAGAAGGGAGACGGCGCATGTGCACTGCGCGCACCGTCTCCTGATCGGTGGGGGTGCCAGGTGTCAGATCCCCGTCAATCTGATATTGATGACCTATCCTGAGTAAAAGCCCAGAGAACCCCTTTAAGGGACAATGGGGGCTACAAGGGGCACTGCTGTAAGGAGCCTAAGAATTCAACATCGTAAGAGGCCCTCAATCATACGGGAGCTTATGTTAGAACATATGATACCAAGGAAATATTTCAGAATGCAATGATTTCCACACTTTACACCAATAATTTAGGATAGAGGGCATGATCACTTTTGCAACCCATTTTTATAAGGTCTCCGTGCATTTAAAATGAATAATGCAGTAATGTTGCAGCCGTTTGGTGTATTCAGCTCCTATGCAGGCTGATGCATCTTCATGTCTCCTGAAAAGCAAATCTACCTAGTTAAAAACGTATATGAAAGCAAAGGATGTTTCTGTTTATGGCTTTTCTGGACTTAGCGGTCAGCATTGGCGTACCTGCAATAGAGGCAGAGCATGCCACTGCTGTGGGGCCCGGGGAGAGTGGGGGGCCTCACAGTACTTGCTCTTCTCTTCCCTGTGTGAAAGCAAAGCATTTTCACGCAGACGCCACTAGGGGGAGCTCAATGCAAAGAGATTGTTCCAGCTTCTGTGGTAGTTGTATTCATTCCTATTCACTGAGCTCCCCCTAGTGGTGGCTGCAGGCAGGCCAGCTTTGAAACAGAAGAGAAGCAGGAGATTTATCAATGTACTTTTGGCAATTTTCCGGTGTAAATACATTGAGAAATATGGTGTTCAGAAAGAGTGCCGTCTATTTGAAGCACATTACAGGTGAGGCCAAAGGCAACATTTTTATTACAATTTGTTTGGATTAAAATTCCTTCCACTTGATTAATAAAAAACAACGTAAATTTGTCAGAAATCTGGGGCGTTGCCCTTATTCTACATTGCCTGGGAGTGACTGATGCACGTACACTGAGAAACTAGCTGCAGGGGGCCCATACTAAGATTTACTGATGGGGCCCTATGAGATCTGTGTACGCTCCTGGTGGTCAGGGCTCCACTAAAGGTAATTTTTTTTTTACCCCCAGGAGCTCTCACGTCGACCATAGTCACCTAGATCGAAAAAAATCATTTAAAGAGATCCAGGAGGATCTTCACATGTCAATCATCACATTTCTTTATCTTGTACCGATTTCGAGTGACGTGATGTTACCTTATGGCCTCATGCACACGACCATTGTGTGCATCCGTGGCCGTTGTTCCGTTTTCCGTGATTTTCTGCGGACCCATTGACTTTCAATGGGTCCGTTGAAAACTCAGAAAATGCACCGTTGTTCATCCGCGTCCGTGATCCGTGTTTCCTGTCCGTCAAAAAAATAAGACCTGTCCTATTTTTTTGACGGACAACGGTTCACGGACCCATTCAAGTCAATGGGTCCGTGAAAAAACACGGATGTACACAAGATTGGCATCCGCGTCCGTGATCCGTGGCCGTAGGCTACTTTCACACAGACGGATCCGCAGATCCGTCTGCATAAAAGCTTTTTCAGCGAAAACTCAGATCCGACAGTATATTCTAACACAGAGGCGTTCCCATAGTGATGGGGACGCTTCTAGTTAGAATATACTACGAACTGTGTACATGACTGCCCCCTGCTGCCTGGCAGCACCCGATCTCTTACAGGGGGCTGTGATCCGCACAATTAACCGCTCAGGTGCCGCACCTAAAGGGTTAATTGTGCTGATCACAGCCCCCTGTAAGAGATCGGGTGCTGCCAGGCAGCAGGGGGCAGTCATGTACACAGTTCAAGTTAAAATATACCATCGGATTGGAGAAAACTCTGATCCGATGGTATATTAATAGGGACTGCTGACTTTACATTGAAAGACAATGGGGGACGGATCCGTTTGCAATTGCACCATATTGTGTCAACGTCAAACGGATCCGTCCCCATTGACTTGCATTGTAAGTCAGGACGGATCCATTTGGCTCCGCACGGCCAGGCGAACACCAAAGCGACTTTTTCCTTCATGTCCGTGGATCCTCCAAAAATCAAGGAAGACCCACGGAAGAAAAAACGGACATGGATCACGGACCTACGGAACCCGTTTTTGCGGACCGCAAAAAAAAAACGGTCGTGTGCATGAGGCCTATAGCAGTACATTATGGAAGCTCAGAGCATAGCCGACAGCAGGTTAGAGTTGAACTGCTGACTGCTACCAAGAGCAACCAGGAGAATTTTATAATGTACTCAGGATAAGAAGATATAAAAATACATAAAATGGCTAAAACTGGCATAAAAACAGTAAACGACTTTTTATCTGGATGTAAAATAAACGGTGACATTTTGTTGGACGCAGAATTCATCCTCAGGCAGTGAAAGGGCTACAGGGCTTTATGGTAAGACCACCTATACAATGTTCATTTAAAGCACATACCTCCAGTACACCCCCCCTGTTTACTCATACATGGCTTTGTACAGTACTCCGTGTTCCTTGCATATATGAAGTGAGCTTTCCATGGCCCACGTCCAAACCACAAGTTGCACAACCTTACACAACTGAAAACGACAACACGGCCATGGCGGTTCTGTGCGGAGGCCAAAAAGGGGCCACCATCTGGGGATAAAGCCTGATCTAACCACCCCATTCAGCTCAATATGATTCCCCAATGGACTGATCCTCCCTCCGTCATGAATTTGTTGGATCCTGCTAATTTTCCTATTGATAAGCGTCAGCCGCAGCGTCTGGTAGCCGCTTATCTCTCTTTTGAGTGAGCTTATTCATGTTGCAAACCATCAGGATAAGGGCTCATGCACACGACCGTATGTATTTTGCGGTCTGCAAAATACGGATCCGCAAAAAAAAAAAAACGGAACGGACACGGAGAGAAAATATGTTTGTGTGGGCTTTAGACCAGTACTACATGACTTTTCCAACCAGAATATAATTAATTAGAAAATTTAAACTGAGATGAACAGAATATCGGGCGGTCCTTGACAAAGATAGAAGTCATGCACCTCTCCCCCCAGTCCCTGCAATTGGCTTAACACACGGTATAAGTTTTCCAGGTTCCTTTGAAAGGGTGGTCCCTCGAAGAACAAATATTTCAAACCAGCGCCTGGATCTGACTACTTTTGTAATTGAATGTAATAAAAAATTTAGCATAGCCACGGAGTTATTCAATAAAATGTATCTGTATAGCGCCACCTGCTGTTTGTTCTTTTCCTTACTTCTCTGTCTACCTCAGTAACATTTCTGAAGTGGTCGCACATGCTCAGTTCCATCCTTCAACGGCCACTAGATGTATCTACTCTTAGAAGCTGTTACAGTAACAGAGAGAGCTGCAGCAGAAAGGACACCCCCCTGAGCTGTGATAGGGAGAGAACTGCAGCAGAAAAGACATGCCCCTGAGCTGTGATAGGGAGAAAGCTGCATGAAAAAGGATACGCCCCCCTGAACTGTCATAAGGAGAGAGCTGCAACAGAAAGGACACGCTTCTTGAAGTGTGATAGGACATGCCCCTGAGCTGTGTTAGGTTGAGAGCTGCAGCAGAAAAGACACAACCCCTGAGCTGTGATAGGGAGAGAGCTGCAGCAGAAAGGACACCACCCTGAGCTGTGATAGGGAGAGAGCTGCAGCAGAAAGGACATGCCCCTGAGCTGTGATAGGGAAAAAGCTGCATGAAAAAGGATACGCCCCCTGAACTGTCATAGGAGGAGAATTGCAACAGAAAGGACACGCTTCTTGAAGTGTGATAGGGAGAGAACTGCAGCATAATGGACACACCCCCTGAGCTGCCAGTCCGAAATAAATATAGCTGATCATATGTAGCAATGGATATGGAGATCTCTGGATCCATGTGAGGTGCAGGGCTGGTTCTAGCTTTGTTAGAATGAGATGGTCATGTACTATATGATGATGGACCTATGCATTTTTTATTTTATTTACATCAATTATGGGATAACCCCTTTAAGCAACTGTCACCCTGGTGGTCTGGTTCCCAGTCACTTTTACTGGAGTGCAACTAATGGGTGACTTTTTGAACTTGTGCCAAAGTCAACAGCAAGTGGAGCCCAATACCATAGAAAACACACGCTCGCAAATATTGGGTGTCTCCGCCATCATCATGGCGCTCGTGTAACCTCATGTTCTAGACTGGGACTGAAAATGTAACAATTAATGGAACTACTTGTATATTCTAAATAATGTTCTGAAATTTTGCAACACATGGACAAAAATGTGAAAGAACTTTGCCCTTTATGAGATTTTGGCCGTATATTGGTGCCTTAGGGTCTTCTATGAGTGCTTGGGGTACTAGTGTGGATTTTTTTACTTTGATGTGTATTAATTGTGTTTTATATTTTTTTGATGCTATATAACTATTGTAACTGATACAGAATATTTTTTTACACCAGTTGTTGAACCTGCTTATTAGGATTTCTATACAGGTCGTCTAGTCAGAAACCTCATTTCAATTACCCTATTATTATCAATTAACTCCCTTTTTCGGGACCTCCATTAGTTTGCTGGCAAGAACACCTGTCCCTGGAGGACCCGCAATGTACATACAATACACAGACAGCACCTTGATTTGAATTGACAACATGCAGTTCTTCATTTCGCCTGTGGGGGCAATGCAGAGAAACTAAACTCTTGCTGTCAGGTCCCTCTTGAGATTATGAGCTGATTACTGGGGCTTTCAACACAGTTCTCAAGTGACTCTTAGGATTGTCAATAGTGGAAAATGCCTTTAAATGTTAATGTGTAACATATAGAAAAAACAGTACTTGCTTATTATACGGGGAAATTCTCCCTTGGAGATGCCCTGGATTCAAACTTAATTTTATAGGAATTTCCACCTACATTAGGTGGAATTTTTTTACTTAAAGAGGTATTCCCATTTGGACATTTTTGGCGTATTCTTTTTAAATGCCATAAATGTTCAATAGGTGCTGGTCCCACCTCAGGGACCCACCCCTATCCCGAAAAATGGCTTATGTTACATTGAATGGAGAGGTGGTGGCCCATGTGTGGCTTTCTCCAGTCACTGCTATGAACTGCAGTGAACATGCACGACCACCCCTCCGTTCAAAGAGAGAAACACAGGACCTCCATTCTTGTGACTGGCGCAAGGCCCATCTGATCAGACACATATTCCTTGTCCTGTGTTACCCTGCCGAGACCAGATACGTGTTGCTAGTGGAAAATCACTTTAAATAAAATTCTAGTCACCACTAGAGGGAGCTTTACTGCAGACTTTCTGTACATTTAACTCAATTATAAAACAGTATGTGGTGAGCTCCCCCTAGTGGTGATTGAAGGCAGGCAGAATTTTATCATTTAGATACATGTCTCTTCAGTGGATTTGGAGCTCTGATCAACTATTAGGCTGGGTTCACACCTGAGTGTATTCGATAAGCGCTTTTTACAGGCGTTTTTATCAGGCGTTTTTGAGGCGTATTTTGGGGCGTTTTTGTATTTTGGAAATGCGCGTAGTACGCGCGTTTGTGTGATTACCCACAGAGGCATCCAATGAAAAACTGCCACAATACGCGCGACAATATGCCCCAAAGAAGGTCCGTAACGGCTGGGTTCAGACCTGAGCGTATTCGATATGCGCTTTTTAGAGGCGTTTTTATCGGGCGTTTTTAATGGGAGGAAACAAGCGAACGCCCATTTAGGCGCGTTCCCGCTGAAGTCTATAAGCGGGAACGCGCGACAATACGCCCCAAAGAAACTCCTGTACTTCTTGAGGCGTAGGGCATTTTTACAGCGCGTTCGTACGTGCTGTAAAACGATCAGGTGAGAACCTTGCCCATAGGGAAACATTGATTTTTGCCTGTCGAGCGTTTTACAGCGTGTAGGAACGCGTTGTAAAACGCTCAGGTGTGAACCCAGCCTAAGACTCTCAAACATACACCTGAGACAGCCATCTGCCATAATAACCGGCTGCGAGACTGCTCTACCCAGAAGGACGCAGGTTCCTCTATTTTCTGTGTGACTAATTGTTTGTTCCACTGCTAATCCATGCAGTTAGTTCACATGAATTGTCCTGATGTGTGTTTGCAGAAGTTCTCAGGGTTCTGCAAAATTACCATCCTCGGTTCAATTTTCTCTATGCGCGCCTTTGTTCAAGCGCCTCCGGATTAGCTAAATTATCCACTAATTAAGCTTTTAAGGGTTTGTAATCACAGTGATCCGAAATTCCTAATAACGGCCTATGGATACAGAGCGCACGTCAGGGTTAAAGGTCTTATTAACAAGACAAAGGGTAACACAGAGGAAGGCGGCGCAAGGTATTGTGAAACACTGATCCTGCAGGCTTGACTACAGCTGAGCGTCACGTGTGCGTGCCTTTAAATTTGTCTTTAGAAATCACGGCTGGCCTCTGGCAGTCGATTTTGGTGCAGAGGAATCAGGACAAGAGCTATATCCCTGGGATCAGAACAAGGCTTGGCTGCTCTTCACCTGATGCCTGAAGAAGATATTTCTGACAGTGAACGCCTGGGGCTGGGTTCACATCTATGAGCAATGCACTGTGGTTGTGACACTAGGTGGCGCTGTGTTAAATGGCCCCGTGGCCTTCTGGCGGGAGGCAGCAAAGACTTTGGGACAAATTTATTAATGCCAGTCTTAAAATGCTGGAGTAAGGCCTCATGCACACGACCGTTCCGCGGATCTGCAAAAAACGGAAGCCGCCCGTGTTGCCTTCCGCAATTTGCGGAACGGAACGGGCGCCGGCAATATCAATGCCTATTCTTGTCCGCAAAGTGCGGACAAGAATAGGACATGTTATATTTTTTTAACGGAGCCACGGATGCGGACAGCACATGGAGTGCTGTTCGCATCTTTTGCGGCCCCATTGAAGTGAATGGGGTCCGCATCCGAGCCGCGTGTGCATGAGGCCTTAATTGCACCTATGTATGAAGAGTTGCACACCTCCTAATAAACGGCTGTCCCAAAGATAGAAAATTAAATTTACGCTGCTTTTTTTTTATCACCAATTTCTGTCCTTAGAACTAATATATTTGTCGGAAAGTTTCTGAGCACGCCCCCCTCCCCCGCATAACCCCTGCCTCCTTTAGCCAATTTTAGTGCATAAAAACAGCTGCAAAGTCGTTAAAGGGTTTTCAGGTGTCCAAAATATTGATGAGCTATCTTAAGGATAGGTCATCAATACCAGATGGGTGGGGAGCCCTGCAGATCAACTGTTTGAAGGGGCCACAGCGAGCGCTGCAACCTCCTCAACCTATACCAAGCAGAGCGCCGTACATAGTGTAGTGGCCATGCTTGGTATTGCAGCTCAGTCCCATTTACATGGGAATGGGACTGCGCTGCAGAAAGGCCACGCGCCCGATGAGTGTGACATCACTGGCCGAGGCTTCTAAGCGGTGCGAACGGTTCATTACTGATTGTGAAATAGTAATGTAATAATAAAATATTGTACCATGCATACACACATCCATACTTTTCATGGAGTTCATCAAGTTACGAGTAGTTTGTATAATAGTTTTAATGTGTAATGTCTATATAGGCAGTATGGGTGTCATTCATTACACAGCTGTCCCAGGTACTAATAACATTAAAGGGAATGTGTCATCAGAAAATGAGCTATTCTTTAAATGACGAAATTATATTAAACATATTTTTAAAGAATTTTTCATGATGTTATTTTTAATTTTCCATATCAATATTTATATTTAAACAAAAACCACAAAATTCCAGCAGTTTTTCGCACTAAGCCTAATAATAGGAGCCACTTTGTGGTCTGTACAGATCACTTTACTGCAGTTATCTGCTTATCTGTCATTCTAATCCTGCCTGTAATGATATCACCTCTGCGTATAGATAACGGGATCCACCATTCACAATAGGTGATTGTCACATCTTATCTATTCTTTCCTTGCCCTGAAAGCTCTCCCATAGACGTCAATGAGGTCCCCCTCCTGACCATTGTGTCTATGGACCATGGGGCTGCCGTAAAGCAATTTTCTTAAAGGGAGCCTGTCACCAAAATATGACATTGTACACCACTTACATGGCTCTCTACCATACCTATCCATGATTCAAATGGTACCTTTGTAATTTTCTTCTGACACTATGCAAATGAGGGCTCCAAGTGCCCGGGGAGCGGCGTTCGGTGTGTAGGAGCCCAGGCTGCTCGGCCTTCTTGTTACATAACTTCTCCCCAGCCTCTTCCTTGGCCCGCCCTGCAAGTCCCTTGCTTCATCGACAGAACCGGCCGATTTCCCGCGCGTGCGCAGTCCACCGCTGGCCCGCTACATGTAGTGCGCATGCGCCGGCCTCCAGTCCTCCTGTTTGCTTCTGGTCCGCCCCCTAGTCACTGGTTTCACGGCGTTTGCTGTTGCACTACATGTAGCGATGCCGTGCCCACAATAGGCATCACAGTGCGCATGCCTGGGCCAGTGGTGCACTGCGCATGCGCGGGATATCGGCCGGTCCTGTGGATGAAGCAAGGGACTTGCAGGGCGGGCCAAGGAAGAGGCTGGGGAGGAGTAATGTAACAAGAAGGCCGAGCCGCCTGGGCTCCTACACACCGAACACTGTCCCCTTGTGAGTCCTCATTTGCATATGAATTAACCACCTCAGCCCCCAGTGCTTAAACACCCTGAAAGACCAGGCCACTTTTTACACTTCTGACCTACACTACTTTCACCGTTTATTGCTCGGTCATGCAACTTACCACCCAAATGAATTTTACCTCCTTTTCTTCTCACTAATAGAGCTTTCATTTGGTGGTATTTCATTGCTGCTGACATTTTTACTTTTTTTGTTATTAATCGAAATTTAACGATTTTTTTGCAAAAAAATGACATTTTTCACTTTCAGTTGTAAAATTTTGCAAAAAAAACGACATCCATATACAAATTTTGCTCTAAATTTATAGTTCTACATGTCTTTGATAAAAAAAAAATGTTTGGGTAAAAAAAAAATGGTTTGGGTAAAAGTTATAGCGTTTACAAACTATGGTACAAAAATGTAAATTTCCGCTTTTTGAAGCAGTTCTGACTTTCTGAGCACCTGTCATGTTTCCTGAGGTTCTACAATGCCCAGACAGTACAAACACCCCACAAATGACCCCATTTCGGAAAGTACACACCCTAAGGTATTCGCTGATGGGCATAGTGAGTTCATAGAACTTTTTATTTTTTGTCACAAGTTAGCGGAAAATTATGATTTTTTTTTTTTTTTTTTTCTTACAAAGTCTCATATTCCACTAACTTGTGACAAAAAATAAAAAGTTCTATGAACTCACTATGCCCATCAGCGAATACCTTGGGGTCTCTTCTTTCCAAAATGGGGTCACTTGTGGGGTAGTTATACTGCCCTGGCATTCTAGGGGCCCAAATGTGTGGTAAAGAGTTTGAAATCAAATTCAGTAAAAAATGACCTGTGAAATCCGAAAGGTGCTCTTTGGAATATGGGCCCCTTTGCCCACCTAGGCTGCAAAAAAGTGTCACACATCTGGTATCCCCGTACTCAGGAGAAGTTGAGGAATGTGTTTTGGGGTGTCATTTTACATATACCCATGCTGGGTGAGAGAAATATCTTGGTCAAATGACAACTTTGTATAAAAAAATGGGAAAAGTTGTCTTTTGCCAAGATATTTCTCTCACCCAGCATGGGTATATGTAAAATGACACCCCAAAACACATTCCCCACCTTCTCCTGAGTACGGAGATACCAGATGTGTGACACTTTTTTGCAGCCTAGGTGGGCAAAGGGGCCCATATTCCAAAGAGCACCTTTCGGATTTCACTCGTCATTTTTTACAGAATTTGATTTCAAACTCCTTACCACACATTTGGGCCCCTAGAATGCCAGGGCAGTATAACTACCCCACAAGTGACCCCATTTTGGAAAGAAGACACCCCAAGCTATTCCGTGAGGGGCATGGCGAGTTCCTAGAATTTTTTATTTTTTGTCACAAGTTAGTGGAAAATGATGATTTTTTTTTTTTTTTTTTTTTTTCATACAAAGTCTCATATTCCACTAACTTGTGACAAAAAATAAAAACTTCCATGAACTCACTATGCCCATCAGCGAATACCTTGGGGTCTCTTCTTTCCAAAATGGGGTCACTTGTGGGGTAGTTATACTGCCCTGGCATTCTAGGGGCCCAAATGTGTGGTAAGGAGTTTGAAATCAAATTCTGTAAAAAATGACGAGTGAAATCCGAAAGGTGCTCTTTGGAATATGGGCCCCTTTGCCCACCTAGGCTGCAAAAAAGTGTCACACATGTGGTATTGCCGTACTCAGGAGAAGTTGAGGAATGTGTTTTGGGGTGTCTTTTTACATATACCCATGCTGGGTGAGATAAATATCTTGGTCAAATGACAACTTTGTATAAAAAAATGGGAAAAGTTGTCTTTTGCCAAGATATTTCTCTCACCCAGCATGGGTATATATAAAATGACACCCCAAAACACATTCCCCACCTTCTCCTGAGTACGGAGATACCAGATGTGTGACACTTTTTTGCAGCCTAGGTGGGCAAAGGGGCCCATATTCCAAAGAGCACCTTTCGGATTTCACAGGTCATTTTTTACTGAATTTGATTTCAAACTCCTTACCACACATTTGGGCCCCTAGAATGCCAGGGCAGTATAACTACCCCACAAGTGACCCCATTTTGGAAAGAAGAGACCCCAAGGTATTCGCTGATGGGCATAGTGAGTTCATGGAAAAAATTTTTTTTTGTCACAAGTTAGTGGAATAGGAGACTTTGTATGAAAAAAAAAAAAAAAAAAAAAATCATCATTTTCCACTAACTTGTGACAAAAAATAAAAAATTCTAGGAACTTGCCATGCCCCTCACGGAATACCTTGGGGTGTCTTCTTTCCAAAATGGGGTCACTTGTGGGGCAGTTATACTGCCCTGGCATTTTCCAGGGGCCCTAATGTCTGGTAAGTAGGTAAATGACCTGTGAAATCTGAAAGGTGCTCTTTGGAATGTGGGCCCCTTTGCCCACCTAGGCTGCAAAAAAGTGTCACACATCTGGTATCTCCGTACTCAGGAGAAGGTAAGGAATGTGTTTTGGGGTGTCATTTTACATATACCCATGCTGGGTGAGAGAAATATCTTGGCAAAAGACAACTTTTCCCATTTTTTTTATACAAAGTTGGCATTTGACCAAGATATTTATCTCACCCAGCATGGGTATATGTAAAATGACACCCCAAAACATATTCCCCAACTTCTGCTGAATACGGAGATACCACATGTGTGACACTTTTTTGCAGCCTAGGTGGGCAAAGGGGCCCAAATTCCTTTTAGGAGGGCATTTTTAGACATTTGGATACCAGACTTCTTCTCACGCTTTGGGGCCCCTAAAATGCCAGGGCAGTATAAATACCCCACATGTGACCCCATTTTGGAAAGAAGACACCCCAAGGTATTCAATGAGGGGCATGGCGAGTTCATTGAAAAAAAAAAATTTTGGCACAAGTTAGCGGAAATTGATTTTTTGGATTTTGTTCTCACAAAGTCTCCCTTTCCGCTAACTTGGGACAAAAATTTCAATCTTTCATGGACTCAATATGCCCCTCAGCGAATACCTTGGGGTGTCTTCTTTCCAAAATGGTGTTATTTGTGGGGTGTTTGTACTGCCCTGGCATTTGAGGGTCTCCGCAATCATTACATGTATGCCCAGCATTAGGAGTTTCTGCTATTCTCCTTATATTGAGCATACGGGTAATGAGATTTTTTTTTTCCGTTCAGCCTCTGGGCTGAAAGAAAAAAATGAACGGCACAGATTTCTTCATTCGCATCGATCAATGTGGATGAAAAAATCTCTGCCAAAAAAAGAAAAAGGAGGGGAAAGGCGTCTGCCAGGACATAGGAGCTCCGCCCAACATCCATACCCACTTCAGCTCGTATGCCCTGGCAAACCAGATTTCTCCATTCACATCAATCGATGTGGATGAATAAATCATTGCCGGGTTTTCTTTTTTTTATATATACAAAGTGTTTGCCAAAGTATGTGAACACCGCCACCTCCTCAGCTCATATGCCTCGGCAAACATATCTTTTACTGCAGAGGAGAAATCTCGTCTTGCAGCGCCGCATACACCGACTTGCGTGTAATCTGACAGCAGCACAATGCTTCTGTCCGAATGCACATCAGTGCTGCAGCTGGTCGATCGGTTGGTCCACCTGGAAGGTAAAAAAAACAAAACAAAAAAGAAAAAACCAGGCCGCAAAGCAATAACTTTATTAACTTTAGAACAGAACATATTAACTTTTTTAAACTTTTTTAACTTTTTTACTTACCGGTAATTTTTTTTTTGTTTAGTTTTTTTTACCTTTATAGAACA
Organism: Bufo bufo; assembly: GCF_905171765.1. NCBI lineage: Eukaryota > Metazoa > Chordata > Amphibia > Anura > Bufonidae > Bufo > Bufo bufo. The sequence continues at coordinate 16,751,395 of NC_053398.1, read as the reverse complement.
AACCTCTCCTTCCCCATGGGACAATGTGCAAAGCGCAAATCGCCCAAAGATGTGGCGAAGTACGTTATGCACTTTATCCCAGGTGAAAGGAGAGGTTTGCAGCAGCTGAGAGTAAAAGGGCCCTAATAGCCCTGTGTGCCTGTCCTGTGAGATGCAATCCCTATGCTAGGTGTACCTGTGTGTGGTACTTCCGGAAACACTCACCAAAGCATAGGGCAGGGTGGTCAGGACAGTCAGGACAGAAATAGCGGGTGTCACGCCTTATTCCACTCCTGCTACAGACACGACATCTTTTTCGGGGTGACGGTTGGGTTGAGGTACCAGGAACGACACTGGGGAAATGTCGCTCGTGTAGACGGCTAACTACACTGGGGGATGGGGCCACGGAACCTCCTGGGTAAAGGAGGTTCTCGATGATCTCTTCCTGGAATTTGAGGAAAGATCGTGTTCTCCCAGCCTTACTGTAGAGAACAAAACTATTGTACAGCGCCAATTGAATTAAATATACAGACACCTTCTTATACCAGCGTCTGGTTCTGCGGGAAACTAAATACGGAGACAACATCTGGTCATTGAAGTCCACCCCTCCCATGAGCGCATTATAGTCGTGGACACAGAGGGGCTTTTCAATGACACGGGTTGCTCGCTCAATTTGGATTGTCGTGTCTGCGTGAATGGAGGAGAGCATGTAAACGTCACGCTTGTCTCTCCATTTCACCGCGAGCAGTTCTTCGTTACACAAGGCAGCCCTCTCCCCCCTTGCAAGACGGGTGGTTACAAGCCGTTGGGGGAAGCCCACGCGACTAGTTCGCGCGGTGCCACAGGCGCAAATCCGTTCTAGAAACAAATGCCTAAAGAGGGCCACACTTGTGTAAAAATTGTCCACATAAAGATGGTACCCCTTGCCGAATAAGGGTGACACCAAGTCCCAGACTGTCTTCCCACTGCTCCCCAGGTAGTCAGGGCAACCGACCGGCTCCAGGGTCTGATCTTTTCCCTCATAGACACGAAATTTGTGGGTATAGCCTGTGGCCCTTTCACAGAGCTTATACAATTTGACCCCATACCGGGCACGCTTGCTTGGGATGTACTGTTTGAAGCCAAGGCGCCCGGTAAAATGTATTAGGGACTCGTCTACGCAGATGTTTTGCTCGGGGGTATACAAATCTGCAAATTTCTGGTTGAAATGGTCTATGAGGGGCCGAATTTTGTGGAGCCGGTCAAAAGCTGGGTGGCCTCTGGGACGGGAGGTGGTGTTGTCGCTAAAATGCAGGAAACGGAGGATGGCCTCAAATCGTGCCCTGGACATAGCAGCAGAGAACATGGGCATGTGATGAATCGGGTGCGTTGACCAATATGACCGCAATTCATGCTTTTTTGTCAGGCCCATGTTGAGGAGAAGGCCCAAAAAAATTTTAATTTCGGAAACTTGGACTGGTTTCCACCGGAAAGGCTGGGCATAAAAGCTTCCCGGGTTGGCGGATATAAATTGTGTGGCATACTGGTTGGTCTCTGCCACGACTAAGTCCAAGAGCTCCGCAGTCAAGAACAGCTCAAAAAATCCCAGGGCCGAACCGATTTGAGCCGTCTCAACCCGAACTCCAGACTGGGCGGTGAAAGGGGGAACTACAGGTGCGGCTGAAGTTGGTGACTGCCAATCAGGGTTTGCCAGCACCTCAGGGATTCTAGGGGCTCTACGGGCCTGTCTTTGCGGTGGCTGCGACGGGGTAACTAGTGCACGTGCCACCGTACCAGCTTCAACTGCCCTTCTGGTGCTCGCCACGTCACCATGTTGTACGGCAGTGCTGGTACTAGGTCCAGGAAGGGCTGCGCTGCTGGTGTATGCCTCACCACGTGATCCGGCAGCGACAGCCCCACTCTGCTGCTCTTGAAGCGGATCCTGCATAACCTGTGGTCTAGCGACATGGGGCCGGGTACGCCTGGTGCTGCCAGGGACCTCCACCTCCTCGTCCGAACTTTGGGTCAGAGAGCCACTGCTTTCCACAGGTTCATATTCTGACCCGCTAGATTCATCAGATGAGGGTTCCCACTCCTCATCCGACTGGGTCAGAATCCTGTAGGCCTCTTCAGAAGAATACCCCCTGTTTGACATTTTGGACTACTAAATTTAGGGGTATTCCCTGAGACTACCCAAAAAAAAAAGCAAGCCTGTCTTACAAAGGGGAGGCTAGCGAAGTACCGGAGGCCGCTGCGGTTGATAAAAAATATCAAAACTGATTTTTTTATCGCCGCAGTGCGTGTAAAATGAATGTGCAGTGATCAAAAAATATATATTTTTTGTCACTGCGGTGGGGCGGGCGTGGGTGAACGCACGTGTGGGCGACCGATCAGGCCTGATCGGGCAAACACTGCGTTTTGGGTGGAGGGCGAACTAAAGTGACACTAATACTATTATAGATCTGACCGTGATCAGTTTTGATCACTTACAGATACTATAAAAGTACAAATGCTGATTAGCGATACGCTATTCAGCGAATAAAAGTGACTGCGGTGCGGTGGGGTGGGCGCTAACTGACGCTAACTACCTAACCAAGGGGCCTAAACTATCCCTAAAACCTAACAGCCAATACTAGTGAAAAAAAAAAAGTGACAGTTTACACTGATCACTTTTTTTCCTTTCACTGGTGATTGACAGGGGCGATCAAAGGGGTGATCAAAGGGTTAATTGGGGTGCAGGTGGGTGATCTGGGGCTAAGGTGTAGTGTTGGTGCTACTCACAGTTCAGTCTGCTCCTGTGCTGGATCCAACCGACGAAAAGGACCAGCACAGGAGCAGAGAAGCCATATAACAGATCATATTTACTAATATGATCTGTTATATGGCTTGTGATTGGATTTTTTAAAAATCGCCAGCCTGCCAGCCAATGATCGTTGCTGGCAGGCTGGTGACGAACTTGTTCTTTAACTTTTGCCGGCCCGCGATGCGCATGCGCGGGCCGGCTTGGAGCGAAATCTCGCGTCTCGCGAGATGACGCGTATATGCGTGACTGTGCGCAGCGCTGCCACCTCCGGAACGCGAATCTGCGTTAGGCGGTCCGGAGGTGGTTAAACAGTGTTTTTACTGCTGGTGAAAGTCAGAAGAAAATTACAAAGTTACCATTTGAATCATGGATAGGTGTGCTAGAGAGCCATGTAAGGGGTCTATAACGTCATATTTTGGTGACAGGCTCCCTTTAAGGCTTTCTAAATGCTGTTAAGAACAGTTCAGGCAAGATGGCCGCCCCCATAATTATGTTCAGGAAATAAAATTAAAAAAACAGAAAAAAAAACATATGTTGCTATCTAGTTTGAACTGGCAGATAACATTTTTGGTGGCACATTTCCTTTAAGAAACATCTGATTAGAACCCAGTGGCGAGGAGGATATTTGGTGTCCTACAAAGAATAGTTTTGATCTAGATGTCAGATATTGCAGCGAAAATTCAAATTATCTTTCCAAACCAATAATAAAATGACATGACATTCAATAATAATGTATACAACACGACAAGAAAATATTTCAGGAATTACAAATGAGGAAATGTCAGCAAGCGGAGGACTGACATGTCACCTTCCAGATAAGACCTTCCTACAACACGTACAATGCATCTGGAAAGTCTTCAGACACTGCTACATTTTTGCACATTCTTTGTTGCGGCCTTGTACTAACAAAAAATATAAAAAATTCAGGTTTTCCCCTATCACTCTGCACTAAATACCCCAAAATGAGAAAGCAAAAACAGGATTTTTGCAAATTTATTAAAAAAGAAAAACAAAAATTTTGCATGGACATAAGTATTCAGACCCTTTGCTGTGACACTTAGCTCCGAGGCCTCTAATTTCTCTGGATCATCTCTTAGATGTTTCTACAGCTTGATTGGAGTCACTGGTGATAAATTCAGTTGGACATGAATTGGAAAGACACAGCCCTGTCTATAGAAGTTCTCACAGCTGACAATGTATATCAGAGCAAAAACCAAGCCGTGAGGAGGAAAGAACTGCCTGTAGAGCTCAGAGACAGGATTGTGTGGAGGCACAGATCTGGAGAAGGGGACAAAAACATTTCTGCTGCACTGAAAATTCCCAAGAGCACAATGGCCTTAATAATTCCTATATGGAAGAAGTTTGGAAAAACCAGGACACTTACTTGAGCTGGCCGCCCCACCAAACTAAGTAATTGGGGGAGAAGAGCCTTGGTAAGGGAGGTGACTACTGGTCACTCCAAAGATCCTGTGTGCAGATGGAAGAAACTTCCAGAGGGTCAACCATCACTGCAGGACTCCACCAAATCTGGCTTTTATGGCAGAGTACTTAGTACTTAGCACTTAGTACGCTCAGACTGTGAGAAACAAGATTCTCTGGACTGATGGAACCAAGACCATCCAACCTGACAGAGATTGAGAGGATCTGCAGAGAAGAACGGCAGAAAATCTCCAAATCCAGATGTGCAAACCTTGTGGCATCATCAGTGAGAAGACTGGAGGCTGAAGACTTATGTCCTGAGTAAAGGGGGCTGAAGACTTATGTCCTGAGTAAAGGGGGCTGAAGACTTATGTCCTGAGTAAAGGGTCTGAAGACTTATGTCCTGAGTAAAGGGTCTGAAGACTTATGTCCCGAGTAAAGAGGCTGAAGACTTATGTAAAGGGTCTGAAGACTTATGTCCCGAGTAAAGGGTCTGAAGACTTATGTCCTGAGTAAAGGGGCTGAAGACTTATGTCCTGACTAAAGGGGGCTGAAGACTTATGTCCTGAGTAAAGGGGCTAAAGACTTATGTCCTGACTAAAGGGGGCTGAAGACTTATGTCCTGAGTAAAGGGTCTGAAGACTTATGTCCCGAGTAAAGAGGCTGAAGACTTATGTCCTGCGTAAAGGGACTGAAGACTTATGTCCCGAGTAAAGGGGCTGAAGACTTATGTCCTGAGTAAAGGGTCTAAAGACTTATGTCCTGAGTAAAGGGACTGAAGACTTATGTCCTGAGTAAAGGGGCTGAAGACTTATGTCCTGAGTAAAGGGGCTGAATACTTATGTCCTGAGTAAAGGGGATGAATACTTATGTCCTGAGTAAAAGGTCTGAAGACTTATGTCCCGAGTAAAGGGGCTGAAGACTTATGTCCTGAGTAAAGGGTCTGAAGACTTATGTCCCGAGTAAAGGGTCTGAAGACTTATGTCCTGAGTAAAGGGTCTGAAGACTTATGTCCCGAGTAAAGGGTCTGAAGACTTATGTCCTGAGTAAAGGGTCTGAAGACTTATGTCCTGAGTAAAGGGTCTGAAGACTTATGTCCTGAGTAAAGGGGCTGAAAACTTATGTCCTGAGTAAAGGGGCTGAAGACTTATGTCCTGAGTAAAGGGTCTGAAGACTTATGTCCTGAGTAAAGGGACTGAAGACTTATGTCCCGAGTAAAGGGGCTGAAGACTTATGTCCTGAGTAAAGGGGCTGAAGACTTATGTCCTGAGTAAAGGGGCTGAAGACTTATGTCAATGTGAGATTTTAGTTTTTCCTTTTTAAAGAATTAGCAAAGATTTCTAACATTTTGTTTTCACTTCTCATTATGAGAGATTGAGTGCAGAATGATGAGGAAAACGTGATTTTTTTAATAATTTTTATCACAAGGAGAAATATAGCAAAATGTGAAAAAGTGAAAGGGTCTGAAGACTTTCCAAATGCACTGCAGAAACCAAAGCAAGGTAAGAAAATGGCAGGCCTACCATGAGCGGCAACTAAGGGTACTTTCACACTAGCGTTAGAAGAATCCGGCAGGCAGTTCCGTTGCCGAAACTGCCTGCCAGATCCGGAAATCCGTATGCAATCGGATATCATTTGTTTCCGGATCCATCTGACAAATGCATTGCAATACCGGATCCGTCTCTCCGGTGTCATCTGGAAAAACAGTTGTATGGTGGCCATTATGGCACATAACAGGTAGTATTTAGTGTTAGGTTCCCATCGTACAGAGATCACCTTGACGCCGGCAGACGGGCCCAAATAATTTTGTACAAAATGTATTTGCCAATAATCTCAAATTTGCTAAATAAGCGTAGCATTAGCACCAGAATGTTTTCTATCTAACTTTGGCATTATTGTACTTTATTTGTTTTTGCAGAGTGCATTGTCTTTTCTTCTTTATGTTTCTAGCCATGGCAGCGCGCACCTGCACATTGGGATGGGCTGACTGACCCCCTTTTCTTGCAGTTGTACTAAGGCCATCAGAGATCATTTGTGACTTTTTTAGATCAGGCATTTCTTTGTTTTTGGCTCTGAAGTCCTTAAAAAAAATTCATATGCTGGAGTTTGACATCCTCGTCAAAAGCTTAAGCTTCTATGAACACCCCCATGCTTTACACTGCTGCTCTTCTTGTTCAGATTGGCTGTTTTGTCAAGCCACAAGCCTATAAACAGCTTGTGCTCACCAGGATGTCAATGCATGGAGAGTTGATTGGAATTATGGAGAGTACAGAATGATTACAAACTACTGGGTCTCGCATAAGGCGTTGCAAGAAGGTCCTGGGCGCCGATGCAAAATCTGTAACAGGCGCCCAACTACCATGTGCCATTTATAATGGTGGCGTCTTGGTGACCCATTAGAAAAGGCCCCAGGGGAAGATTGGCAATGTAGCGTTTTTCCGTCTGCGATGTGGTGCTGAGCAAGACGGATCCGTCCTGACACACAATGTAACTCAATGGGGACGGATCCGTTTTCTCTGACACATAACGGATGCAGATGGTTGTATTATGGTAATGGAAGCGTTTTAGCTGATCCATGACAAATCCAGCAAAAGACATTGAGGACGGATGGATCAGACTACACAGGGGCGTATTTATGTAGTCTGTAACTATGGAGACATAACTGTATCTGTATAGTAGCTGTAGACGAAAAAAATCATAAGAAGTTTTCAATCAAGACCTGTCGGAAAGTCGCTTCGTTTTACATTTCAGATGCACTGAGACTAAAAATAATTAAGTAAATAATAACCCCCCCCCCCCTTCCCGCTTGCTTCCTGCAAGTTGTTTTTAGCATTTGTCCTAATCCTCGCAGGGGACAATTGCACAGCAGCGCAACCATTTTTCCGTGTTTGCTGTATGCAAAGTATTGAAGGAAATATTTTAAATACAATAGAAAACCTGTGGATCATTATACAATGAACCCATTTACATGGGGGTGGGGGGGGGGGGTGATTCATCTTAAAGGGGTTCTCCAGGATTTTAGAAATTAAAAATACTTAATTCTAAATATATTCCCAAATACCTTTGATTAGTTATAATGTCTCGTTTAGTCTGGGGAGCAATTATAAAGAGAGCTGAAATGGCCGACGTCCTATTTGTGCACACAGAACCTGTCCTAATCACACAGGAGGACAAGTTACTTCAGAGCACTGAGCTAAAGAGCCGCCTCGTCCTCCTCTCTGCTCTGCTTGTCAGGGATTAGGATCCTGAATACGGATGATAAGATCTTCAGCTGAATCTCTGTAGGGATGGCGTTCATGAGGAGACATGAAGTACAGAGAGGAGGGTGAGGCTGAGGAGCAGCAGCTCTTGTCTCCATTATCACCGCCTGTCCTTTCCGTCCATGTAGCGCCAACATTCATGTGCCTAATTCTCTTATTGTTCTTTATCAGCAGGGTAAACCCTACTAGGCAGCCATAATTGAATTGATCCTGCTGATTACAGTGCACCTGCGATGAGGTGCACTGAAGGGCTAAGCTCTGCCCCTCGGTGCACCGAAGCCGACATATAGAAAAGTCTTATTTTTTATTTTTTGGGTAATGCTGCAACCGATTTTCAAAAGACAGACATTGTTTTAATCATCAGGGTGAACCCTTCCAGACAGTGTGTCTTTGTGTTAATAGGGTTGATCCTGCTGAGATGTGCTCTTTAAAAGGAAGCTAAACCATTTAAAAAAATAAAAATAAAAACTTATTAGGGAATCCTGAGTTTACAGTGAGTTGTCCACTTAGGATCCTCATCGATAGGTCTAAGACTGCGATGCTCAACACCTGCGGCCCTCCAGCTGTTGCAAAACTACTATTCCCAGCATGCCTGGAGAGCCTAAAGCTATTAGGGCATGCTGGGAGTTGTAGTTTTTCAACAGCTGGAGGGCCACAGGTTGATCATCCCTGGTCTAAGAATGACTGCAAGAGCATCTCTTCCCCCCAGTCCATTGATTTAGGGCTCATATACACGACCGTATGTATTTTGCGGTCCACAAAAGACGGATTTGCAAAAAAAAAAAAAAAAGTATAACATTCATGAGACGTCCGTGTTACATCCGTTTTTCTTGCGCATCCATTTGAATAAGACATGTTCTATTTTTTTGCAGAACATTGCAGAGTCATGTCCGTTTTATTTATTTTTTTGCGGCCCCATTGAAATGAATGGTTCCACATACAGGCAGAAAAATAGAACGGACAAGGACAAAAAAAAAAAAATACGTTGTTGTGCATGAGCCCTTAACTGGACCTTGTGCAATGCTTCATTTCTCCTGTAGTGGCGCTGCAGGGAAAGCAAACGCTTGCTACAGCCGGTCGCTGGGACCCCCTCAACGTCCGGGCTTTAAAACCTTTAACCTTTTACAGGTGATTTACGAATTGATGAGCAGGAGCTCTGTAACTTTAATTTCCCCTTCTTTACAACAGTCATATTTATGCAAATCCCAAAGTACATATTTGCTTGACAGAGTACGAAAAAATATGGTGAGCATCATTACAAATGTGTAAGATCCGATCTGCACGGAGCGCCACGCTGCTGTCAGCGAAAGCCAAATCCGGATGATTAACGCTCCTCATCTTCCAGGAAACGGTTGACATAAATAAGAAGCAGATTGGAGGCCAACGCTGTGCTGCTCTGCCCCCTGCTGGTGAGAGAGGGACAAGTACTCATTGTATTATTACTGCCAATGAATGATATTGATTAAAAGGATATGCCATAAATGTCTGATAGGTGGGGGGGGGGGGGGGGGGGGGGGGGGATCTCAAGAATGAGGCCTGTCTCACGTCACTTTGAATCGAGAGGTGGCTGTAGCGCATGCGCAGCTTTTTCCATTCAAGGTCCGAAAATAGGCGAGTAAGCGCGCTTGGCTATCTTCAGTACTGACCCATTTTATAAACAAAAAAAAAAAAGGAGTTACTACGGCTATGGAAGGGCCTTATGTATGGGGCCTTATTTCTTCTATATGTCGACGCCACCACATTAACTAAATCTCCCACCATAGCCCCAACACAATGGCGGTTATTTACATACCGCGCTACACCTCTTTTTGTGACCTTTTAGGGCTCATGAACACGACCGCATGTATTTTGCAGTATGCAAAAAAACAGATCCGTAAACAGGGGAGGGCAAATCCAGTCAAGTGGCCAATTTTTTAGCCCCGCCCATTATTTAAAGCCCCTCCTACATATAATAGGCCACTCCCAACAAACACTTTATAGCTGACATTCTATAGTTGAGGCCGGTCTCTACACATCATACGGAGAGGGGAGGACCTGTCCGGGCTGCACTGCCTGCTTATATAACAGGCTACAGCCAGGAAGCTCCTCCGCTCTCCTTCCTCCCCAGATCCTGCTCAAGGCTTGTGGTTCCCCCCACCATCTGCCACCCGCCCGTGGCCTGCTGCCCCCTTTGCCGTCCTCACCCAACTCTGAATCCTCCTTCTGCAAATGGCAGGGGGAGGAGCCTGAGCATCTCCTCTCCTACATAGCGCCCCCTACCTCTTACATCCAGTGATGTCACCTTTGTTGTAGACGTTCTCTTTCTTTATCTTCTCCATTCAGACCAGACCGCCATGATGATTTTTCTGCCATCTCCCGTCTCTGCTGAGATTGAGAAACAGACATTAGTTTCCCACATTTCCATCATCTTCACATCTTCTGAACACCCTTTCCTGCCACCCCCAATACTATGCCCGCTGTGCCCCCCAATACTATACTGCAGAAACAGTCCCCCTGGAAATACTACTACCACACAGATAGTGCCCCCAATACTGTGCCCGCTGTGCCCCCCAATACTATACTGCAGAAACAGTCCCCCTGGAAATACTACTACCACACAGATAGTGCCCCCAATACTGTGCCCGCTGTGCCCCCCAATACTATACTGCAGAAACAGTTCCCCTGGAAATACTACTACCACACAGATAGTGCCCCCAATACTGTGCCCGCTGTGTCCCCCAATACTATACTGCAGAAACAGTCCCCCTGGAAATACTACTACCACACAGATAGTGCCCCCAATACTGTGCCCGCTGTGCCCCCAATACTATACTGCAGAAACAGTACCCCTGGGAATACTACTACCACACAGATAGTGCCCCCAATACTGTGCCCGCTGTGCCCCCAATACTATACTGCAGAAACAGTTCCCCTGGAAATACTACTACCACACAGATAGTGCCCCCAATACTGTGCCCGCTGTGCCCCCCAATACTATACTGCAGAAACAGTTCCCCTGGAAATACTACTACCACACAGATAGTGCCCCCAATACTGTGCCCGCTGTGCCCCCAATACTATACTGCAGAAACAGTACCCCTGGGAATACTACTACCACACAGATAGTGCCCCCAATACTGTGCCCGCTGTGCCCCCAATACTATACTGCAGAAACAGTTCCCCTGGAAATACTACTACCACACAGATAGTGCCCCCAATACTGTGCCCGCTGTGCCCCCCAATACTATACTGCAGAAACAGTCCCCCTGGAAATACTACTACTACTACACAGATAGTGCCCCCTTCAACAATTATTGGCACACAGTGCTCTAAAAAATAACTGCGCCCAGACACTAATAGTATAAAGATAATGTCCCCCAAAAATAATTGGGCTAAGCTGATACTGTGCCAGGGTGCCCCCTAAAGTAACAGTGTTCCCCAAAATCCCACCAATAGAAATCATTCTCTGCCAGAGCACACTTAGTAGTAATAATGCCCCTATAGTGCCCATACTAGTAATCATGTTCCTCATAGCACCCCAGTAGTAGTAAAGCTCCCCATAATACCCCCTAGTAGTACTAATTTTCCCTATAATATGACAGTACATGAAATACCCCCGCTTAGTGCCCGCAGTTGAGCTAATGTCCCCATAATGTATGCCAGTATAAAATACCCCTATATAGTGCCCCAGTAAATGCCCTCATAGTGCTCCTCTCCCCCTTCCCCATAGTGTCCCCCATAATATGCCAGTAAAAAATGCTCCTTCTTAGTGCCCCCAGAAGATGCCCCTATAGTGCTCCTCCCCCCCCATAATGTGCCAGTAAAAAATGCCCCTTCTTAGTGCTACCAGATGCCCCAACAGTACTCCATTCCCCCATAGTGCCCCCAAATAATGCCCCATAGTGCCGCTCTCCCCTATAATGCCTCCCATAATGTGCCAGTAAAAAATGCCCCCTTAGTGCCACTAGATGCCATAGTGCCCCCCATAATGTGCCAATGAAAAAGGCCCCTTTGGAGCCCCCACTTCCCCATAGTACCCCCAAATAATGCCCCTATAGTGCCAACAGATGCCCCATAGTGCCACTCTCCCCTATAGTGCCCCCCATAATGTGCCAATAAAAAAAAAGTCCATTTAGAGCCCCCAGAGTGCTCCTCTCCCCCATGGTGCCCCCTCCACATAATGTGCCAGTAAAAAATGCCCCCATAGTGCCCCCCCCCAAAAATGGGCAAGAAATAAATGCCCACAGAGTGCCACCCCCAAAAAAATGGGGCTGTAAGAAATGCCAGCTCCCCCCGCAAAGAAAAACCCCCCCAAAAAAACACTAATGCTTACCTCCATCAGCAGCGATGCCATGCAGGCCTCTTCCGGCCTGTGTCCCCCGCTGTGTGCTGCCCGGCTCAGGCGGCGCGATGATAATTACATCATCGCGCTGCCTTGCCGGCCTCTGATAGGCTGAAGGCATTAGTGCCTGCGGCCTATCAGAAGAACAGGGAAGGGACACGCCTCTCCCTCCCCTGCCGCAGCACAGCACAGACATCTGTATCGCTGTCCTGAGGACGGCGATACAAATGAATATGTTGATGAGCGCTTCCACAATGGAAGCTCTCATCTCCTACTGCCCCCCCCACAGCCGCCGGCAACTAGAACCAGGGCCGTGCCGCCTGTGGTGATCGACGGTGCGGCCCTGAGGGATTAAAAAAATATATATATATATTTGTTAAAGACGGCCCAGCGGACGTTTTTTTAGGGCGGCCTGGGGGGCAATTGCCTCCCTGCCCGTTCCTGTCCGTAAACAATACGGATGAAGTCTGTGTGCATTCCGTATTTTGCGGAACGGAACAGCTGGCCCCTGATAGAACAGTACTATCCTTCGTAATGCGGACAATAATAGGACATGTTCTATTTTTTTTTGCGAAACGGACATATGGACATACGGAAACGAAATGCACACAGAGTAACTTCAGTTTTTTTTTTTGCGGATCCATTGAAATGAATGGAACGGAACGGACACGGAGAAAAAATACGTTCCTGTGCATGAGCCCTCAAACTGTTTTGTTGCAAGGGTGTTTTTACACCACGTTCAACATTTGGGCGTGGTGAGGGAGTAACAGGGGCCAGAAGATTGACTCCCCTTTAAGCAGCATACTGTTGCCCCCTAGTGGGTGAAAAGTACATAAATTCTATTTGCTTAGAGTACTTTCATAGCACTGGTGTGAAGCTCCGGCATGCAGGGGCATAGCTATAGTGGGTGCAGAGGTAGCAGTCGCTACCGGGCCCAGGAGCCTGAGGGGGCCCAAAGACCCTGGTGCCTCACAAGAAGACACTGGTATTATAGAAAGTGCATGCTGGGAGGGCTCGGTTACAGATCTTGCTCTAGGTCCGAGAATCTTCAAGTTATGCCTCTGGCTGAAGGGAAGGGGTTAGGTCAAGAATTTGGCATGGGGGGGGTTGCCGTTTCCATTTTTGCCTCATGCTGCAGGAGGGCTATGTGCTTCCCGGCCCCTGGCCACTAAGCACTGAAGGAAGGCGGCCTACGCTGAACTCTTGCACCAGGGCCCATGAGCCTTTGGCTATGGCCCTGCCGGTAGACGAGGGGAGAATCGGCTTGCATGCAGCGGTTTGTGTCCAGCCGGTTCTCCGCTTGTCTGCCTGGAATATGTACGGAACAGCCTGCCAGAATTCGTACCGGAAGTGTGAAAGTAGCCTAACTCATTATGTAAATATTAAAGGGGCTGTCTGATGAAGACATACAGAACGAGTGCCACTAGGAGGCTTACATGCAGCGCTTTATGATGCTGCAAGAGGGGGGTGCTTTGCTCAGCCAGGGAATAAATGGAGAGGGGTCGGTGCATGTGCACAGCTCTATCAATCCACTTCCATTCAACATTATGGGACTGTCGGAGATGAGCAGAGCAATGTACTCAACTACCTCCGCGGTCCCACAGAGTTGGAGTGGCAGCACACATGCAGGACTAGTGCTACATTGAAAAAATAGGGGAACATGAAGCCTTAATTTTTGTGATCAGTAGGGACCCCTGCCGATCAGACACTTATCCCCCTTATCCTGTATCCTATCACTTTTTCCACTATGGAATTTAATGCAAATTTGCAGCAAGTTCTTAATGTGTTGCATTTGGATTTGGGAAAAAATGGCTATGAAAGCACGTGAAAATCAATAGCAGGGCCACATTTTCCTTTCTATACCTATGGCCAGGTATATTTGCAACACAGAGCAAAGGGGGACATACCATAGAGGCAGACTATGCAGCTGCTATGGGGCCCTTGAAGAGAAGGGGCCCAGCGCTGGTTGAAACCCATCCTTATTGGATTCCCCCCTCTAGAGGAACTGCATAGAGAGGGGGAAACAAACACCATCTTCTGTATTTGGTGGCAAAACCTGGCATTATAACGGGGGCCCAGTCTGTGCTCTTCCGGGGGGGCCTCGCTTCTATAAACACCACTAATTTTAATGAAACGCGCGTTTTACCCTTCTCTAATATTTGCATCCCTCTGCCGCAGGGTTTGCTCGATGCCTTGAAGGGACGTGAGGATCAGGAAGTATTTGTTACTATTATAAACACATTTTTAAGAAGGTTAATTGTTGGAGTCGCTCGTTTCCTCTCTGTCTCGGTGACATTAGACTATGTCAATGTTTGGCTGTTGAGCAGATTTTGGAGCAGCCATCTGCTGGCTGTGTCCTGGACTCTACCCATGTGTCAGAGGGGCTGCAGGTAATCAGGCTCGAATATGTGCAATATTTGTATTGTTGGCTATAGAGGTAGAACGTCCCGGGGGATACGGTTTTGCAATCACAGTTGTGTCACATATTGTGTAATGTTACATCACTTGAAAATTTAACGAGACGTAACTTTTTTGATGCAGTTTTTAAAAAAGCCAAAACCAGGAGGGGGTTAAAAAAAGGTGGACAAGTTGTATATGTCCCAGACTGCTGCAAATACAACCCGATAAGCTGGGTAAAGGATAGGAATCTCTTCATCCGAAAATTAAAATGGCGCAAATTCTTCCTCACACACAACAGAGATCAATGTCCTAGACTGGGGATAGAATATGAGGAATTATCAGACGTCAGATTACTGGCAGAAATGATGGAAGAGAGTGAACGGGACAGAGGAACAGCTAATCTTACCCCACTAGAATACGAGGCCCTGGAAACCCTCCATAGTGATCAGACCATGGTGATAAAACCCTCTGATAAAGGGGGAAATGTAGTGGTTTTAGATAATGATAAATATCGTGACATGTGTAAACGGATTCTTGATGATGGTTCATGCTATAAAAAATTGGATTGTAATCCCACAGAAACAGTGAGGAAGAGTATTTGAACACCCTGCAATTTTGCAAGTTCTCCCACTTAATAATTATGGAAGGGTCTGAAATTCACATTGTAGGTACATTCCCACTCTGAGAGACAGAATAAAAAAATAAAATAAATTCAGGAAATCACATTGTATGATTTTTAGAGAATTTGTCTTGCACTGCTAAACATACTGTAAGTATTTGAACATCTGAGAAATAGCAAGAATTCTGGCTCTCAAAGACCTGTTACTGTGCCTTTAAAAAGTCCACCTCTACTCCACTCATTAATCTAACTTAGTACCTGTCTGAGCTCTTTAAAGACCCCTGTCCACCCCACAGTCAGTCGGACACCAACTACTACCATGGGCAGTAGTGGGGCTCCATCAAGATCTCACCTCGTGGGGTATCACTGATGATGAGAAAGGTGAGGAATCAGCCCAGAACTACAAGGGAGGAGCTGGTCAATGACATGAAGAGAGCTGGGACCACAGTTTCAAAGGTCACTGTCGGTAGAACACTACACCGTTATGGTTTCAAATCATGCATTGCACGGAAGGTTCTCCTGCTCAAGTCATCACATGTCCAGGCCCGTCTGAAGTTAGCCAATGACCATCTGGATGATCCAGAGGAGGCATGGGAGAAAGTCATGTGGTCAGATGAGACCAAAGTAGAACTTTTTGGTCTAAACTTCACTCGTCGCGTTTGGAGGAGAAAGGAAGGATGAGTTGCTTCCCAAGAACACCATCCCTACTGTGAAGCATGGGGGTGGTAACATCATGCTTTGGGGGTGCTTTTCTGCGAAGGGGACAGGACGACTGCACTGTATTAAGGGGAGGATGAATGGGGCCATTTATTGTGAGATTTTGAGCAACAACCTCCTTCCCTCAGAGCATTGAAGATGGCTCGTGGCTGGGTCTTCCAACATGACAATGACCTGAAGCACAGCGCCAGGATAACCAAGGAGTGGCTCCGTAAGAAGCATATCAAGGTTCTGGAGTGGCCTAGCCAGTCTCCAGACCTAAATCCAATATAACATCTTTGGAGGGAGCTGAAACTACGTGTTGCTCAGCGACCGTCCTGAAACCTGACAGATCTAGAGGAGATCTGTGTGGAGGAGTGGGACAAAATCCCTGCTGAAGTGTGTGCAAACCTGGTCAAGAACTGCAGGAAACGTTTGACCTCTGTAACTGCAAACAAAGGCTCCTGTACCAAATATTAACACTGATTTTCTCAGGTGTTCAAATACTTCAGCAGTGCAAGACAAATACACTGCTCAAAAAAATAAAGGGAACACTTAAACAACACAATGTAGCTCCAAGTCAATCACACTTCTGTGAAATCAAACTGTCCACTTAGGAAGCAACACTGAGTAACAATCAATTTCACATGCTGTTGTGCAAATGGGATAGAAAACAGGTGGAAATTATAGGCAATTAGCAAGACACCCTCAATAAAGGAGTGGTTCTGCAGGTGGTGACCACAGAACACTTCTCAGTTCCTATGCTTCCTGGCTAATGTTTTGGTCACTTTTGAATGCTGGCGGTGCTTTCACTTTAGTGGTAGCATGAGACGGAGTCTACAACCCACACAAGTGGCTCAGGTAGTGCAGCTTATCCAGGATGGCACATCAATGCGAGCTGTGGCAGGAAGGTTTGCTGTGTCTGTCAGCGTAGTGTCCAGAGCATGGAGGCGCTACCAGGAGACAGGCCAGTACATCAGGAGACGCGGGGGAGGCCATAGGAGGGCAACAACCCAGCAGCAGGACCGCTACCTCCGCCTTTGTGCAAGGAGGAACAGGAGGAGCACTGCCAGAGCCCTGCAAAATGACCTCCAGCAGGCCACAAATGTGCATGTGTCTGCTCAAACGGTCAGAAACAGACTCCATGATGGTGATATGAGGGCCTGACGTCCACAGGTGGGGGTTGTGCTTACAGCCCAACACCGTGCAGGACGTTTGGCATTTGCCAGAGAACACCAAGATTGGCAAATTCGCCACTGGCGCCCTGTGCTCTTCACAGATGAAAGCAGGTTCACACTAAGCACATGTGACAGACGTGACAGAGTCTGGAGACGCCGTGGAGAACGTTCTGCTGCCTGCAACATCCTCCAGCATGACCGGTTTGGCATTGGGTCAGTAATGGTGTGGGGTGGCATTTTTTGGAGGGCCGCACAGCCCTCCATGTGCTCGCCAGAGGTAGCCTGACTGCCATTAGGTACCGAGATGAGATCCTCAGACCCCTTGTGAGACCATATGCTGGTGCGGTTGGCCCTGGGTTCCTCCTAATGCCAGACAATGCTAGACCTCATGTGGCTGGAGTGTGTCAGCAGTTCCTGCAAGACGAAGGCATTGATGCTATGGACTGGCCCGCCCGTTCCCCAGACCTGAATCCAATTGAGCACATCTGGGACATCATGTCTCGCTCTATCCACCAACGTCACGTTGCACCACAGACTGTCCAGGAGTTGGCAGAAGCTTTAGTCCAGGTCTGGGAGGAGATCCCTCAGGAGACCGTCCGCCACCTCATCAGGAGCATGCACAGGCGTTGTAGGGAGGTCATACAGGCACGTGGAGGCCACACACACTACTGAGCCTCATTTTGACTTGTTTTAAGGACATTACATCAAAGTTGGATCAGCCTGTAGTGTGTTTTTCCACTTTAATTTTGAGTGTGACTCCAAATCCAGACCTCCATGGGTTGAAAAATTTGATTTCCATTTTTTAATTTTTGTGTGATTTTGTTGTCAGCACATTCAACTATGTAAAGAACAAAGTATTTCAGAAGAATATTTAATTAACTCAGATCTAGGATGTGTTATTTTTGTGTTCCCTTTATTTTTTTGAGCAGTGTACATTCTCTAAAAATCATACAATGTGATTTCCTGAATTCTTTTTATTTATTCTGTCTCTCAGAGTGGGAATGCACCTACAATGTGAATGTCAGACCCCTCCATGATTTCTAAGTGGGAGAACTTGCAAAATCGCAGGGTGTTCAAATACTTCTGTTCCTCACTGTACGTTTAAAAGGGAGCTAATACAAATCCTTGATGGAGCCAAACAACAACATCTCATTAGCAAAGGGGAGTACGCGTTCCTGCTACCCAAATTCCCAATACCTCCATCATTTTACAATCTCCCCAGGATACATAAAGGTACATCACCCCTCAAAGGGAGACCTATTGTATCAGGAATTGGGAGCTTAATAGAAGGAATCAGCACCTACGTGGATAGGATTTTGCAGCCATTTGTAGTCCGCCTACCATCCTACGTACGTGACTCTATGGATGTTTTGAGACGCCTCAATGACATACAGTGTGAGGAGGGCACACTATTGGCGAGTCTCGATGTAGAAGCTCTTTATAGGTCCATCCCTCAGGAAAAAGGGTGTGAAACCATCAGATCATTCTTGACTGAAAGGGGGACACATCTAGTATCACATAATGAATTTGTGGCAGAACTGCTACAGTTTATCCTTAAACGGAACATCTTCTCCTTTTACCGTACCATCTACCACCAGCTCAGGGGAGTGGCAATCGGGAGTCCATGTGCCCCGACTTTTGCGAACCTCTACCTGGGCTGGTGGGAAAAGGAGATTGTCTTTGGTGAAAGGATGGAAAGATGGACCTCATCTATTTTATTGTGGATGAGGTTCATAGATGATGTGTTCATCCTGTGGAGAGGCACTAGCGCTGAGTTTGAACACTTTGTCTCCACACTGAACGTTAATGAGATGGGTTTATTCTTTACACATGAGCATCAGCGATACTCATCTTACACTTCTGGACTTATCAATCACCATAGACCAATCTAGAAAGCTGGTGACCAAGATGTATCGCAAATCTACGGCCACTTACGCCCTTCTGCAGTGGAACAGCGGACGCTCTACCCCATTGAAGTACGGGATCCCGAAAGGACAATACGTTAGGGCCCGTAGAAACTGCTCCGAGTGGGCAGACTTTAAAATGGCGGCAGGAGACCTTCGAAGGAGGTTCTCGCAGAGGGGATATACCCCCAGTCCTCCCTCAAAAAAAAAAAAGAGTACCATCATGCTGCTGGTTGTAAAAGGGAAAGTTTATTATATCCCAAGAAGAGGGAGACTTGAGGACGGTCAAGTGAGGATTTTTGGCACCTTTGATATAGCACATCGAGAAGTACGCGCTATTTTGCAGGATACATGGTCAATTTTAAGATCCGATCCGGATGTGGGAGAATACCCGCTCATCACATACCGGAGAGGAGGCAATTTAAGAGACAAATTGGTCTGCAGTGCATTCAAAACCCCTATAAAGGAAACCTGGCTCCTACAAAGACCATGCGGCACGTTCAGATGCGGGAACTGTGGCGCATGTAGAGTGATTAAGAAAGGCGACACAGTGACCAGCGCAGTAACAGGACGCAACTACAGGAGAAGATCTTTTATTAATTGTAAAACTGTAGGCGCGGTATATGTGGCGACCTGCATCTGTCACAAAGAGGGAATTCAGAAGGAGAATAGGGGAACACCTCTCCGATATCACCAAGGGAGGCGACACTCCAGTGGCACAACATGTGGCAATACACCATGCAGGAGAAGAAGAGAATTGTATTAGGTTTCAAGGGCTTGAACACATCAAGGGATCCACAAGAGGAGGCGATACTGATAACCTCTCTTTACGAAAAGAGGCAGAATGGACGTTTAGACTTCAGCCCGTGAAACTACAAGGTTCTAAATAAATTCATATCATATACGTGTTTTATAGGATAGTGCAGCCCTTAGGGCTGTTTCACACGAGCGAGTCCATTGCGGGAATCACGCTCCGTGTGTGTGTGTGATCCTCCGCTCTGGACTTGGCATTATCATGGTTTATAATGCTGTGTGTCTCTGCATGGCCTTTTTTCCACAGAATCATAGTGACATAAAGCTGTCAGAAAAGTAGAAATAAGGTCAAGCAGAGACACACAGCATTATAAACCATGATAATGCCAAGTCCAGAGCCGAGGATCACACTCACACACGGAGCGTCAATCCCGCAATGGACTCGCTCGTGTGAACCAGCCCTTACTGTCCTCCTTCCGCATCGCCCACGTTGATCAGGTAGTGACCGGTCGTGTACCTCTATCCCCTACTGCTAGTGAATATGTCACCTATTTTCTAGTGTTACAATCTATACCTGATACTGGTATTTTGAGATCATGGTGCCAGGGTTACATGTGCTACGTACCCCTATACTGGTTATGGATGCTGCCAAAGTGGGTTTACTAACCAGTACGTGTAGGGTTAACTTGTATGCGGGCATCCTTTAATATAGTTTTCAATCAGGTACTTTCGCACATGAGAATAACATATTACATGTTAGCGCAACAGATGGCGATCCCCTTGCGATAGTTACGCTGAATGAAAATCTTTTTCCACTATCACCCCTTTGGTTATCGGGCCACTCAATCCATTATGATGTCTCCTCACAATGGCAAGTTATGGCCGCATTAGGGTCCATTCAAACGTCCGGAATTTTGCGGAACAGGTGCAGACCCATTCATTTTCAATGGGGCTGGAATGTGCTGTCCGCATCCGCACTTCTGTTCCGCAAAAAAATGTCCTATTCTTGTCCGCAATTGCAGACAACAAAAGGCATTTTCTATGTGAGTGCCGGCGATGCGCGGTCCGCAAAATGCACATTGCCGGTGTCCGTGTTTTGCGGATCCGCAAAACACATACGGACGTGTGAATGGACCCTTATACTCACCGTTACAATTACTCATTACCATCCCCGAATCGAGTGACAGGAGAAGAGGTGTGGTTCACACCCCCCTCGTCAGATTGGACGGACTGTCATGTAGCTCCACCCATGGGAGGCGTGGCTATCTTTAACTAGTGGCAAGCGGCGGCCGTCTTGGTGCCCAAGGCTAGGCATCGCTGCACGCTCATTATTCATAGCGTGCGGCGCCTCAGTATGTTTGTCCTGTTCCCGCGTTACAGACTCCTGATAAAAAGGCTGGCATGTCCAGCTTTAGAAACGCGTCGAGTAGGGACGCTAAATAGGGAAACGGCACATGGTAGCAGTTAGGGGTATTTTTATATAGTCAGCAACTGTGATCTCCCCAGACCAGAGTCCTACCCCAGTGGGCTGTAGGTCAAGCTCAAAATCTTGTCTACAATCTAGACATAGCCTTAGTCCTCTGTCCCGATGATATTAGCATTTGTACCCACGCCCTGGTTCCCACATCGGAGGGATTATAAATGGCGCATGCTAGTGGGGTCCTGTTACATATTTTACAATGGGGCTCGGTTTGCTTTCACAGTTGCCACCTGTATGTGCTGTCCTCAGTCTGGTCTGAAATACATTGCGCAGGAAGTGCCACCTATCTCCTCACCCTCCCGTCAATGTTCCTCGCTTTGTTGACATTGCGAGACCAATTACACCTCAGCTCCGGTTTGTATTGTTGGGTGGAGGTGACAGGGAATAATTTATAGAGGAGTCTGTGCCAAAAAATAGAGCCACTATATACTTGACTGAGAGCCAAGCAGCCTCCGAAAACAAAACCCAGCAGACTGCCACATTCAGAGACGTCGGGATGGAAAAACAGAAATGTATTAAAAAAAATAAAAATAAAAATAAAAAAAAAGTAAAAAACAGCCAATACCTTTCTTTTAGGATCTGTTCCTACGTCTTGCCTTCAATGAGGGTGTCTAAGATTATAAAATATGGTCCATTTCTTCCAAAAACAGTGCCTCACCTGTGCATGGGCTGTGACTGGTACTGCAGGTCACTTCACGCGTTATGGATTTTACTGTGGATTTGCACAAATCCATAGCAAATCTGCAGTATAATGTGCAGGCCGCCGCCGCCGTTCTGAAGACCCCATTCAGGCAAGGGCCTAGAGAGATTAGAAATGTTAAAGGGGTTTTCCCCATCACATACAATGGGGGCATATCGCTAGGATATGCCCCCCCCTTGTCTGATAGGTGCGAGTCCCTCTGGGACCCGCACCAACAACGAGAACAGAGCGGGGAAATTAATGAAGGGCGCACTGCGCATGCGCAGCTGCCCTCCATTCATTTCAATGGGGTCGCCGAAAATAGCCAAGCGCTGGCTGGGATATTTCCGTCTGCCCCATAGAAATGAATGGGAGCAGGGGCCGCGCGGGCGCAGTGCTCTCCCATTCACTTGTATGGGAGCAGCGGGGAGCTCCAGCCACCACTCTCCTCGCTCCGTTCTCCTCGTCGGTGCAGGTCCCAGAGGTCGGACCCACAATGGGGGGCATATCTTATGCCCCCATTGTATATGATGGGAATAACCTTTTAAAGCAAAAATCTAAAAAAAATTAAAACAATTAACTGTATGCATCTTATAAAATTATCAGCAAAAAGTCTTATATTTAAATAACCATAAAAACTAAGACCATAATAAGTTAAGGTTCAATTTGCACCTAAAAAACCCCAAACATTCCCCCCTCCCCCCTGTATACAATAATGCATCACTTAATTAATATGTGCTATGAAAACTCCAGGCAATGGTTTACTCTCATATAAACTGCTAAGCACACAACGCGAGCACTAAAACAACACAAGTGTCCAAATAACAGAACCGTCCCTGTGTAAATACAGGCGACAGGATGTTAATTAGAGGAACTGTATTTTCCAATACATCCTGGGATATATGGGGTGAACTTCCCAGATATTCAGCAGTATTCAGGGAAACCGGCCGGGCTCCTATAGGGAGCAGGTTAACTGAGCCCCCTTTCCCCCGGATTCCGCCCAAGAGCCACTTGATTTTTACCAGTCACTGCCCTGGACCAGGGATGTCCCACCTGCGGCCCTTCAGCTGTTTCAAAACTACAACTTCCAGCACGCCTGGACAGCCTACAGCTATTAGGGCATGCTGGGAGTTGTAGTTTTGCAACAGCTAGAGGGCCGCAGGTTGAGCATCAGGAAATGTAAAATGATCTCCTTCACTACCTTAGACCGCCAGGGGTTTTACAGATTAGATCAGTTTCAGAAGAGTGTGTTCACTCCGCGCCGGAGCGTTATTTCCCAGCTTGAACTCTGCTCCTGCGACCTTTATAATGTTGTGTGTCCCTGCCCCGACCACCGCTGTAATGAATTGTACGGGCGGCATGTTGGTACAATTCATAATAGTGGATGCCAGTCAGGGACACACAGCATTATAACGCCATGAAGTCCCGTCACAGGAGCCGAATGCAGGCTAGGAAAGATGGCTCCAACAGGAAGCGTGATTTCCAGAGTGAACATGCTCGCCTGAAACTTGCCTTACCCTTTTACTACCCTAGACCCCCAAGGATTCTGAGATTCAAGACATACTGACAAAGGTTGGTGAGAGGACAGGTCATACTTTGCTGATGCCCAGGGGCTTCAGAAGGGCAGAGCTGACTCCCCAGTCTGTCCATCCACATGCACCAATTGTTTTTCTAAAATAAAGAAATATAGCAACTTTGCAATTAGTGTCATTTAAAAATCCTTAATTTTGTGTATAAAGCCGCTGTGCAGACTTGTATGTCTCCATGGTAACAGACTACAAACAAACCCTGTGTAGTCTGTTCCTGCTGATCTGTTTGTAGCGAACATTCTCACGGACCTTTATGCCTCCCTATGCGGCAGTAGGTTTATCTTCCAGAAACGGTGCCGCACCTATCCATGGGTTTTGTGTGGTATTGTAGATTCCCCTTTCATTTCAATGAATACCAGACCCAACCCATGTACAGGTGCGGTGCTGATAAAAACATGGCTCATTTTGAGAAGTGGACCATGTTTTTATAATTCTGCACAAACCCTTTATCCCGCAATATTGGATAACATGACACAGAGCATCCCCCCCAAACACTATAAACCACTTGTGGGCAGACCAGCTGGATCGCTAGATATGGAGGTGAATTATAGTTAATATGCATGGCAAAGCTAAGTGACAAGTCCGGTGATGGGTGGAATGGCAGCCATATTGAATGTCACCAAGCTTTAGGATGTACCATTATGTGCTGAATGGCATCAGGATGTGGGGAAACCGTGCAAACCGTGCTGCTTATTGGCTGTGCTGCACACTACTGGTTCCTCTCGAGTACACCCTAAGGGCTCATTCACACAGCCGTTGCCATATTGCGGCCCGCATACACCGAGTCCGCAATACACGGGGCACCGGCCGCGTGCACTCCGCGCATCACGGATGGGGACC
Organism: Bufo bufo; assembly: GCF_905171765.1. NCBI lineage: Eukaryota > Metazoa > Chordata > Amphibia > Anura > Bufonidae > Bufo > Bufo bufo. Next base: position 16,727,496 of record NC_053398.1, on the reverse strand, counting down.
CATTCACTTGAATGGGTCCGCAAATCCGGAGATGCGGTGCGGAACGAAACCACACAGAAGTACTACGGAGTGCTTCCTGGGGTTCTGCTCTGTGCCTCCGCACTGCAAAAAGATAGTACTTGCTCTATCTTTTTGCGGAACGGACGGATAGCGGACCCATTCAAGTGAATGGGTCCGCGATCCGCATGGGGCTGGCCCATGGTCAGTGCCCATGCATTGCGGACCGCAATTTGCAGTCCACAGCACGGGCAACACACGGTCGTGTGAACAAGCCCTTATATTAACCTTTTTCATGGAGGGGGGTGCTCTTTAAACCGAACCCCTAAGGTAATTTGTGCCGTCCTAGCTGACAGCAGGGTATGACAGAAGGAGATATATACGACTTTATACGATTTCAGTAAGGGCTCATGCACACAAATGTATTTTATTTTTTTGTGTCCGTTCCGTTTTTTCTTGTGGCCCGTATGCAGAACCATTTACTTCAATGGGGCCGCAAAAAAAACAAAAAACAAAATGACTCCGTGTGTATTCCGTGTCCGTATGGCTGTTCTGCAAGAAAACTAAACATGTCCTATTATTGCCCGCTTTACGGACAAGGATAGGTTTTATTTAGCAGCCGGCTGTTCCGTTTCGCAAAATGTGGAATGCACATGGCCAGCATCCGTGTTTGCGGACTGAAAAACATCCAACAGTCATGTGCATGAGCCCTAAAAGACTCATACAGAAGAAGGTAAGGGCTCCGCAAATAGCAGTCCGCACTGCATGGGCACTGGTAGTGTGCACTCCGTGGTGCGGATGTGTACCCATTGACTTGAATGTGTCCGCGATCAGCAAAATACGGCCAAAGACAGGACATGTGTTATCTTTTGTGGTGCAGAGGCACAGACCTGAAAGTCCACGAAAGCGCTTTGTTCCATAAAAGATACAACATGTCCTGTCTTTGGTCGTATCTTGCGGATCACAGACCCATTCAAGTCAATGGGTCCACATCCGCAGCAAGGAGTGCACACGTCGGCCAATGCCCGTAGATTGTAGAACCGCCGTGTGCAATACGGGCAAAGGGCCCTTATGTTCGTGGGCATGAGCCCTAAAAAGCAGAGTAAATTGTGACAGGACTCCTAGGAGAGAATAAGAGTCCATCTGACCCTGCCCACACATGATGATTGACAGCCTTCTCTGTATATACAGGGAGAGCGGTCAATCACTGTGTATGGGTGGGGTAATCTGGACTCTCACTGTCTCTCCTAGGAGTCCTGCCAGGATTTACTCAGAAATCTTGCTTCGTTCAAATCATATAAATGTACAGTTGTGGCCAAAAGTTTTGAGAATTACATAAATATTGGAAAAGTTGCTGCTTAAGTTTTTATAATAGCAATTTGCATATACTCCAGAATGTTATGAAGAGTGATCAGATGAATTGCATAGTCCTTCTTTGCCATGAAAATTAACTTAATCCCAAAAAAAAATTTCCACTGCATTTCATTGCTGTCATTAAAGGACCTGCTTAGATCATTTCAGTAATCGTCTTGTTAACTCAGGTGAGAATGTTGACGAGCACAAGGCTGGAGATCATTATGTCAGGCTGATTGGGTTAAAATGGCAGACTTGACATGTTAAAAGAAGGGTGATGCTTGAAATCATTGTTCTTCCATTGTTAACTATGGTGACCTGCAAAGAAACGCGTGCAGCCATCATTGCGTTGCATAAAAATGGCTTCACAGGCAAGGATATTGTGGCTACTAAGATTGCACCTCAATCAACAATTTATAGGATCATCAAGAACTTCAAGGAAAGAGGTTCAATTCTTGTTAAGAAGGCTTCAGGGCGTCCAAGAAAGTCCAGCAAGCGCCAGGATCATCTCCTAAAGAAGATTCAGCTGCGGGATCGGAGTGCCACCAGTGCAGAGCTTGCTCAGGAATGGCAGCAGGCAGGCGTGAGCGCATCTGCACGCACAGTGAGGCCAAGACTTTTGGAAGATGGCCTGGTGTCAAGAAGGGCAGCAAAGAAGCCACTTCTCTCCAAAAAAAACATCAGGGACAGATTGATCTTCTGCAGAAAGTATGGTGAATGGACTGCTGAGGACTGCGGCAAAGTCATATTCTCCGATGAAGCCTCTTTCCCATTGTTTGGGGCATCTGGAAAAAGGCTTGTCCGGAGAAGAAAAGGTGAGCACTACCATCAGTCCTGTGTCATGCCAACAGTAAAGCATCCTGAGACCATTCATGTGTGGGGTTGCTTCTCATCCAAGGGAGTGGGCTCACTCACAATTTTGCCCAAAAACACAGCCATGAATAAAGAATGAAACCAAAACACCCTCCAACAGCAACTTCTTCCAACAATCCAACAACAGTTTGGTGAAGAACAATACATTTTCCAGCACGATGGAGCACCGTGCCATAAGGCAAAATGGATAACTAAGTGGCTCGGGGACCAAAACGTTGACATTTTGGGTCCATGGCCTGGAAACTCCCCAGATCTTAATCCCATTGAGAATTTATGGTCAATCCTCAAGAGGCGGGTGGACAAACAAAAACCCACTAATTCTGACAAACTCCAAGAAGTGATTATGAAAGAATGGGTTGCTATCAGTCAGGAATTGGCCCAGAAGTTGATTGAGAGCATGCCCAGTCGGATTGCAGAGGTCCTGAAAAAGAAGGGCCAACACTGCAAATACTGACTCTTTGCATAAATGTCATGTAATTGTCGATAAAAGCCTTTGAAATGTATGAAGTGCGTGTAATTATACAGTTGCAAGAAAAAGTATGTGAACCCTTTGGAATGATATGGATTTCTGCACAAATTGGTCATAAAATGTGATCTGATCTTCATCTAAGTCACAACAATAGACAATCACAGTCGGCTTAAACTAATAACACACAAAGAATTAAATGTTACCATGTTTTTATTGAACACACCATGTAAACATTCACAGTGCAGGTGGAAAAAGTATGTGAACCCCTAGACTAATGACATCTCCAAGAGCTAATTGGAGTGAGGTGTCAGCCAACTGGAGTCCAATCGATGAGATGAGATTGGAGGTGTTGGTTACAGCTGCCCTATAAAAACACACACCAGTTCTGGGTTTGCTTTTCACAAGAAGCATTGCCTGATGTGAATGATGCCTCGCACAAAAGAGCTCTCAGAAGACCTACGATTAAGAATTGTTGACTTGCATAAAGCTGGAAAGGGTTATAAAAGTATCTCCAAAAGCCTTGCTGTTCATCAGTCCACTGTAAGACAAATTGTCTATACATGGAGGAAGTTCAGCACTGCTGCCACTCTCCCTAGGAGTGGCCGTCCTGTAAAGATGACTGCAAGAGCACAGCGCAGACTGCTCAATGAGGTGAAGAAGAATCCTAGAGTGTCAGCTAAAGACTTACATAAGTCTCTGGCATATGCTAACATCCCTGTTAGCGAATCTACGATACGTAAAACACTAAACAAGAATGGATTTCATGGGAGGACACCACAGAGGAAGCCACTGCTGTCCAAAAAAACCATTGCTGCACGTTTATAGTTTGCACAAGAGCACCTGGATGTTCCACAGCAGTACTGGCAAAATATTCTGTGGACAGATGACACCAAAGTTGAGTTGTTTAGAAGAAACACAAAACACTATGTGTGGAGAAAGAGGCACAGCACACCAACATCAAAACCTCATCCCAACTGTGAGGTATGGTGGTGGGGGCATCATGGTTTGGGGCTGCTTTGCTGCGTCAGGGCCTTGACGGATTGCTATCATCGAAGGAAAAATGAATTCCCAAGTTTATCAAGACATTTTGCAGGAGAACTTAAGGCCATCTGTCCACCAGCTGAAGCTCAACAGAAGATGGGTGTTGCAACAGGACAACGACCCAAAGCATAGAAGTAAATCAACAACAGAATGGCTTAAACAGAAGTAAATCCGCCTTCTGGAGTGGCCCAGTCAGAGTCCTGACCTCAACCCGATTGAGATGCTGTGGCATGACCTCAAGAAAGCGATTCACACCAGACATCCCAAGAATATTGCTGAACTGAAACTGTAAAGAGGAATGGTCAAGAATTACTCCTGACCGTTGTGCACGTCTGATCTGCAACTACAGGAAACGTTTGGTTGAAGTTATTGCTGCCAAAGGAGGTTCAACCAGTTATTAAATCCAAGGGTTCACATACTTTTTCCACCTGCACTGTGAATGTTTACATGGTGTGTTCAATAAAAACATGGTAACATTTAATTTTTTGTGTGTTATTAGTTTAAGCAGACTGTGATTGTCTATTGTTGTGACTTAGAGGAAGATCAGATCACATTTTATGACCAATTTGTGCAGAAATCCATAGGATTCCAAAGGGTTCACATACTTTTTCTTGCAACAGTATTTCACTGCACCACAGAAACAACTGAAACAAAGATCTAAAAGCAGTTTAGCAGCAAACTTTGTGAAAAACTAATATTTTTGTCATTCTCAAAACTTTTGGCCACGACTGTGTATATCTCAGATCTCACCTCTTCTCAGATAGGACGGCAGAAGTCACCTGACCGGGTTCATGTTAAATAAATTTCAATGTAGGTCGTAGATCAGAACCTCTACTTTAAGATGTCCAAGCGGTCCAGGGTGGTAACGCCCCTCGGCTGAGGTAGTATATTAGGACACAGGTGCTCGATGATGTCACGCTTCTATACAATAACACTCTATGTACTATATGCACTATTAGTAGGTGGCATTTCCAGATAGCCAAAACCAACATCCACACCTCCTCCATAGTTTATTAAAAATGTCACTGGCCGGGGCTCAGGACACAACATTGGGTGCTATTGTTTAGGTTGTTACTAACGAATGGATTAAGACGAACGAGGCCAAGTTAGAAATTACTACTAAAATCACAGTGAGAAATGACCAGTGTAAAGGACGCCACAGTTCTCCGATTTTCCTGTGCTGGGACTGACGTGGTGGGGTCTTGCTTCAAGGAGATTTACACAATTCCATTTTCTTCTGCAGGAAGAGCAGCGGGGTCCAGGCCAAGTTGTTTCATCTGCACCGCAATGTCAAACAGGTAGTCGTAACACTCGCACCTGGAAGAGACATAAGCCATGGTTACGGGGGAGTCCATCAACCCTTTACTGTAGCTTAATCTGCAGACTGGAAAAGGTTAAATCCTTGAAGGCCAAGGCCATTTGCATTTTTGTTTTTTCCTCCCCAAATTCCAAGAGCCATAACTTCTCAAATGTTCCGTTCACATAGACATTTGACGGCTTACTTTCTGCGGGACAAGTTGTTTTTTTAATAGCACCAATTCATTTATCATGTCTTGTATTGGAAAATGGGGGTGAAATTAAAAAAAAACTAAACTCTGCCACATCGCACCCGCGCGATAAAAACTGAACAACGGAACGCAATCGCAGTCAAAACTGACTGCAATTGGGTACCTACCCGCGCGGGTTTTCCGCAATGCACCCGGAACGCATCCGGACCCCAAAACGTGACGCCCGTCTGAAAGAGGCCTAAGGCTACTTTCACACTTGCGGCAGTGTGATCCGCCGATCTGGATGTGACTGAAAGCATTTGTGAGACGGATCCGTAAGCGGATCCATCTGACAAATGCATTGCAAGAACGAATCAGTCTCTCCGCTTGTCATGCGGACAGACGGATCCGGCATTTTGAATGCCGAATCCGGCACTAATACATTCCTAAGGTGAAAAATGCTGAATCCGGCATTCCGGCAAGTCTTCAGTTTCTTTTGCCGGAGATAAAACTGTAGCATGCTGCGGTTTTATCTTTTGCCTGATCAGTCAAAACGACTGAACTGAAGACATCCTGATGCATCCTGAACGGATTGCTCTCCATTCAGAATGCATTAGGATAAAACTGATCAGTTCTTTTCCAGTATTGAGCCCCTAGGACGGACCTCTATGCCGGAAATGAAAAACGCTAGTGTGAAAGTACCCTAAAATATTAAGTTTAAATCCCCCCTTTCCCAATTTTACATAGAAAATATATAAACAATAACAACAATTTGGCTCCTAAATTTTTCAGTTAAGGAGCCAATGGCTACTAGGTATTTTTTTAAGTCTGGAGCACTGTATGCCTGTTTTAGTTGTAGAAAATGGTCCAAATGCAAGACAGCAAGAAAGCGGTCTTACATTTAGAAGCGGCGGCGGATGTGACAAAGTTACGGAGAGGCCTGCACCTCTACATAACTTCGGTGGATCCACCACCAGTGCAGGGCTTTATTAAGACCAGCGTCTAAAACGCCGGTCTTCATAAATGTGCCCCTTTGTTTTTACCATTGCACACAATATATATCATCAAGATTGAATATGATGTGAATCAGCCCATAAGTGTAGACATACATGGTCTTTGCTTTCTCCCAGGTATCTCCCCAGACGTAGACTCCGTGACGTCGGACCAGCACAGCGCAGGAATCTGGATACTCATCCATGGCTCTTGCCATTCGTTCTTTGAGGTCTTTTTCTTCGGGAGTATTCTCTACGATGGGAATCACCAGCATGTCATCGTATCTAGGAAATGAGCAAAATACATTTCATAAAGGCAATTTACTATCTGCATTCCTACGGAAAGTAGATCTGTCGTTACCTGTAATAGCCCCCACTGCTGCACTTCCTAATTCCTTTAATCATTTCTTGGTGCGTGATCTGGAATTCCTTCCCTGGAAATAGCAGCGTGGCCAGGACCGCGGCCTTAGAGTGAGTGTGGATCACTGCTCCAGCGCCTACAAGAACAAGGCGGCCATGTGACAATAGCACGGGCGTTCTACACGCGATACGTGTCCTAACGCAGGATTTACACAGATACATAAAGGAGATTCCAAGCAGTTATCTAGCATAGCCTAGAAATCATAATTAGTGCCATAAGTGCTCACATGACTGTATCCGTTTTGCGGACCACAAAGCACAGATAACGGCCGCGTGCGTCCCGCACATTCCGCCCTATGTTATAAATGCCCATTGTTGTCCAGAAAACGGACACGATTAAGACATGTATCTTTTTTTTTTGCAGAGTGTGCTGTCCGCATCTTTTTCGGACCCCATTGAAATGATTGCGTCTGCAACTGATTCACAAAATACGTGGATCGGATGCAGACCAAAAATACTATCGTGTGAACGGGGCCTTAAAAGGGTTTTCCATACTTTTAAAGGCTCATGCACACGAACGTATTTTCTTTCCACTTCCGTCTTTGTTTTGTTTCAATGGGTCCGCAATAACAACGGAAGTGTGTGCATTCCGTTTCCATATTTCCATTCCGCAAAAAAGTAGTGCATGTCCTATTATTGTCCGTAAATCACAGTCCGAGGCCCCATTCAAGTCGACTGGTCCACAAAAAATACGGAACACATCCGTATGTCATGGATCTATACTGTAGAAATGCTATGCCCAGCCCATATTGCTCATGTGTTTGGTGATTAATAAGTTACTGTTTCCAATCCGCAAAAAACAGATCGCATACGGAAACCATACGGATATGTTTTGTGGAATAACGGAACGGAAGAGGACTTAAATCAGAGAAAAAAAAAAACAAAACTAAAATACGGAACAATGGATCCGTGAAAAACGGACCGCAAAACAACAACAGTGGTGTGCATGAGCCCTAACACTTATGACCCATCATCAGGACAAGTCATCAATATGAGATCGGTGGGGGTACGACACCCTCCGATCAACTGTTATGAGGAGAAGACAGCTGCCATCCTGTCTCCCTTCCTACTCGCTGCCGCTATGTCTATGGCAAGCAGGAAGAGAGACAGGAGACGGCTCGTGCCTCCTCTTCATACAGCTGAACGGTGTGGGTGCCGTGTGTGGGACCCCCACCGATCTGATATCGATAGGTCATCAATACTAAAAGCCTGGAAAACCCCTTTAATGGAAAGTTACTGTACATGAATACCCTCATTATTGGGATCAGAGTTTTAGGACATATCTAATCAATATAAAAACCAGGGCTGTGGAGTCGGAGGCAATTTTGAATACCTGGAGTCGGAGTCGGCAAAAAATGAGCCAACTCCGACTCCTACTAGATTTAAATTGGAATAAAAAAAAATAAAAAAAAAGCAAGTTTAAATGTCCCAATTCACAAAAAGTTATAATTAATTACCGTATTTTTCGCCCTTTAAGACGCACCTAGGTTTTTGAGGAGGAAAATAAGAAAAAAAAAAATTTGAACCAAAAGGTGTGCTTTTGGTGGGTTTTGAACTGATGGTGGTCTGTGAATGACACTGTTATGGGGGGATCTGTGGATGACACTGTTATTGGGGCATCTGTGGGTGGCACTGTTTATGGGGGCATCTGTGGATGGCACTGTTATGGGGGATCATTGTGGGGGCATCTGTGGATGGCACTGTTATGGGGGGATCTGTGGATGACACTGTTATGGGGGGATCTGTGGATGACACTGTTATGGGGGCATCTGTGGATGGCACTGTTATGGGGGATCATTGTGGGGGCATCTGTGAATGACGCATATATAGCATCTTATCTTATGTGTCATCCACAGATCCCCCCATAACAGTGTCCCTGTGTAGTGAATGGGGGCCGGCATCTGTTTCTGTAATGGCAGCGGGGCCCGATGCCTGCTTCATTCATAAAATGGGCGGAGCAGGCGCGTGACGTATTGAGCTACGCTACGAGCGCCCGCCCGGCCTCCTGACTGCCAAGAAGTTAGTAGTAAGTCGTACAGCGCTGGATTTAAGATGATTAGAATACTTTAACAATACCCACAAGTTAGATATGATTACCGTATAGTACAGAGAGCGGGGCCCGGGGTAGTAGAATACAGTGACTGCACCGGGCCCCGCTGCCATTACAGAAACAGATGCCGGCCCCTCAGCCTATTCACCGGACGGTCGCAGCATTCGCCCCATAAGACGCACTGATATTTTTCCCCCACTTTTGTGAAAAATACGGTACTTCTCTACTGTAAGAATAAAGACCAATGCATGCAGTGCGTCACGTTACCGCAAAACGAACACGTTAAGTGACCATGAAGAAGCACGCTTTTCATATGCTTCACTATATGGCACGCAACGCACAGTTAAGGAGCGGCAATACTTATACTTTCCGTTGTGTTCCGCTGTTACAGGGAACGCAACGCCCATGGTTAACCTCGCCTCTCACTGATAACTGAGTAAGTAAATATGTTTTTTACAGGACTAGAGACACTTGTATAAGTGAAGGGAATGCAGGGCTCCAGATGGCGACCAAAATGGTCGTCAATGCGACTTAGAATTTACAAACGGCGACAAGACTTTTTAGTCTTGTCGCCATTTGCGACTAGACCCGCCGCCGCAGCTCTGAATACAGCGGCGGGCACAGGAGCTGATAGTTCTCTGCCCCGCCGCCGATGTTCTTCTCAGCAGCGCAGAGGAGGAGGAGTCTCTCCCTCCCCCCTGTGCTGCCGCCGCCAATAGGAAGAGAGACGGGAGGAGGAGGGGGAGGGGCGCCACCAATGTTTATTATACTGGGGTATTGGGGGGGGCGCACTGCGCCACCAATGAAGATAACTGACCTGTTAATACAAATACAGGAGGCGGGTGCTGGAATCAAATAGCCGGCACCCGACCTCTATGACAGGCAGCGGCACCTGAGGGGTTAACTGCGGCTGATCGCAGCTCCCGGTCATAGAGGTCGGGTGCCGGCTATTTGATTCCAGCACCCGCCTCCTGTATTTGTATTAACAGGTCAGTTATCTTCATTGGTGGCGCAGTGCGCCCCCCCCCCCCCCCCTAACACCCCAGTATAATAAACATTGGTGGCGCAGTGCCAATGAGGGTTAAAAAAATAAATAAAAATTAACTCGCCTCCTCCAATTGATCTCGCAGCTGCCGGTCTCCTGTTCTTTCTTCAGGACCTGTGGTGACATCACTAAGCTCATCACATGTGATGTACCATGTGATGAGCACAGTGATTGTATAGAAAGGACCAGCATTCGCTCTAGTAGTAATTTCAAGTAGATTTAATGGTCACATACAGGTGGTAAGTGACGCGTTTCGGCTACTGTGAGCCTTTGTCAAACATAATGGATACAAGTTGCAAACAATTTAAATAGCCCGCGATGGAGCCGGAAATGACATCAGGTTACCATGCACAGTGATGTCACCACAGGTCCTTTGACAGGTCCTGAAGAAAGAACAGGAGACCGGCAGCTACGCGATCATTTGGAGGAGGCGAGTTCATTATTATTATTTTTTTAACCCTCAATTGACCTTCTACTAAGCATTCTGTATTAAAGGATGCTATTATTTTCCCTTATAATCATGTTATAAGGGAAAATAACATAGTGGATAGACTTTCATCCTAGCAAACATGCGTGAAAAATCGCACCGCATCCTCACTTGCTTGCGATTTTCACGCAGCCACATTAACTTCTATGGGGCCTGCGTTGCGTGAAATACGCACAATACTGAACATGCTGCGATTTTCACGCAACGCACAAGTGATGCGTTAAAATCATCGCTCGTGTGCACAGCCCCATAGAAATGGATGGGTCCGGATTCAGTGCGGGTGCAATGCGTTCACCTCACGCATTGCACCCGGGCGGAAAACTCGCCCGTGTGAAAGGGGCCTAAGGGTGAATAGGACAAGGGCTCCAGCCCCTAAGGGGGCTAATAGTAAGAAAAAAAAATGAAAAAAAACAAACACTAAGGCTACTTTCACACTTGGGGCAGTATAATCCGGCGGGCAGTTCCGTTGTCCGAACTGCCCGCCGGATCAGCCGATCTGGATGAGACTGAAAGCATTTGTAAGACGCATCTGGATGCGGATCCATCTCACAAATGCATTGCAAGGACGGATCCGTCTCTCCGCTTGTCATGCGTACAGACGGATCTGTCTTGTATCTTTTTACACATTTTTACCAGTCTGTGCATTCGCAGACCGGAAGGACGGATCCGGCATTCCAGTATTTTAAATGTCGGATCTGGCACTAATACATTCCTATAGGGAAATCAGGCAAGTCTTCCGTTTTTTTCGCCGGAGATAAAACCGTAGCATGCTGCGGTTTTATCTTTTGCCTGATCAGTCAAAATGACTGAACTGAAGACATCCTGATGCGTCCTGAACAGATTGCTCTCCATTCAGAATGCATGGGGATATGCCTGATCAGTTCTTTTCCGGTATAGAGCCCCTAGGACGGACCTCTATGCCGGAAATGAAAAATGCTAGTGTGAAAGTACCCTAAAATATTAAGTTTAAATCCCCCCTTTCCCAATTTTACATATAAAATATATAAACAATAAATAAATAAACATATTACATAGCGCTGCGTCCGAAAAGTCAAAACTATTAAATTATTAAAAAATATCTCCTATGCGGTGAGCGCCGTAACAGAAATAAATAAATAAAAACCATGCGATTCGCCATTTTTTTGTTACCCCAAAAAATAGGATAGGACTGTTCTATTATGGGCCGAACGTTTCATAAAATGCGAAATGAACGTGGCTTTTTTTGGTGTTTTTTTTTCTTCGTGGTATTGAGTATCGCAATGCTTTTTTATGGTGACGAAAGCGAATCAAAATTTTGGTACTGAAACAACCCTACGCCGATCTGATCGGCGTAGTGTTGTCACGATACCAAAATTTTGATTCGGTTTCGATTTGGCGACTAAAAATAGAATTTGGCTCCTAAATTTTTCAGTTCAGGAGCCGATGGCTACTAGGTATTTTTTTTAGTCTGGAGCACTGGAATGGATGGTCAATAGTTCAAGACTGAAGCTGTAAACCATTTGAAAAACTGCTGTCATTCAGCTAAGGCTATAACAACTTGTAAACTCTGATTGTTAGCTTAAACTTTAAACATGACTATGGGATTCTACTGGGGAAATCATGTTTTACAATAAATGCCCCTTCCTGGACCCCCCCACTGCCCTATGTTCAGCAGAAGATCAGCACACAAAGGAGAAGGCAGCGGCTCCTAGCCAGTAGTTCTGTGGTAATGACATGTATGTCGCCTTTCTTTCCTTCAAGGAATGTATAAAATACATTCGCATATTAAATACAGAGGAGTCGGAGTCGGAAGTACCAAAAACTGAGGAGTCGGAGTATTTATCTACCGACTCCACAGCCCTGATATAAACTACCTTCTTAGTCTTATTTTTGATAAAACTAAGGCTACTTTCACACTGGCGTTTCTGGGTCAGTTTGTGAGATCCGTTCAGGGCTCTCACCAGCGGTCCAAAACGGATCAGTTTTGCCCTAATGCATTCTGAATGGAAAAGGATCCGCTCAGAATGCATCAGTTCAGTCACCTTTTCGCTTTGGAGACAGACACCAAAACGCTGCTTGCAGCGTTTTGGTGACCGTCTGATGAAACTGAGCCAAACGGATCCGTCCTGCCACACAATTGAAAATGGATCCGTCCTCCATAGACTTTTAATGGTGTTCAAGACGGATCAGTCTTGGCTATGATAAAGTTAATACCAACGGATCCGTTCAGAACGGATGCAGACGGTTGTACTATCTGAACGGATCCGTCCATGATGGATCCGCACAAAACGCGAGGGTGAAAGTAGCCCAAGTTTTAAATGGATTCATGTGACATACCTCTCATGGTGTAAGCGTTCATGAACAGAGGGGTGCATTGACTTTTCTTCAGGTTCTTGTAAGGTGGGGGGCAGCTGATGTCACGCTCCTCAATATCGCAGATAAACAGGTCGTCCGGCTGCAGGAAGAGATTAGTCAGATAATCAGATCTTAGAGGGTGACCCGATATAATCATCATCACTGGCTCATCTGTGTATCTAGCGGGCGTCAAAAGTTCCTTTAGAGACTTAAACAGTTCTTCCCATCTTGTACAGTGATGGCATATTGCTGAGAAATGGTAATATTTCACCATCCGCTGGTGTCAGACCTTTGGGACAAGTGAGTTTATAGGGGTCCACATCTATCTTATGTACATGGCCGACTTTAGACGATGTAGCCACTGTGGAACTACTTATCCCAGAAAGTCCTGGTAGTTAGTGACCTAGAACTACAAGTCTCATCATTCCTGACCTGCAGTAGTAATATAATTCTTCATAAGTGATCCTTGTACAAATGTGGATTTGTAGACACGGGGGGGGGGGGGGGGAATAATATCAGCAGAGGGGTCCGTCACCTGCTGCCAGGGATCTCGTCACCTCCTGGTTACCGCTCTGCCCGGACTGAGATGACGCCATTGGGACTCTGATCACATTAACAAAAAGAAGCGTCTATGCAAATTTCATGGCTGGAAGCTGCGCCGTCGAACTGAACCTGTCACCCTGTATTAATGTTGTCACCCTCTTACATTGTGCCAGTTATATTTATACTTGTCCTCTACCGGATGCGCTGCCGGCGTCGTATGCAAATGAGAACAAAGCCGCAATCAGCTGGTGATTTAAGCGGTAAAAAAAATAAAAAAGTTACATTGAGACAAAAACAAAATCTTATCACTAGAAAGTAAATTGTGTATTTTTTTTTTATTTTTTTTTTTACATAGAACATAAATGTTATATTTTTACAGCTAATAAAGTTTGCTTTTTTGACTCTGGTCGTACAAAAAAAAAAAAAAAAAAGTGAAAATCCATGGTTACACTGGGCACCATGACTTGTAGCGCTAGCTCCGCAGAATGTAATAAGTTGTTTTATTGTGGAGAAAAACTAGGATTTTTGTACTTACCGTAAAATCAGTTTCTCTTCCGTCTCATTGGGGGGCACAGGCCTTGACCATGGGTATAGCTGTTGCCGCTAGGAGGCGGACACTAAGCGCACAAAGTGTAAGCTCCTCCCTCTTCAGCTATATCCCTTCCTGCAGGGACCAAGCTAATCAGTTTAGTGCAAAAGCAGTAGGAGAAGCCAGACACAAGAAAATCACATTAGGTGCAAACCCAGAACCACACAGGCCCGAAAAGGCCCATAAACAAAAAACTGGGTGGGAGCCATGTCCCCCAATGAACGGAAGAGAAACAGATTTTACAGCAAGTACAAAAATCTAGTTTTCTCATCCGTCTTATTGGGGGACACAGGCTTTGACCATGGGACGTTACAGAGCAGTCCCCAAGGGTGGGCTTAACAAGAAACCCTCCCGTCAATCAGAGAACTGCCGTCTTCAAAAGTCTACGCCCCAGAGACGCAAAGGTGTGCACTCTATAAAACTTGGAAAAAGTAGGCAAAGACAACCGGGTTGCCTCCTTGCACACCTGAAGGGCCGAAGCCCCGTGATGCACCGCCCAAGAGGCCCCCACTGCCCGAGTCCAAATGAGCAGTCATCCGGAAGGGCGGAGCCCGGTCCTTAACGCAGTACGCTTCCACATGGCCAAACGAATCCATCGGGAAATGGAAGTCTTTGATGCTGCCAGCCCTCTGGAATCACGGACAGGGAATCCGTCCGCCTGAAATATGCCGTCTGGGACAGATAAAGCCGCACAGCTCATACTAATTCCAGGGTATGGAGCAACTGCTCCCGAGGATGAGACCGGTCCGGACAAAATGAAGGGAGGATAATCTCCTAATTTAGATGGAATGCCGACACCACCTCAGGCAGGAAGGACTGCACAGGGGTGGAAGACCACCTTATCCTGATGGATGATCAGAAAGGGCGACCGACATGACAGAGCCGCGAGTTCCGACACTCTGCGGATAGAAGTAATTGCAACCAAAAAAGCCACCTTATAAGACAGGAAGCGCAGCGACACCTGCTGCAAAGGCTCAAGCGGAGAAGATTGGAGAGCGTTGAGCACAAGATTAAGATCCCAAGGATCCGACGGAGGACGGAAACGGGCCGCAGCATTCGCCACCCCCTGCAGAAAAGTCTGAACCGCCGAAAGCGAAGCTAAATTTCGCTGAAAAAGAATGGAGAGAGCCGACACTTGCCTTTGAAGGAGCTGAGAGCCAGCCCCAAATCCATGCCCGACTGCAGGAAAGCCAAAGTCGCGGCAAAGAAAAACGGAAGACAGCTGTCGCCGCCCGCACCAATTAAAGTAGGACTTCCAGGTCCGGTGGTAGATTCTGGAAGACGATGGCTTCCTGGCCCGAATCATGGTCTGGACCACCGCATCCGAAAACCCACAAGCTTTCAGTACGGCGGCTTCAACAGCCGTTAAATGTAGCGACCCTAAATTCGGGTGGAAGATTAGCCCCTGCGACAGCAGGTCCTCCCGAAGAAGACGCCAAGGTTTGTCGGCGAGAAGGGCGACTAGGGACGCGTGCCACACCCTGTGCAGCCAATCTGGGCAATGACGGGCAGTCCCTCGGACCTGATCTTCCGGAGAAGACGCGGAATGAGAGGAAGAGGCGGGAACACGTAAGGAAACGTGAACAGACTCCACGGGATCACCAGCGCAATGCATGCCAGGGCCATGGGGTCCCTGGACTGTGCAACAAAGTCCTCGACCTTGTTGTTGACCCCACCTCTCGCAGATGGCCCGAAAGACCTGCGGGTGTAGAGCCCATTCGCCGGGATCTAAACGCTCCCGGCTGAGGAAGTCTGCGATCCAGTTGTCGACGCCGGGTACGTGAACTGCCAACAGTGGACGTGTTTCTCCGCCCAGCTGAAAATTAGCGCCATCTCCACCATGACTGCCAGGCTCCGGGTGCCGCCCTGGTGATTGATGTAATCCACCGCCGTGCAGTTCTCAGACTGCACCCGCAGCGGACAACCCCCAAGATGGTCAGCCCAATGTCGCAGAGAGAGCCGAATCGCCCTTAACTCCAGAACACTGATTGAAAGTGAGCGCTCCTCCCGTGACCATACCCGTTGAACAGAGAGGTTTTCCAACACTCCCACTTCCCCCTCCCACTTCCCAACTATTGAGGCTTGCGTCCGTTGTTAACACCTTCCAACGGAAAGGGAGGAACGAGCGACCCAACGTCAACATCGGAGAGCACTGGGGCAAGGAGACGCATTGGCCGATCAAAGGAGGCTGGGGAGCGATCCCAGTTGGACAGAATGGCTCGCTGAAGCGTTCTGGTACGGAATTGAGTATAAGGAACTGCTTCGAAGGCAGAGACCATGTGCCCCAGAGCCCGCATGCAGCGACGAATGGGAGCCGGAGCTGGCCGCAACAAGGGGAGAATGTGACGACGGAGAGCGGATAGTTTTTCCGGAGGCAAGGACATCTTGGCCTGATAAGTGTTCAGTACCATGCCCAGATAAGTCAACCGCTGCGATGGATAAAGACAAGACTTATGCCTGTTCAGGATCCATCCGAAGCGCTCCAGGGTGTCTAGAACAATGTTTAAGCTGTCCGCCGTCACCCGGAACGACGGACCTTCACCAGGATGTCGTCTAAGTAAGGGATCGCCACGATCCCCCTGGCATGGAGCAGGGCCATGACTGCTGCCAGAACCTTCGTAAAGACCCCGGGAGGGCTAAAAACTGGTAGTGAAATGGACCCACTGCGAACCAAAGAAACCTCTGATGACTGACACATATGGGCACGCGAAGATAGACATCAAGTATGCTCAGAGGACAGGTACTCCCCCCGATTCCATGGACGCAATGACCGACCTCGGTGACTCTATCCGGAATCTGCAGACGCGAAGGAAGCGGTTGAGCGCCTTGAGGTCCAGAACGGGATGGACCGTCCCCTCTTCTTTGGGAACCACAAAGAGATTGCAGTAAAACCCCTGAAAACGGTCTTGCGCAGGAACCGGAACAATCACACCTTCCTGCAGCAGCGTGCGAATTGCCAGAAAAAAATGAATCTGCGGCTGCGGGAGACTACCGAAAAAAACAGGACGGAGGGGAGGACTTGAAATCCAGCTTGTAGCCCTCTGCAATGACCTCCCTCATCCACGCATCTGAGAGGTGAGCCAGCCAAACATATCGAAACACATGAAGTCGGCCACCCACCCGAACGGAGGGCGCCAGAAGCCGCCCGTCATGCAGCGGAGTTCCTGTTCTGTGGAAAATGGGTGCTCTTACCACCTGTAGCGTTCGAAATGATCTTATCCAGGCGCTTACAAAAGGTCTAGGGGAGGGCCGTCAGGGTCCGCTTTGAAGCATTATCTGCCACCCAGCAGGAGACATAGGGTACAGCGAATAGCCACCAAGAGGGCTGACGCGCGAGCCATAAACCTGGCCGAGTCCAAAGATGCTTCACAAATATATGCACTGGCATGTGAGAGCTGCAGGGCCACATCTGCAAGTTCCCCCGAGGGGACTGCCGAGTCTCCCATAGCCTTGCTCACCCATGTAGAGGCAAACACCGGCTGCAGCGCTGTGCCCACTGCTTCAAAGGCAGATTTTACACTTCCAGCTTCTTATCTTTGATATCAGAAAAAGAAACCCCTTCCGCCAAAGGTAAAGTAGTATGTTTAGCCAAGCGGAAAACTGGCGGGTCCACTATAGGTCAAATCCTCCGTAAAAGGATAAAGGACGTTCAAGCGTTTTGGCAACATGAAAGGTCTATTAGGAAAATCCCACTCCTTGGAGAGAGAGGAATTAAACTCCTGGTGGCTGCGGAAAGACTTGTGCGAATGACGGGACTTCCCAAAGGAAACACCCGCGCTGGCAGATCACGGAGCTGGATCCTGAACCTGCAACGTCTCAATAACTGCCGTAATTAAACTGTCCACCATGGAGGATAGTTTGGACGACTGACCCTCCGGTGAGACAACATCCTCATCTGACCCGCTCTCCTCGGAACATGCCTCTTCAGCTGAGGACACGTCTCTAGAAGGAGGAGGAGAGGCCGAAGAAACGGGAGACACAGACACCCTTTTGGGGGAGGATGTTCTGGACCGTTTTGTGTTACGGCCGCGATGAGCACGAGCCCCATGATCCCCAGAGTCGGAACGGTCAGAGGACTGCCTTGCCGACAAACGCCCCAATATATCCACAATAGCTTTGTTGGTATTGGAGACATTCTGCACAACCCTCGACAGGGAACGCGCCCATTCCGGTTCTTCCGTAGCTTGGGCAGCGGGAAACAACGGGTCCGGAGCCGAGCCACTTAATGGCGGCGCAGCACACGCAAAGCAGATGGAGTCTGACTGACGGGAAGGAAATATTGCGCGAAACGACGCACAAGCAAAATGACGCACCAAAGGGACCGCCTGCTTTGGGACCTGGGGTCTGGGCTCAGATATGGTGACAATCCTGGCGCCGAGGAAGAGGGGAAGGTTATGCCTTGTAAGAAGGGACAAACAGCACTTACCCAGCCTGTGTCCCTCCAAACAGCAAGCCAGTCCGTCAGCGTCCTGCCGGGTGCTTTAAATCCCAGAAGTGGGCGAAGCCTAATCTCCCTCTGCTGCCGGTGGGGTGAACACAAGCCACACACCCAAAAATGACAGCGGCTCTAGCGCCCGCCCATCATCTCTGACCCCGCTCCCCGCCGGCATCTCCGGCTGATCCTAGGTGCCGGCCAGGGAAAAATAAGCCACTGCAGGAGGAGGCCGCACAGAAGCTGGGGCCTCAATTAACAATGGCCCTGGCTGCCCCAGAACCGACGCGCCGACCAGGAAGTGTCACTCAGGAAGAAACTCCGCCCCCCTCCTCTCCCAGGTGTGTTCAGGAGGACGCCGCCATGGAAACGGACGCTCCCAAGAGTAGGTCCCAAATGAAGCCGGGCCCTCAATTACCAATGGCCCCGGCGGCCGTGTGGAAGCGGCGATATCCTCAACCGGTCGGCCACACAACAGCAGCAGCCCCCTGAGCCTTGCACAGGTGCCAATTAAAATTTAAAGGGCTCTTATTAGACATGGGGAGGAGAGGGAACTGGAGGGGGGCACTGCGGGCAGTCTCCTACTCACCTGTCCGAAATCTTCTGCCCCCCTGGCTCCAGCTGGCTCACCACCTTCGGTGTGCGGCCCCTTGGTGAGGGACGCTACACTGGAAACAGAGGGGACCTCTTGCGATTTTTATGGGAACCTCTGGTCCTCCTTTTCTTCCCGGAGAGCGGGAACGAGCAGGGGGTTTGGGCGAGCCCCTGGTCTCCCGTCTCCTGGGTTGAAGTGCAGGCAGTTTTATGGACTGCCTGAAGCTTCCCGCTAAAGAAGGAAAGAAGAAAAAAAAACTAAAAAAAATAAATAAAATCAGCAGACCTGCAACGCAGGAAGGTCTGCCTCCTACAGACACTAAGCTAAAACTGATTAGCTTGGTCCCTGCAGGAAGGGATATAGCTGAAGAGGGAGGAGCTTACACTTTGTGCGCTCAGTGTCCGCCTCCTAGCGGCAACAGCTATACCCATGGTCAAAGCCTGTGTCCCCCAATGAGACGGATGAGAAAAGTACTTTTAATCCATATGCAAATGAACAGTTACGTGCACTGAGGGCGGGCCTATGCCACTCTGTGCACTCTCTCGTCCTGCTTCCTCTGCTTCTTGATTTACAGGACCAGGCGACATGACTTTGCAGGAAAATCTGTTTATTGCCTTCTATTGATCAGTGTTCTTTTACCTGAATCCTTTCTTTTTGGACTCCAGAGGGAGCGATGTAAATTTCATCCCTGGTAACACAAAAAAAAAAAAAAAAAGTAACGGGGTATTCTGGTTATAGAGAGCTATACCCTATCCTATAACTAACAGACCGGTGGGGGTCCACTGATTCCTTTCTATGAGAGCGCCGGAGATAGCCGAGCACTGTACCTTCCCAACCAGCCTCTCTGTTCACTTCAGGGGGGCTCCACAGGTTACGGGACCCCTGTTCTCGTGATCGGCAGGGGTCCTAGTGGTAGAACCGTCACCGATCTGATAGTTATAGGGTACAACTTTCTATAACTGGAATACCCCTTTAAGATTAGAATTAACAAATAGCTGTAAGCACACAGTAGGTCTGCACTGGGGCTGCATACATAAAACGGTAGGAAATGACAATGTCAGTATCATACTAAATGAATACAAGGGATAGTGATAAAAAGTGGGGAAGACCACAACTTACTCGTATTTAATGCTGATGCCGCCCCCGGTTCCTGTCACCCATCCTAAGTTATAGAACTGTCGGCAGAGCTCCGGGATCAGGTTTCTTGGGTGTCCTTTCTCCTAGAAGGAAGGAACCGAGACACAAAGACCATAAGATACAGAGGTTGCAGTCTGGCACTTCAGTCATCTCAATCAGCTTTCAGAGTGTGTCATTTCATCACTTTTGTACAATTCATGGCGCGGCAGAGACATACGGTACCTCTTGCTGCAAAAAATTGGCGCATTTTAGGTCTCCACTTAGCTGCGCTCCCTTTTCCCTTATAACCCTGGAGGTGGGTGTTAAAAATCGAAAAATAATCCACAAAATGTGATACTCCATTTTTTTTTATTTTTTTTTTACTTCATACACTTCCCCCAAGTTACATTGGATTAATATTCCCAAGACCTCTGTTTGCTGTCATTGAATTAATACACGATTTACCATTTACTACGGATGAATCCGCGATAATAAGCCATTCTGCAGCGTATGAACAGGTTTGTAAACCCCCAAGTTCTGTACTCGGCCGTCACCAGAACTCCCATAGAAACGGATAGAGCCGCTTTGGAGATACAGGGGTTAAAAAAATAATAATGTCTGTTTGCAGAGTATCACTATGCGGTATGTGAAGCTTTATCTCTGATCTCCCGACCACATGAACACTTATTTAACCCCTTCTCTACTAGCACCGTACATTTACGGAGCTGGTAAGGTCTTTAAAGAGAACCTGTCATCAACTTTGTGCTGTCCATACTATCGGCAGTATAAAGTAGAGACAGGCGAGTTGATGTCAGCGGTCTGTCATTAAAAAGTTGAAAGTTAGTGGTTGCTGAGAACTGACATCACAATCATTGCAGACCGGGCCTGGAAAAGAGTCACGGCCACCTGAGAAGAGTCCTGGTTATTCATGAATCCCTGCTCTCCTGCCCACCTGCTGATGACTGACAGTCTAATACCGAGTTTTCTCCCTTTCTCTCAATGAGAAAACTGCCAATCATCAGCAGATGGCGGGAGAGCAGGAGATTATGAATAACCAGGACTCTTCTCAGGTAGATTTGACTCTTTTCAGGACCTGAGCTGCAATGGTTATGATGCTGGTTCTCAGCAACCACTTACTTTTAGCTCATGAGTGACACACCGCTGAGGTGAGGTCAGCATAAAGTTGATGACAGGTTCCCTTTAAACATGGCGCCCGCTCGTGCGTGCAGCGGGTGAAGTAGCTGGAGGGTCTCTGCTGTACCAATAATGCTGATCGCAGTGCGTCAAGTGTGATCACGGCATCTAAATACCGAAAAACCCTGTGCAGCGATTGGGGGTGTCGGTCATTAATTCTAATACGCCGAGTCTCTCTGAAGAGACCCAGTGTATTAGAGCTGCAGTTCCTATGTTGGCTGGCAGGGTAACATAGGAGATCAGCAATTAGAGGTTTTACTATACTCCTACGGGAGTATAGTAACAATCTTAAAAAATACAAACTAATGGACAAAAAAAAAGGGGGTACAAAAAAACTAAACAAAAAATAAATAAAAATAATAATATATATATATATATATATATATATATATATATATATATATATATATATATAAAATTAAAATTACCCCCCTTTCCTTAAAAAACAAAAATAAATACATAAATAATAAAAAATATAACCATCACGTCTGAAAACGCCTGTACTATTAAAATAAAAAAATATTTTCCCAATGCGGTGAATGACGTAACAGAAGAATGTATCAAAATGGCAGATTCACAATTTTTTCATCGCCTCTCTTAACTCCCAAAAATTTTATAAAATGTGATAATAAAGAAACACATTCGAAAATGGTATCAATAAAAACTATAGACCATCCCACAAAAAATGAGCCTCCACACAGCTCAGTAGATATAACCATAAAAAAGTTATGGGGATCAGAATATGGGGATGTAAAAAAAAATTAATAATTTTTCAAAGTTTTCATTTATTTTTTTCAGTATTTAAACATATAAAATCTATACATATGTGGTATTGTTGTAATCGTACTGACCCGGAGAAGGAAGGGCACAGGTCAGTTTTGGTGACGTCACTCCGGTCATCACATGATCCATCACCATGGTAAAAGATCATGTGATGACCGGAGTGACGTCACCAAAGGTCCTTTACCTGTAATTAATGCTCACCACAGGTCCCGTTCAGCAAAGGAGACAGAAGGAGATGCCGGCTACGCGATTTTGACACAGCCCCATTCACTTCTAATGGGCCTGCGTTGCGTGAAAGAAGAATATAGAGCATGCTGCGATTTCCACGCAACGCACAAGTGATGCATGAAAATCACCGCTCATCTGAACAGCCCCATTGAAATGAATGGGTCGGGATTCAGTGCGGGTGCAATACGTTCACCTCACGCATCGGACATGCGTGGAAATCTCACCCGTGTGAACGCAGCCTAAGAGTTTAGCTATAAAGTATGTTTAGGAGGTCAGGAAATCAGAGAAGACTTTGCATGAGCTGATGGTGAAGTGATGCTCTGCAAACAGATTTTTTAACCCTGTACCTCAAAAATGGCTGAAAATGTTTAATAAAGACCAATTGAAAATTTTGTTTTTCAGCCCAAAATGAGTAAAGGTACTTTTACACTAGCGTTTTATTTTTCCGGTATTGAGTTCACTCACAAGAGCTCAATACCGGAAAAGAACTGATCAGTTTTATCCTAATGCATTCTGAATGGAGAGCAATCCGTTCAGGATGTATCACTTCAGTCCCTCTTACGTTTTTTGGGCGGAGAAAACACTGCACCATGCTGCAGTGTTCTCTCCGGCCAAAAATACTGAACACTTGCCGGAATGTCGGATCCGGCATTAATTTACGTTGAAGTGTATTAGTGCTGGATCCGGCATTAAGTGTTCCGGCAAAATGGATCCGGCTTTCTGGTCTGCGCATGCGCAGACCTTTATAAATGCAAAAAATAAAAAATTAATACAGGATCCATTTTTCAGGATGACACCGGAGAGACGGATCCGGTATTTCAATGCATTTGTCAGACGGAATTGGATCAGTCTGAAAAATGCCATCAGTTTGCGTTCAGATTGCAGGATCCGACAGGCAGTTCTGGTGACGGAACTGCCTGCCGGAATCCTCTGCCACAAGTGTGAAAGTACCCTAAAATGCAATCATAAGAAATTGCCCCAAAAGTGTCCATAGCCTTTAAGTCTCATGTACCATAAAGCAGCACATGGACTTCCCACAGTTCTGCAGTCTGGGGCCATAAGCCCCCCGTGTGCTGCTGTATGGCACTGCCGTGTATCATACTCCCTGCAAGCAATATTCCGAGGGGGGCAATGGCACGAGGTGAAGCGCGCCACTATTTCTTTTCAACTTCATATAAAACAGAATGCATGCATTATGGCGTCACATGTTTGTACAGATCAACATGGATGGCTGATGCATTGGGGGCTGTGTGAGCAGGGCATGATCACGATGGGTTTTTCGGCCTCTGGATCTGTAAAGAAATCTTGAAAAGGTGAAAATCATGATAATGCCATGCACTTCTGTATTCCAGACCACATGATCCCTCTCTCACACCGGCCGTGATTCTGGTACCTTCATTCTGGTGGGGGTCCTGCATCAATCCTAGCGACAGGACATGAAATTAAGAGATGGAAATATCCTTGGGCTTTCTTGAAAAGCTTGCTGTGTGCTGACCCGAGTCCGCTCAGTACTTACCCCTGTGGTATCTACTACTCAGGTCCTGCTAGTACTTACCGCTCCATCTCTCCGCCGCACTCATGTGGCCATCAGGACTGGATGCGGGCTACTCCACTCAGGTTTATGTTCCCGAGTCTGTACAGTATATGCAGCTGAACAGGAAGACTCAGGAATCCAGTCCTGATGGCCACATGAGTGCGGTGGAAAGATGGAGGGGTAAGTACTGAGCAGACCGTCTTGCTTCCACGGCAACATTTTTTTTTAAAAGCCAGAAGAGGGCATCTGTCAGCAGTTTTGTACCTATGACACTGGCTGACCTGTTACATGTGCACTTGGCAGCTGAAGGCGTCTGTGTTGGTCCCATGTTCCTATGTGCCCGCACTGCTGAGAAAAACAATGTTTTAATATATGCAAATGAGCCTCTAGGAGCAACGGGGGCGTCGCCATTACACCTAGAGGCTCAGCTCTCTCTGCAATTGCTGCACCCTCTGCACTTTGATTGACATGGCCAGGTAGTGTAAAAGTGATCCCGCCTGGCCCTACGAATCATAGTGCAGAGAGAGCAGAGCCTCTAGGTGTAATGACAACCCCCTCGTTGCTCCTAGAGGCTCATTTGCATATATTAAAACATCATGTTTCTCAGCAATGCGGGCACATATGAACATGGGACCAGCACAGATGCCTTCAGCTGCCAAGTGCACATGTAACAGGTCAGCCGGTGTCATAGGTACAAAACTGCTGACAGATGCCCTTTAAGTGACGTCAGATCTCCACAAGAGCTTGTCACTAGTGTTGAGCGAACTTGTGTTTTAAGTTCGGCATCGGGTTATCGAAGTATCCCGTTATGGATTTCGCTACCACGGACCATAACGGAATTTAGAATCCATAACAGCATTCTTCGATAACCTGAACTCGAACTCTAGACGCCGAGCTTAAAACACAAGTTCGCTCAACACTACTTGTCACTCCTCCGCCATGTCTCCTGTTGCTAAGCGACCATCCTTCTACATTCAGATGCCAGAATTGGCCCCTAGTAAAATAAAATGACTGCACAAATCAACATTTTTTTACCATTCTTGATAGGAATTGCTGTTTATATCATTGCGATTCGCGAGATGTAAAATCCAGGAGGCGCAGTCGCAGTCATACCGTACCTTGGCGTTGTCGGTCTGATTGCAGTTATCCCCGTTGCAGTAATACATGTCTCCCAGGTTTGTGCTTTGCTGTGCTGTGCCCTGATCACTGCCTGTGACAATGTGCTTGGAGGGATTGCAGTGGGTATTACACGCCAGGGCTGCCTGTGCTGCTTCTAACCTATGTTGTGCTGTGGTATCTGGTGCAGACCTGCCCCAGGTCCTGAAGAAAAGCAGTCCCTGCTGCTAAGTAGAAGAGCTCAGCACCTACAAGCACATTGATGACCTAACCTTAAAGAAAGGCGCACAAGAGGCGCCACACAATATTACCTCCATGTCTCCAGAGCCCCTCTGCGGGTTTTTCACCCAGTATTCGTTACATGCGGTCTCCGACAAAATGGCGGCCGCGCATAGACTGCCCTTGGGACGACCGGAGACAAGTTTAGATAGCACGTGGTAGACGCGTCTTTCCCTCTAGTGTTTGACGTTGGATTTTTTTTTTCTAAAATAACTCACTTTGAGTAAATTATAACTCAAAACGTACAGAGTTTTAATAGGATATAGTGTTAACAGCTGTTTGAGGGCGGGAAGTGCTGTTTTGTGAACGGCAACCATTTTCTATGAGATTATAGTCAGTCAGGCGCGGCGGTGGGCAGCCCCTGTCAGGGACTTGCGGGTGGTGGTGCAGGAAGATGGCGGCCTCCTTGAGACTTGGCTGCCAAGGAATCGTCAGGTCATTTGTCGCGGGTCTCGGGGGTCGTGGTCGGGGAGGTGCTTTCAGGCTTCTTCACACGACTGAGAGACAATGGGGTAAGAAGGCGCCTTGACAGAAAACCAAAAAGTCCTCATGCTTTGAGCTGTCAGGCAGTCATAGCAAGCAGTGGCTGTCAGGGTGTTGCTGGGGCTTGTAGTTCCACGCCAGCCGGTGCAGGCACCTTGGGTTAACTGTGCCCATGGCAACCAATCAGGTAACTGCTTTCATTCTCCAAGGGGCCATTGAGAAGTGAGAGATGGAATCTGATTGGTTGCTATAACAACTGCCCCACCCATTCCTGCCCGGTGCACTTTGATTGACAGAACTAGGTGTGATGACGTTTTCACTGCCTGACCCTGTCAAGGTGCAGAGAGAGCAGAGCCTTTAGGAGTAATGGTAACGCCCCCGTTGCTCCTAGAGGCTAATTTGCATATATTAAAACATTGTTTTTCCCAGCAATGCGAGCACATATGAACATGGGACCAACACAGACGCCTCCAGCTGCCAAGCGCACATGTAACCGGTCAGCCGGTGTCATAGGGACAAATCTGCGGACAGGTTTTGGACCAGTGGGTGCTAGATTCATACAGAGGTACCATAAAGGCCTCTTGCAACCCAACAGTGGCTCTGTTTTTTCAAGGACTTTGATATCCGGTATCTAAAATATCCCCCCCCCCCCCCTTCTCGGGCCACTTGTATGGATAATACTTACCCCACTACCCGGCACGCGCGTCGCTCCGGATCCCTGCACGGCCGCCGTTGCATCTCCCCGTCACTCGGATCAAAACATCCGGCAACGAGGGGCAGCAGCCAATAGACATGCCCAGGGGGGCTCGTCCCCATCTCGGCCTACTATTGGCTGCTGCCCCTCGTTGCCGGATGTTTTGATCCGAGTGACGGGGAGATGCAACGGCGGCCGTGCAGGGATCTGGAGCGACGCGGGGAGTGGGATAAGTATAATGTATATGAGGGGCCTGGGCATTGGGGGGGGGGGGGGTATTTTAGATATCGGATAACAATGCGTCGACTTCCAGCACTGCTGATGATCAGGTGACGACTGAAGGGTCCTTATAGGCACAGTGCCATACGCTTAGTAGTGGCTGTGCCTGGTATTGCAGCTCACACCCTCTCACTGGGACTGAACTGTTGACAGCTT